>NC_081575.1:110847435-110871864 GCF_022355385.1 Mustela nigripes | reverse complement strand
CAGAGAGAAATCACAAGTAGACAGAGAGGCAGGCAGAGAGAGAGAGAGAGAGGGAAGCAGGCTCCCTGCTGAGCAGAGAGCCCGATGCGGGACTCGATCCCAAGACCCTGAGATCATGACCTGAGCCGAAGGCAGCGGCTTAATCCACTGAGCCACCCAGGCGCCCCTAGAAGAATTCTTATCTTGATTTTCCATGAGGTGATAGAATTATGGAGATAAAGTGAAATATGAGTCATAAAAACGTATTGACATAGCAGCAGAGACTTGCCAGATGGGAAGCAAAGCCAAGACTCTTGTCATGTCCAAGCATGACAAGGACCCATCCAAAAGAAGGAAGAAAGAAAATGGGGCTTTGGCTTCCATCTTTCAGGCAGGCACATGGCGTCAACCTTGAAGTGAAGTTTCCGGCAGACATTAGACCCCTTCTCTTGTTCTGTTAGGCTTTGGCATAAGCCAAACTCCCCTAGCGGACCTCTGTCAAGTACCACCAGGGGATGGCTTGATCTTTCACTGAGATTCCAAGCATAATGATGATGAAGTATTTGTGATCACAGGCTTGAACCTGGGCAAATCTACCTCTAGAAGGAGACAGACTCTCTTTGCCTAAGGAGGAGAAGGTAAAGGGAGTGAAAAGTAGAGGTGTCACTGAAGAATTTGTAGCCGTTAGGCTGCCTAAATCATCCCAGGCGGAAGCCACCATGGGGTCCTGTCCGGGGGTACCCTGATAATGAAGTCAATTTCACAAACCAGACCCTACCGAAATTCTGGAATTTCTGTAAAAGGATAAAGCAAAAAAAAAGATGAATTTGGGTCATCAGAAAATGGAGGTGTCCTGTCAGCTCAGCACAGTAGCTAAGTCTACCAGGAAATGTAGCGTCCGGTCTGGCCTGGCAGGGACAGAGGAGAGCATTGCGACAAGGGGGTGAGACAAAGGTCAGCAGAGCCAAAGGGTTTCAAAGAGGCAGGCCTGGGGACTGTCATGCTCAGCGTCCTGACCCGCCAGGCTGATGTCAGAGGGTTTATTCAGATTTGAGGGCCTTTGTTTGGGGGGATTGGGGTGATGGCCCAGAGACAATGCGCGTCGCGACGGGAGGCTGGAGGCACACGACGCCTGCACAGGATTTGGGCGGTTGCTGAGCAGATGGGGATCAGGCGGCCGAACAAAGGGGAAGCTGTTCCCAGCACATCCACAGGAAGGGGGACTGCAGAGCCCACCACCGGCAGGAAGGGAGGCCCCCGTGCCCGGGGCTTGTGGGCCTTTGCCCATCTCACCGAGAGGAGAGCAAGGCGGGCTGTGGAGGTGCAGGTGCTCCCGGTGGGGCTGGGAGATCTGTGCCATGGCCTCACGCGCTGCCTGGTGAGGTTCCGGGACTCCTCGGTGGCTAGAGCGCAAAGCGGCTTCCTGGTTAATCCGGGTAGACGGTCCCCTTCTCACATGTAGGAAACGAGACCCAGGCAGGTGGAGTGCCGCTCCTGGATTCTGCCGGGGTCTCCAGTTGGCGTCCTCTAGAAGCAGACACGAGACGAGCGATGGAGTGCGAGCTGTGCGTTTAGGAGGTGATGCTAGGAGCCGGGCTCAGGGTCCTTCCTGCCCCCTCCGTGGGTGAGGAGGCAGAGTCCCTGGCCCTTCTGAGCTCCCAAGGCCAGAGCACGCCCTCCAGCAGGATGTCGCAAGGGCATGGAGCAGGAAGCCACAGGGCGTGTGAGGAACGGGGGAGGGACTCCAACCTGGGGCATTTTGGACCAAGCTCTTGCCAGCCCCTTGGCAACCCCTTTAGGGAGCAGGCGGGCCAGCCTGTCTGAGCCCAGGCACGCATTTCTGTGGGTGCTCAGCTTCACACAGACCAAAGGCTTGGCTTTGCTCTTAGACACGCCCATTTCTCTTTTCCTCCTGGGAGTGCATTTGCTGTTCCCCTCGTATGTACAGGGACTCCCCCTCCAGCCACTGCCCTGCCTCCCTGCATCCTGTTTAGCCACACTTTACTGATGCCGCTGTGCTCAGCACCTGCCCGGTCCCCGCACCCCTCCCGGGTTGTGCCGATGCTCTTCCTCACATCCCCACTGCCCTGCCTCCTTGTTACTCCTCAAGCATGCACAATACACAGCAATACATAAGGTCCTGCCTCAGGGCCTTTGCCTCTACAGTTCCCTGTGCCTGGAACACAGTCCTCCTACTTTTCACTTGACTCTGATGCCTCGGTGGGTCTCCTCTTGTCTTCCCTTATCAGCGAGGCCCGTCCCACCGACTTCCGGGGAGTCCCTAGTGCTCCGTGGCACACCATGTAATCCGTTCATTCACTTTCATGTCGCATGGCCGCTCCTCTGCTTGGCCTCTCTAGAATGGCAGCTTCTGGGCCCGGGAGACATGGCAGGCTGCCTTTGGAGTCAGAAGAGGAAAGCAATTGTGTGATCTGGGGCTATCAGGGAGTTTCTTGGTGAATTTGGGCCCTGGTCCAGGTTTTTTAGCGCAAAGAGATGCGTCACCAGGAAAAGGTAGGACTGATCATCCATGAGAGATGCTAGCACAGTTAGCTGTGAGCTCTGGGGCTCCAGGGCTGGAGACTTGGGTTGGGTTGGGGGAGGCAGGAACTGACCAGACCGAGAGTACCAAGCATCTGATCTAGGTTCTGGAGGGAGGGTGGGTAGCAGGGAACAGTGGACAGCCAACTCTCAGAAGAGCTTTGGAACATTAGTTTCACTTTCTCTGACCCTGGTTAAGGGCAAAGCACCACGCATTTCCCCCCACCTCTGTCGAGGTGCTGAGCCCCGATTCATCTTCCTGTGACCATCCAAGGAAATGGAAGACAAACACCAATGAACCCATCTTCCGGGAGGAAAGCGGGAGAGCTTTGTCCATGAAAGCATTTTATGCATCTCTTAGCAAAGCCTCGTGCAGTCCCCGGACGTGTTACAGAGTGTCACCCCCTTCATATCTTACCCTGAAGCCAGACTGTCGGCATTTGAATCCCGACTGTCGGCATTTGAATCCCGACCTCGGGGCTTAATCCCAGGCGGGCCCCTTGACTTCTCTCTGCCTCGATTCTCCATCTGCGGAATGGGGATGGTGGCAGTGCCTACCTCTTAGCAGTGTGGAGAGGGTGACAGGCGTTGACTCAGGTGACCTACTGAAGCCCCAGGAGCTGGCACGTAGCACCATTCAGTCAGGGGGAGCTCTTCTGGTTGCGATGCTGTGGTTAGGGATGCTTAACACGCACATGGATCCTCTCAGGATTTTCGAGGGTCCGCGTTCCATAGAACACATCTTAAAAGAGGGAAATACCAGGGGTAGAAAACACCTCTGTCCGGTGATTTATAATCCCATGTTCACTGGGAAAGGGCAAGAAGAGGCAGCACAGAGAAACAAGCTGGTAGGGGCATCTTAGCCTTTGAAAGAGGTGCGGTGGGGAGGGCATCCCCCCTGGGCTTGGTGGGTCATCATGCACTAGTTGTCCGACGTCCGTGACCGAGCTGGGCCTGCTGCAGATTGCTCCCCTCCGCCACCCCCCGCCCCCGGCTCCCTGCCAGTGTCCTCGTGCAGGGCGGCCAGAGCCTTTGGAAGCAGCCCACCGAGAGCCTGCCAGGGTTCAGTGTACTTGCACGCCTGCTCCCCAGTTGCGAGAAGCAGTTTTTACATTTCTGCCACTTGCCTGACCTGCTGTGTCAAAGCAGCCCGCCGGGGAGGCCTGGCATCATTGCCTGGCACAGAGGCCTGTTCCTTCCTGGCATTGGCCTGTGCCAGCAGGAACAGGGACCGTGCCAAGCATGCCGCCATGGCTGTGCCAAGTGGCTCCACGGCAGCGGTGGCCCGAGGATGCGTGAACCTGCTCGGTTGTCATTAAAAATGAATGCTGAACACCCTGGACAGGTCTGGCCATTTCCTTGCAGCTTCCTGTCTCCAAGCAGTGGTGACGCCATGGGTTAGCTTCACAGGCATCTATTAGCTGCCTGAGTCCAGAGAAGGGATCACGGCTCTGACACGGTGATACCCAGGGAACTTCTCCCTGTGGAATTCCTGAATTGAGAGAGAGAGAAAGACATACAGGCAGAGGTAGGAGAGGTGGGCGAGGTGGAGGCTGAGGTTGAGACATAGAGTGCTGGGCGTTAGTCAGCCCTGGGTTCAAGGTCAGGATCCCTCACTTCCAGGCTGGATGACTGTGGGCAAGTTACCTAATCATTCTAATTCTCAGTTTCCTTATCTATGAAATGGGTATAATTGTGTCTAGCTTGTGAGATTGTGATGAGGCCTACAGGGGATAATGAGTCACAATGAACAGTTTTGGGCACATAGTACCTATTTGAGTCATGCTAGGTATTGTTATTACTTACACATTATTATTAATAATAGTCTCACGAGAGCTTGGCCTTCTAGGAAAGGTGGTATAAACCAGTGCTTCTCAAACTTTAGTGTGGGTAACAATCATCTGGAGAGTTGGCAAAACAGATTTCTGAGCCACCAACCACCCCCGCCCCCAAATCAGAGATTCAGATTCCCTGGGTCTGTCTCTAACAAGGTCTCTGGTGCTGCTGGTCCACGGACCACACTTTGAGCAGCACTGGTATGAACCACAGAACAGCGTCATCCTTCCTGTGACAGACATTCTGAAGTGTTGGAGTGTGAACTGCTGTCGTCACCTCCACGTAGAATCATGGGCCTTTTACCTGACTGCAGTTCCCATTCCATTAGGCCGCAGAATTAATGGTTCACATTATCCTGAGCATCGCTAGGACAAGAAGGCAGAAGCTAATGCCTGCAAAAAGTGGCATCACCAAGAAGGGCTTTGGAGCTTGAAGGCTGATATCACTGGTAAATCTGAACACTACTTAGAAGTCAGCGTGTATTCCCGTCATGAAGTGTGGGTTCCCCTTCCCCAGGGAGGCAGATGGAGCTGATGATGGAGGGAAAGGGGCTCGTTGTCTGCTTCTCTTGCAGAGTGCTTGTGCAGAGGGCAAAAAGGGTGTTTCAGAAATACTCTCTACGCGGTTCTTGATTTTTTTTCTTTTGTAGTTCTGAGACAGGAAAATCAAATACCATTGCTATCAAGAGAAGGGCTACACTGCCCGTGGTGTCTTGTCAATTTTCCCTGACGTCTTCGTATGTTGGTGCCTTCACTCACAGATCAAGATTTTGTTCCCTTCTTCATGGCCCTGCCTCCCCATGCTGTTTCCTTGGCCTTCTTCACTCAAAGCTGCCTGGACTCTGGGAGTCCCAAAATGCAAAAGACAAGGAGCTGCAGGACATCCAGAAAGCATGGTTTCTCTTTCGTGATTTCTTTCCACATTTTCCTAGTTGCCTGCAATGAGGAAATAGCACTAATCAGAGAACCTAGCTACTGTTTTCTTTCAGTCAAGAGAGGTAATTCTGGACATAGCCTAAGTGCTTCATCTCAGCTGGGCAAACGCTGTGCTAAGCGCTTTACTGCATAATGTCATTTAATTTTTGTCACAGGTTGGATGAGATTCAAATCATTGTCCCTGTTTTACAGATGAAGATCTGGAGATACAGAGGCCAAGTACCATGTTCAAGGTTGCAGGGCTAGGCAGCGGCAGAGATAGGATTCAAATCTGACATTCTTAACCATGATGCTTTGTGTATAATCACGACCATGTAAAATATGTAAGCGGGGCAAAAATTTTGTAAGGAAATATATCAGCCTTTGACGATGATTTGCCTGGATGGTGCAGTGGTACAGTGATGCGCTTCTTCTTACATACTGATTCTCGAATTATTTTCCCAGTGACCGTCTGTTATTGCTTTTACAATAAAATACACTTTACTTATTATTACTTGAAAGAAAAATCACTCAGTCCAGTCTTTTTCTTCCTAGTTC
This sequence comes from Mustela nigripes, assembly GCF_022355385.1. Taxonomy (NCBI): domain Eukaryota; kingdom Metazoa; phylum Chordata; class Mammalia; order Carnivora; family Mustelidae; genus Mustela; species Mustela nigripes. The sequence continues at coordinate 110,866,036 of NC_081575.1, read as the reverse complement.
AATGTTGAAAGTCATTTCAGGCAGATGATCTTCTGTTGTTCTGTGAGGAGTCCCGGGGACACAGACTCTGCAGGGGCTAGTCAATTTGGTTAATCATTTTGTAGATTTACCTACATGAGGCCCCCAAAAGTGGCTGACTCCATTATCTGGATGGAAGGACTCCTTGTAATCATGTGCTCTCCTGCTGAGCAGGGACCTGCTCTCAGGAGCCTCTGCCCTTTGAGCTGTTCCTCCAGTTGTTGAAACGAGTTTCTGCTGATCGTCCAAATTCCCGTTTACCCAGCTTCATGACCCAACGCCCGCTGCAGAGAGTTGGATGGCCGGGACTAGAGATCAGGCTCATGCCCTTGGCCTCAAATCTCAGCAGCTTTAATACAAAAGGTATTTATTGTGAGATCAGCTAACGGTTTCATTCTGTTGTTTCCTATTTCCCAGTTTGGCAGGAGATCTGCCACCTGGTCATTCTGAGACCAGGCCTCTTCACCTTGTAGTTGTGCCTCACAGTCTTCTGTTGGAGCCTCTAAATCGGGTCAACAGAGAAGTTTCACCCAAGGGAGATGTCTGTGGGCCAGATCTGGAAGTGGTGCTTATCACATCTGCACATAGGTGCCATTGGCCAGCTCCCCATCACGTGGTCACCCTCACTGCAAGGAAGGCTGGGAAATGTAGTCCAGCTGTGTTTTGAGCCAGAAAAGGCAATGGGTCCTGGGGAGCACATAGCAGCCTTGGCCGCAGGCACGTTCATTTGTTGAATGGATAATTTTGGAGCATCAGGCCCATAGATGCTATTTGCATCCTGTTTGCTGTAGGCCTGAGGCAGTGTTGTCTTTTGTCTGTTTGGTCAGAGCCCAATTTGGAGGGTCTTACTCTAGACTAAGTGGAGGTCACTGTGCCTGACTTCAATCTTCTGGAGGAGTGTAAAAGGCGGTGTGGCCCCCAGAGACACTCTGGTTCCCATATGCGTCAGGATTCAGCCCGGAGACCGGAGACGTGCAGCCATGCTGGCTATTTTCACAGAGGCTGTTTGGGTAAATTGTCAGTAGGCGACTGAACAGAGCGGTGAAGCAGAAATCACCCCCAGGATCGGGGGAGCAGGGGACGAGGACGAGGTTCTCAAAACTTAGGGATCTGGAGGTGATGCCCTGCAGGGCTGGGATGCAGAGCCTGGAGGAGGAAATGCTGCTTGGCTAGTGCTGATGTCGCAGACGGGGAACAGTGAGGCAGGTGCTGGGATTGCAAAACACCCAAGCAAAACAAAAAACCAGAAACAAAACAGCTGGATTCTGGAAAGGGTGGCCGCTCCCTAATGAAGGAAGGGCTGTTTCTAAGGGGAGACTCAAGGGCGCAGGAAGAAAAGGAAGGCTCACCTCCCCCTCTGCCCTTCCCCCCCCCCCCCCCCGTCTCCCTCTAGGTCCCCCTACTGGCAGAGCCCAACAGGGAGCCGTGGGCAAGGCAGGAAGGCTGAATGCCAAGGCCCTGGGGCATCACAGAGCAGTGTATAGAAAGGGTGGCTTTGGAACTAAGAGACAGCAACTTCATAGCCGGTGTGGGGGCTTTTGTTTCAGGCTCACATGATTTGTGTTCCCATTATGTGCTGCAGCCACAGTGGAATCTCAAAGGGTCACTCGGAGAGACCTCTGAGTACGATCTATTCGTTCCTTCATGGCTTCACTAAACACGTATTTTTGGATGCCGGGCATGTGCATGGTCATGGGGACGAGCCTTGAATGAAGCAGTTCTTGCCTACAAGGAGCTCCTACCACGTGCACACACACACACACACACACACACACACGCACACATGCACACACACGCATATGCGACCCACACGCATGCACAGACGCGCTGGCGTGCACACACGGTGAACGAGGGCGCTAGGGAAGCGCTGAGAGCCATCTGGGCTTGAGAGCGGAGAGCTCTGTTCTTCTTGGCCACCCCTGCTGGAGGATGGTGTGGAAACGACTGTAGCTTTTCTTGCTGGAGAAGAAAGGAGGAGAAAGTGGCATTTACCGCGTCCTTGGCCTGGCATGGAGATCATCGATTGTTCTGCTGCCTGCATTTGCTCTCCCAGCAAGCAGCCTTCCTGATCGGGGTGTGTCAAGAGGAGGTTGACCTTGACCGAATGCAATGAGAAAAGTGTAAAATAAATGAGGGCAGTCAATGCATGTTGGCCCTTCAGGGACCTCTGCTTTCCTCGCTGGGTGCGTGGAGGGTAGGGGCTCTCCTTCTCTTTGAGACCTTTAGGTATTTGCCGGAAAACAGCCGAGGCTGAACTTTGTCTGACACATTGGGAAGGCACTCTATGCACTGTAGTTCTGTGTGAGGAGAGAGAGAGGCCCTGCAGGTATGAGCTGCAGAGATGGCCGTTTTTTGTGGCAAGTTTTCTACACTCGACATTAACTGAGCACCTACCTCATGCCAGTGACAAAGAGCAAGGCAGACCCCAAGGCTTTTAGTCAGTGGATGGTGTATATATCTGAGGCTCACCCCATCCTTCCGATCCGCGGAAGTCAGAAGTCATCCAGACACCCCCTTTTTACATGTAACAGGCGTCACGAGGCAGAGAAGGCCTGCCATTAGTTATAGGACTGAGAGAAGCCATAGAACTTCTTCAGGCCTGTGTCCTCTCATCTTTGAAATGGGGAGTCACGTTAGGTTAGATCAGTCCAACTAGTGTCGATTGAGGGCTCCCTCTGTGCCAAGCACTATGTTATTTCTAGGCTGTACCGGTGACCCATTTAATCTAGCATTTCTGAGATAGTCCTGACTTCATATAATCTGCTTCATCTCGGTAAAGATGACTTCTAAACATATAACCAAATGTGACTTAATGTTTTCTATTTTCTGTAGACTTCTTATCTGAGTCAGAAGACCGTGAGATCAGGTGTGAAAGAGGCAGTGGCCATGGGGCTGAAATGCAGGTGTATCCGTTTGCTTAACTTAGTGTAACTGTGACTTCGCCACTTGTAACCATGTAGGCTTAATCTTGCTGATGACCCTGTGGTCGGTCAGGCAGGGAGGGCAGATCTGGTCTGGACCGGCGTGGCCAGGGCTGGAAGTTCTCAGATGGCCTCGCTTTCAGGACTGGGGCGCCAGCCTGGATAGCGTGTTGCCTAGGTTCCTTCAGCACGCAGTCCCTCGCCCTCCAGGAGGCCAGGCTGGGCTTGTTCCCACTGCAGTGGAAGGGCCCCTGGCAGCAGGAGAGGCCAAGGCTGGCAGCCCTGGGGCGTCTGCCCGTCTCAGCTTGAGCCTGCTTTGCTCTTGTCTCTTGGACCAAAGCAAGTGTCAAGGCCCAGCCGGAGTCAGCATGCGGGGCGGGTGTGTGTGTGTGTATGTGTGTGTGTTCAGGGACACAATCCAAAGGCCATTTTTGCACAGTTTCCACAGGAGCTGGCAGATGCCAGGGCATTTGGGCAGTTTGTTTTCATGTGGGGAGCAGCAGCAAGAGAGGAGCCAGCCGTGCTGGTGTCCAGGGCAGGGAACTGAGTGAAACGAATGCTGAGACCATGGAGAACCAGGAAATCTGAGGCAGGACCAGATTTGACAAGTGAGATTTTGGTTCTGTGCGGATGGAGGTGCCAGTGGCTTCAGCCTGCTGACAGACTACTCAAGGTCATCCAAAACACATTTCGTGAGCTCCATCTAAAGATTTTATTTACCTATTTGACAGAGATCACAAGTAGGCAGAGAGGCAGGCAGAGAGGGGGAAGCAGGCTCCCCACTGAGCAGAGAGCCCAATGTGGGGCTCGATCCCAGGACCCTGAGATCATGACCTGAGCCGAAGGCAGAGGCTTAACCCATTGAGCCACCCAGGCGCCCCTCGTGAGCTCCATCTATATGCCAGATCTGCGGATCCCCTAGGGCAGCGGCTGGGGTGGCGGCGGCTCCTGTAGTAGAAACGTATGACTTCTCGACCTGGGGATGATGGGAAAAGAGATGAAGAAGAGGTGTGAGACTCTGCTAAGAGCTAGAGTCAAACAGGTACCACGTGCACGCACACCCGTGCACATACAGAGGCACATGGCACATGTGTGGTCTCCCACACAACCTCAGAGGACTTCCAGAAGCCCCGCCTAGGGAATCTGTGAGCTGCCAGGAAGGAAGCAGGCTGTGGAGAGGAGAGGGAAGCTGCCGGCAATGGCCCCAGGGAAAACCTTTCCTTCTGCCCTGGAGGTGAAGCTAGGATCAAGATACCACCATGCTCACGCTGCCTAGTGACCCAAAGTACATTTTTGTACATCATTACTTGTCCCACTTAAAAAACAAACAAACAAACAAACAAAAAAAAACAATGTTGACACATATCTGTTTCAATTAATTTTCCCATCTCTATGGACTTCTTTGGGGGAAACAAGTCTTCCTGTGGTTAATAGAAAAGTGGGTGGTGTGGGGGAAGAAAAGGGGGCAGAAGACCTATTTAAAAAGGTTGCAAGGGTGCCTGGGGGCGCTCAGTCGTTAAGCATCTACCTTCGGCTCAGTTCTTGATCCCTGGGTCCTGGATCGAGCCCTGCATCGGGCTCCCTGCTCAGCGGGAAGCCTGCTTCTCCCCTCCTATCCCTCTTGCTTGTGTTCCCTCTCTTGCTGTGTGTGTGTGTGTCTCTCTCTCTCTCTGTCAAATACATCAACAAAATCTTTTTAAAAAATAAATAAATAAAAAGGTGGTAAGATGAGTAGGCCACTCTTTAACAAACAAACAGCAAAGGCCAGGCTGTATATTAGCATCAGGAAAGCAACCCACTTCAGTGCCTGCGTTCTGTCTGGGCCCATGGTGACCAGTGGCCATGGCCATAGTCAGTTACTTGAGTGGCAGCGATGCCAGGCCCTGGAGCTGCCCTTGCTGCCTGCCCGAGGGGCTGAGTCTCTCTGAGTCCCACCCCGGTTCCCAGCACGCATTGTTCCCAGGTGCGGCATCCGTGAGAATGTGGGCCTCATCCTACTGGATGACCCAGAAAGACAAGCTGTCGCCGCCGCCCCCCCCCTGCCCCGCCCCAAACAGCTCAGGGCTTTCCCCACGTTTGTGTGTAGAGGTTTTCCGTGGACAGAAGCGTCAGCTTCCATCCCAGTACTCAGAGGCTTTGCGGCGGGCTCTGCTCCGCAGTGAGCGTGCGAGCGGGGGTAGCCCAATGGCTCGGTCCTGTGTGGCGGGTGGGGGGGGCGGGGGCTGGGTGTCCGAGCCTGATGTTGGCACTGGGGGAAAACAGCAGCTGGGGGGTTGCTGGGGTGGGAGGGGTGGGGAGAGAAGGAATCTGCAAAACCCTTAAACCCCTAAACGGAGCAAGTGTGTTTGAATGGGCCGCTTCTCCCGTCTGGAGGGGGGACTTGAACAAAGCCCCTTGAGTCCGGAAGGGGTGTCTGATAGAGAGCACGAAGGATCTGGAGTAGATTGAATTCATTTACTGCTAGTGGGAAACTGAAGTTTTGATGCCAGCCGTTTGGAGGGCTAACCACGGAGCTATGATTTTTCTTAAGAGGATAGAAATGCGAAGAAGCTATGGAGGTGCTTTCTCGACACCCCAAGCACCCAGAGGCAGAAAGGATTTCCCCTCACAGGACGTTCTGAGCTTGGGCCTGACCACATGCTTAATTCTTCCTTTTTGAGCATTATAAACATTCCTTGGGCTCCCATCACCTCTCAGGGCCCCAGCAAGGCCAAGGTTTTATTGTTCGGTGCCTGTCAAGGTTCTGGTTAAAGATCAGGCTGCTAGACGCTTGGGTTGGCCTCTAGTGGCTCCTTGGTGTGGCAGCAATGAGCAGTCAAAGGCAGGGTGTGGCCCAGGGCACCTGGCTTCTGCTGTCACTTAGCCATGAGGTGGCCGTTGGACACCCATGTCTGGAGCTCATCTGTTCCAGATGGAGCCAGGTGGGGGCCGCCTAGGGGGCAGAGGGGGTCTGGTTGGATGTCCGTGGGGCTCTCCTCTGCCCCAGCTCCACCCAGCATCCTGGAGATCTGGAGCTTAGCAAGGGGAGGCCACCCAGACCGCCACCGTCTGGTCCCACGGATTACAGCGAGAGCCTCCTAATGGTTTTTCACCTTCAGTCTTAGCCCGCCTCTTGTCCATTCTGCCCCCAGATGCTAGAAGAGTCCTTTCCAGAGAGGTCAAATCATGTTCTTCTGCTGAAAGCTGTCCAGAGGTCACCTGTCTCATGCCCGGCAAAAGCCAAAGCCTTCAGTTTGGGGTGGCCCACAAGGCCCTGGGGGATCCGCCTGTCTGCCTTTCCACCTTCCCCCCTCAACTCCCTCCTGCTCCAGCCACGGCGCTCCGGCCGCTCCCCAAACACACCAAGCACATGCACATCTGGCCTTCGCCTGGGCTGCTCCTCTGCCGGGGCACTCTGCTGCTGGACGTCTGAAGGGATCCCCCACTTGTCTCCCTCGCTGCTCCCCTTCCCCGTGAAGCCCTCCTTTCCTGAGCACCCTCTAGGTTCTCTGAACCCCCTTCCTCACTTCCTTTTCCCCGTAGCATCTATGGCCAGCTAACAGACGCTGTATCTCGCGCATGTGCGTTAGTGTCTGCCTCCCGGACTCGAGGGTAAGCTCTGTGACAACAGAGGTGTTGTTTCTCTTGCTGAGTCCTGTACCAGGAAGGCCTGGTCGATCTGTGCTTGGCACGCAGTAGGACCTCGGTAAAAAATATTCACAGGGAGAAGGAACCCACACCGGAGAAGGCATTCCGGGGTGCGTTGAACTTGTCACTCCAAGCCTGGTGCTCCCACCGAGCTGCAGAAGCCGGACTCCTTCTCCCTCGACGACTGGCACAGGCTGCATGGCGCGGCTCTGGGAGGCGGTCTCCTTCCCCAGGGCTCTCGGCTTCGACAGCCACTCCCTGGGAATGGCCAGAGCTGTCTGGTCCGTTCTTCTTTCCATGAACACTCCTCTTGGAACAAGGAGGGTGGCCTGTTTCCATGGCATCTATTAGAACTCCTTGGTGTAGTGGTGAGAAGCTTTCCCCAGAACATTGCCTGAGTCCCAGCTTCACTGTAGTGGGGGCAGGTGCGCCTGGGGACACGTGGGGCATCCTGGGGGGCAGATGAAGCTCTTTGCCCCATCATAGCAGTGCACAGCACACACACACGTGCAGGTGGTCCCGTGGAGTACAGTGGCCTCTCGGCATGCCTCCCTGACATCCGGACATACCTCCCTTCCTCACACACCTCCGCAGGTGGCCCTGGCAGTAGCCTGGGCCTGACGCAGTGCTGCTGTGGGAGAAGGAGACCCTCAGAATCACTGTGGTCCTTCAACATGGGGTGATGCCGGCAGATGCAGCACATGTCATATGGCATTTTCTGTAACAAGATCTGCTATTTATAGAGTATCTGCTACGTGCCAGGTGTTTCCCACATACCTTTAATCTTTATAGGAATTCCCCAAGAAGGCATAATTCTTCCTCTTTAATGAGGAAACTGAGGCTCAGAGAGGTTCCAGGGCTAGTCCAAGGCTGATTAGGAAAGTAATAGTAGAACTGGGTTTCTGCCAAGGTCTGGCCCTGAACACCATGTACCTAATGCAGGTTGTGCACTGCACAACTCTGAAGGCTTCATGATTGATGCCTCCTATGTACAGTCTGCATGGCTGTACATAGCTGCCTTATCTGCTGGCAGTAGTATTTGGCTTGGGAGGCCAGTTATGTCAGTTAGGATGCATCACACTTCAAGGAATAGAAAGGCTGAGCGCTTGGGGGTTTAAATCAAACGGAGTTTTCATTTTCTCACATAGCCAAATGTCATCTGGAGGTAGGTGGCTGCAGAGATTGGTGTTGCGGCTCAACGATGCTGGGTTTAGTGTCTCAGAAATTTTCTTGGCCTTTTCCTCATGGTTGCAGGGTGGCTGCAATCACTTGAACATCACATCTGTCTTCCAAGAGAAAGAAATCGGGGAGGGGGACCTCAGTCACATCTGCTCCCTTTTTAACATGAAAGCTAAACTTTCCCAGACCTCCATCTCCACCTCCCATAAGATCTCTGCTCCTGATTCATCAACCAGAGCTGTGTCACAGGACTGCACCTAGCTGTAGACTGTGAAAGACAGTATTTTACATTTCAAGGCTTTGAAAGGGCAAGACTGCAAAGGAGAGGGTTGGGGAGGGAACTCTGGGACTACTGTGTAGCCATAGGGGTAGTTTTGATTTCCTGGCCAGAAGTGTTTCTAGCAGACTCTGTGGCCAGCAGTGACCCATTCTTTATTGGCCATGCTGAGCCCATAGGACTCATTTGTCCTCCTGGGCTAAAGCACATACGAGGAATCAGAAGGTAGGAAGATGTTCTGATAGGGTTTGTGACTCCCTGAAACAGGAGTGATTCTAGGTCCTTTGTACTCAAAGCATCATTACTTTCCGGGAGCTGGTTAGAAATGCAGGATCTCAGGGCCCACCCCAGACCTACTAGATCGGGATCTGCACTTTAGCACAGCCCCCCAGTGATCTGTGTGCACATTACTATTTGAGAAGCACTGTTTCTAGAACATAGACTGAGAATAAGACTGCCTTCCTGACTTCAGCCAAAGTTCTCACAGCCATCAGCTGTAGGATGACCGCCTCAGGTTTGCCCAGGACTGTCCTGGTTACAGGATAGATAGTCCCATGTCCTGGGAACCTCCCTAGGCCCCGGTCCTGGGCAAACTACCCTGTCAGTTCTTTTCTGTGGGGCTCTGCTCTCCCTCTACCTCTACGAAGGCCCAGCCTATAACTGAAAGGTGGGAAGCCTAGACAGCTTCCTTGGAGAAGTCAGCCTAAGACAGACAGAAGGCCTTGCCTTTAGAATATGGGGCCAAACCAGGCCTGAGGCAGGACCGGGGAGTTTAGGAATATGGCAGGACCCTGCCCTCCCGGCAAGGAGATGGTTAAGAGCCCTGTGGGCTTTTTATCCTGCTGGTTCAGAGGTATCATTACTGGACTTAATAATCCATCAACAGCCAGCATGAAGGGGCTTGGGATTAAGAACCTGGTAACACAGCAGATTAACTCTTTCCTCATGTCTTTCTTTCACCCCTTCATGTTTCTTTCTTGCTTCTGCCAAGAAAACAAAAGAGAAATGCCCAAATCCCACACAGGAAGCAGTTGTCGTGAGTAGCATTGGTGACTCAGAGTTCTTTTTTAGTCCTGCCAGCCAAGAGCAACAGGAATGAGCCGGAGTGATCTGATGTATTAGTGGAAAAACAAAACAACAACAACAAAATAGCTTTTCCTGACCTTGAACCTCCTGTGAGTCCTCCCTTTTCCGTCTTTTTTTCTCCTTTTTCATGCCCTGGCCAGCCCACGCGGCTGCCTGAAAGGCCCTGTCTGGGGAGCCCGAGGGATGACTGATGTCTCAGGCCTCGTGCTCCTTTAACAGATACGTGCCCCAGGCCTTCTGGATGGAGTAGGAAAGAGAAGACCGGGCCTGACTCCCGCAGCGGGCAACACGGTGTAATGTGCCAGAACTTCTGTCTGCTCCCTCTGGGAGAGGACGAGACATCCAAGAGCGGCTGGGGCAACTTGAGAATGTTGATTCGGTCCTTCAGTTTGGTCATTCTGAGGGTGAGCCTGGTGGCTCCTGGGAGCTTCGCGGACCTCTCCCACACTGCTGCGGAAGGAGAGTACTTCTCCCAGGGCGTTAAGCAGGGAATTTGCTGGGCTGCTCTGGATCCTTCTGCCGCCTACAAGGACAGCTGTGGGGTATCAGTATCATTCCTCAGTCCAAGCCTCTGTTCCTGAGTTTCTCCAGTGCCTTTTCTCAGAACACTGTATAAAGAGCTTGTAGATGTTCCGTATTCCCAGACACAGGCCAGGGCTGTGGAGAGTCAGCAGTCGTGACAAAGGGCACAGATGACAAGGTGAATGGAAGATGACATGTTAGGCCCTATTTGCCAACAGCAGACAGACAAGGGCACCCCCCCCCCCCCCCACACACACACCCCAGTCTCAGCCCTGGACCGTGGAGGCCCTCTGTTGTGCGGAACTAGAATCTGTAGCATGGCCAGCCCAGCAGGACCGTCCTGGGGGGAGCCATGGGTTGCTGACTGGGATACGGTGAGATGAGGGGCTGTCTGTTATCTGGACCCTTCGTTGTATTTGTCTCTAAGAATTTGTGGCCCAAGTGGAAGACCTGCATTTCTATTTGTAGTACCCTAAGGAGCAGCTCTTTCTAAATGGTCAGTGGCCTTTAGAACCACATGTTTTCACCTGTGGTAACCGTCAAACCTCTTGCAGTCGGGAGATCTGTCCTCTGAGGGCGTTCACTATGTTGATGTCACCGAGGACTATGTGAGGGCTGTGCGTGAAGTGGGAGGGGCTGGCGGTGGACTGTTACCTTTCAAACCTTGGTTTGGGTTTGTTCAACATTCAATAGTTCATCTGTCCTCTCACTAGACAGCAGGGACCGATTGGAGCATGAAGGCCGTGGGCCCCCATTGTGTTTTCCTGACTACCCGAGGCAAAGCTTCTCACATTGAGGCATGCATAGAATCACCTGGAAAGCTTGGTAGCTCTAGTGGCTGGGCCCCACCTTCAGAGGTTTAGATGCAGTGGATGTGGAATGGGGCCTGAGAATTGATATTTCTATTTTGGGGGCAGGGATGGGGCAGAGGGAGAGAGAGAATCCTCAGCAGCTTCCTACCCCCAGCACGGAGCCCAGTGCGGTGCTCGATCTCGTGACCTCGAGATCACGACCTGAGCTGAAATCAAGAGCCAGACGCCTAACTGACTGAGCAACCCGGCCGCCCCTGAGAAGGGACATTTTTGACCAGCTCCCAGGTGATGTCAGTCGGCCGCTCCAGGGGCCACACTCTGAGGGGCACTGGTCCAAGAGACGTGCCAGAGAGCCTGACCCTCAGTCAGTCCCCCTGAGCACAGATGGAACATGCCGGGATAAGAACTTGGTGTGTTGTCCACCTCTCCTCTTGAGCCTAACTCTTAATCTCCTGCCCTGACTCCTCATTTACAGAGGGAGTTCGGGCACTGTCTTGGAGTATGAAGCAAGAGTCCTATATGCTGGGGGACTGAGTAGCGTGACGGCCCCCAATACTCGCTCTTCCATCCACCCCTGCCCCCAGGGGACCTTGGGTGCCTGGGAGCCCCGCCTGGTGCTGCGGTAGCAGTGAGCTTGCCTCCGGAGTGACGCCCTTCAGGGGTCTCTGGAGGTGCAGGAACAAACCAGAAGAGAAAATTACATTTGAAATAATTTATTTTCACATGCAGGGGAGAAATCACATTTGGTCTAGATTCATGTAAAGAAAACAGAGATTAGATTTTTAAAAATGTGTTGCTGGCAAGAGAGAAGAGCAGACGGGTTTGGATAAAATACATGTTCTGTTGAACCTGGCCATCAGTCCCAGATTGCATTTGAAGGGGTTTTGGGGTAGGCTATGAAGGAGAATCAAGCCTGGGTATTATTTTCACTTTTTCTTCTTTTGAAATACTTCCTAGGTTGGGGTTTGGAGTAACAGAAACATCTGGCCTGGAGGAGAGAGAGGTTGTTCCTAGGATTTCGAGCTTTTGGAGTCTGTTCTGTAGGTTGCTGGTTTAGAAGTCTCATCTGAGGAAGAAGAGGGGATTCTTTTGGGATTCCTGGCCAAACTATCGATCAGGCTGGGAAAGGCAGTGAGGGGGGCTGGAATAAGAGGTCCCCAAGCAGTGTGAAGGTCACGCCAGCCCCGCAAATGGCCACCCGTCAAAGGCTTCCTCTGTAGACTCTCCGTGTGGCTGAGGGCCAGTTCAGGTTTAAACCTCTCACAAAGACGACTAGAGAAGCAACAGTAACAACAGCTCTGGTTTATTAGGTCCTCACCATGTACCTGGCTGTCTGCCCACCACCATATTAAATCTTCATTTAGTTGCACAAAGTAGGTATTATCAGTTGTCTCCAGTTCATAGATGAGGAAACTAGAGAGAAGGAAAGGAGTTTTCCCAAAGCCCCGCAGCTGTGAGCCTCACACAGCCAGGCCAGGCATGAGTTTAGATGATGATAACCATCAGTAGCATTATAAATAAAGAGCTGTAGTTGCATGTGTGAAGACTTATTAGGTGGAATCCCACAAGAGAGCTATTTTTATAGGTAAAAAATGGCTGGATATGGCAATTTCATGTGGTTTAACCAAATATGTATGTGTGTGTGTGTGTGTGTGTGTGTATGTACACACACATTGGTAAAGACGTGCATTCCAGAGGCTGTTTTCAGAGACTGGTTACGTCAGAGGAGCAAGAAGGGGCATGTGATCAGGTAGAAGACAAGAAGGACTTTGAGTGCATTTGTGATTGTTTCCTTAAGCTGCATGGGCACTACGCACATATCCATCGTATTATGCTTTCTGACTTTTTGTTTTAGTTATCTGTTGCTGTGTAACAAATCGCCTCAGAATCTAGTGGCTGTGAAAACTATACCCACTGATGATCTCAGTGTATGTTACTCGGGAATCTGGGCACAGCTTAGCTGGGCTCCCTCTTCACTGTATCAAAGCATTCGGCTGGGGATGCTGTCATCTCAAGGCTCAACTGGGCATGGCTTTACTTCCAAGCTCACTTGTGTGGCTGTTGGAGGGCCTCAGAACGTTCACTTCCAAGCTCACTCATGTAGTTATTGGCAGGATTTGGGTTTTCATGGGCTGTTGGACCAAGGGCCTCGATTCCTCCTTGGCTGTTGCCCAAAGGCCAGCCTCAGTTCCTTGCTCTATGGCCCACTCCATAGGGCGACTTACAACATGGCAGCCAGATTTATCAGAGTGAAGACTCTAACAGCCAAAGAGGGGGCTGGGGTCACAGTCGCGGTCTTTTATAACCTACTTATGAAAGAGATATCCCATCATTTGTGCTGTGTTCTATTCATTAAAAGCCAGTCACTAGGTCCAGACCACTCAGGGAGAAGATTACACCAAGACATGAGTGCCAGGAGGTGAGGAACAATGGGGACATCTTACAGGTCTGCCTACAACAACATGTCTGAAATATTTTATAATAAGTCTTAAAAAGAAAAAAAAATCAATTTACAAGTAAAATATAGCTGATTGCTGGCATTATAAACTCTCTGGTTCTCAGTGGTACTCACATATTTGCTGCTAAGTCTTGGCTTATCCTTCCCACCCCCTTCTAACTCTCTCCACAGCCCATTATGATCAACAACAAAATCGATTAAGGGTGTTTTCTTATTACTGGATTTAGAGAGATGTCAGTATTCTACCAAAAGTGTCTTTCCTTTCTTCACTTATACCTTTGACTATGTTGGTGATAACAGTACATTCTAGAAGTCTATTCTCCAAGGCTCCCTGTTGGCCAGAGCAGTGGGATGTGTATCCCACTGCTTCGTAGCCAGAGAGTCGAATTTTGACTCCAACTTTACCCTGACCAACTAGGCGACTTTGGGAAAGTTATTCACACTCTCTGAATATTAGTCTGCTCATCGAATGAATGAGAGGAATGACACCCATCTCAAAGATTCCTGGAAGATTAAATCCATGAGAAAACACATGTGAGTTGGTAGGGCAGTGCCCTTCACATGGTAGGGATTGGATAAGGTGAGGAAAGGTTCTTTCAGATCTCTTACCTACATCACATGTGATTTATTACTTCATGAGTGGGCTAGGCAAACTGTGTTTTGGAAGGTGACAAGTGTGGGATGCCATGAAAAGAGAGTGTTCCTCATGATTTCTCATTTGATCCCAAGATTATTTTCTTTGAAGTTTGTTTCATTTGTTCTCTGATGCATTTGTTCGTTCCTATACTCATTTATTCAATAAACAGTATATCTTAAAATGAAGACCAGTCTTCTTCAAAACTCTAGTGCCTTTTGATTTCCCAGGGGCAGGAAAGGGAATTTGAGTTACTTGTGAGATGTTACTCATGTCCAGTTCAGCAAAAACATCAGAGGTGCCTCAAATCTACCTCTTCCCGGTGTGGCTGCCTGGAAGGGCTGTTCCATCAAGTGGAGATGCTGGCCTTTGGGGAATTTTGCTTAGCCCAGGAGAGGCGCTAATGGCCTAAAGGTAATGCAGCATCACAGGATGGAAATCCATGTAGACCTGTCTTTGTGGTCCTACTCAGCGTGGCTTGGCGGACTTTTGAGTTGATTCGTAGCAGTGACTTGTGGATCACAGGCTAGCCCCTGGAAGGAAGCCTCAGGATTGGATTTGCTAGATTCTTCTGTAACTGAAAGAGTCCTTTCCCTTCTTTGAACTTCCAGTGAGGTTAAAAGAATCTCCATGTTCAGAACCAGGCAAAAGCTCCCCATACCTTGCTGTCCTTGGGAAACCTATGGGGTTCTCTTAGTTCAGCTTTTCATGTAAGAAAGACTGTGTAATGTGTACATCTTGAATCATCCTGCTATTACATGATGGGCAGCCTCATGATATCGGGGTGACGTAAATATTCTCACTTGCCAGCTTTAACTCCAGCACTCAGTTCAGCACTGTGTAGGCATATAAACACACTTCAAACAGCCTTCGGCCTGAAAACAGACTCCACTGGTCTCAGCCTAAAGATTTGGGAGGGCTGAATGCTCCCTTATTTTCTCTCTGCCTGGAACAAAGCCTCCTATTGTCTCTCAGGTGATCACATTTTTCAGCCATTCAGATATAAGTTTGTTCTTAACCACTGAATTCAACTGTGGAGGCCCACCGTGCTGCCTCAGCCTGGCTGAAGGAGGCCCAGCGACAGCACAGGTTAACAGTCCCACCCAGAGGCCTTTCCCCGCTTGGCCTCCCAGTGGCCTTGAAATGATGGTGGCCTTCAGCATCCTAAGAACGATCTCTCAAAGTACTCATCCAAGGAGAATGTCACCCAACCCCATGCCTATCCCCTGGTCCTGCTCAAGAGCGACTCCCATGTCTTTACAAGTAGTTCATTCTCTCAGTAATGAACCTGACACGAAGGGAGGTCCAATGAGGCCCGGTTTATAGAGAAAGCCTTGGGCATCCCTCTGCCCTGCCAAGTTGGTCATCCAAGACATAAGGTCAATGACCCTTGTCTTGCTTTGAATTCCCTTGAATTTCCCATTGACACCATATTCCTTGGCTGAACAGATGTCACTGCTGTGTAGTAGTGAGAAACCTAGCTGTGGTGATAAAGCAGGCAGAAATAGAAAGTATCTCAATCCCAATGCTTGTGGGCTTCTCTTACTTTTGCCAGATTACCCACTGGGAAGGGGTACAGAGGTGCTGTGTCTACTCCCATTGTCTGGGAAGGGGAAGAGGGTTCACACACGTTTCAAGAGTATATTGAGATGCAGAGTCCCCTTTTATAGGGCCTTGGGGGGAGGGAGAGCAAAGTGGAGCCCTCTTTCCTGCATTCCCAGCTTTTGACTTTTCCAGGCAGTAGGTAGAGTCACTTTGTGGTCTACATACCTGCAGGTGTGCATGTGAGCACGTGTGTAGCGCACGCGTGCACACACACACACACACACACACACATCTTGTGCCTTCCCAAAGTGTGGCTTGGCAGGGCTGGGTTCAGGATTGGAGAGCCCCCCACTTCTCGGTGTCTACTTTTAGAAAATAAATGACCCAGGCTCACAGGAGAAGTTTTAATGAGAAAAAGGAGACACTGAGGCAGTCAGGGGAGAGACCCTTTCCCTATAGACAGAAACTACGATGTTAATCTCCCAAAATAGTGCAATAAATATTGAAAAGTCTCAAGGGTTGTGAGAAGGAATGTTAGGGATTGGGGCCACGTTTGTCTCAGAATGATACAGGGGAGTCTAAATGTATATCTTGGTCAGGAACAGAATCCTAGTCCACATGAACCAGAGTCTAAAATTTCTGGCTTTTATCTTTCCTGTTACTTGTTCTCTGCCTTTTCCTTACATGTCTGTGTGTGCATGCATAATAGAGAAAAACCCTATAGTATCGTCCCAAGTGGTAAACTCTGTAAAGGGATTGTGGATGACTATCTTCATGTTTCCTTTCCCCAAAGGTAAACCCTGAGATGAGGGTTGAAGTGCAAGTAGTTTGAGAGGTGAAGGAAACAGTGGCAGCAGGGGGTAAGAGTGTTAGGGGAGGGAATAAAGCCATCAAGTGAATTACCTCTGGGAGCAACTAGAGCTGATTCCCAAAGGAGACTGTAGGATTTAGTGTAGATCATTCAGAGTGCTCCCATCTGAGGGGTGAGGGAGCTGGGGTATTAATACTCCTACTCTCAGGAGTTGTTTGTTAAGAGATGCTGCTGGGGGTTGCTAATTCCCCAGCATGTTTGGCCAAGCCTATGGATAGCATAGCTTTTCTCAGTTATGGGGCGTGGGAGCGGGAAGCCAGGCACAGCAATTTAGAGAGTGGCCTTCAGAAGTCAGCTGCAGTGCACCTGGGTGAGAGGTACAAGAGCTCTCCAGAGGTCACTGCTGGTGGCTGCTGTGGTCTCATAGGGGTATGCATGTAATTTGTTGGGGACAGAGACTTTCCCCCAGTTATGGTCTCTATAAATACTTCTACCTTTAATGAAATATAATTGAAGATTTGGAATAATAAAAAGTTTTAAAGAAAGAGAGCTTTAAAAAAACCACAAAGGATAGTGGTGTGGGTTCCCTGGTCTATGCATGAGTCATAATTAATCATACTGTATATTTAAAACCTGTGCATTTCACTGTATGCAAATTATGCCTACATTTAAAAAGAAGCAGGTATAAAATTCCAGATCTTGATACCTTTCAGTAGCTGCCTCAGTTCCTGCATATTTGGGGTATACTTGCCCGAAGCCCTGCAATTCTTCCTGGATTGTGGACCAACTGTTGAAGCCTTTTCTCTAGAATGTCAGTCAGGCAATGTTGAAATGGGGTGCGGGCAAATCAGTATACTGAACTCTGGGTTGTGACTCCCCAGCAACAAAGCAGTTCCTTCAGCTACTTCTGTGCCGTGGTTTGGGCCATGCCACCCTCGCTTAGGTTCTCCTTGTGACTATGGCATGCATTTTGCAAGGGACATGGCTAGTAGCTCCATACATGAGGCCACAGGTTGACCATCTGCAGTGCAAAAGAAATCGACAGAGAAAGGGGCTGATCTTACGAATTAACCTCTCTGGTCAAGCTAGTGGAGTCCACCTGCCACAGCTGGGTAGGGAAATGAGGATGAGGTGATGTTTCAGGATAGACACCAGGCCAGGTTCGAGTTCAATGCTGGCCGTATAGTGGGCACTCAATAAATGTTCGATGGGCGAAGTAGATTCCCTCCAGTTCCCTGGCATCGCCTGGGAGCAGCTGCACACAGACAGGGTGGAGGTGAGCGAGACACCTGTAATAGGGAAGCTGTCGGCCAATTCTGTTCTTTCTCCAAGGATCCAGATCACAGTGGAGGGCTTTCCTAATGACTTTTCAATTAATTGACTTGATGCTCGTGGGTAGAGCGCCAGAGGCTGAGAAAAGATGAAAGGCATTGAAGAGAAAAAGCTTTGATGTCACTGCAGTCCTGTTCAGATTCAGTAAGGTTTTTCTGGGGGGGGGGGGGCTTTATATCTTAATCACAAAAATCTCACAGGGTTGATCAGTCACGCAAGGAAATTTTTGTCATTCTCTGGGATTGGTGGGTGATGAGAGGTTGGATGGAAAGCCAGGAAGGAAGGGTGGGGTGTGGTTTCTGGGGGTGGCAAGTGCATGTGATGGTGTTGGGGCAGAAGGGGAAAGGCACGTGCAGAGGGGCAGAGGCTGATAGTGGTGTGTAGGTGAGAGTCCCATTTTCAGGGCAGTGGCTACAGAGCTCGGTATCCATGTATGACTTTCCAAGCTGTTGTGTTTTTCCAGACTCATTGTCTATATCTTACTGTGTTTGTGCCTAAAGCTAATCTAATCTAGGCATTTGGGCTGATACCACCAGACCACTTAGATATGCATGCACGCGCACACACACACACACACACACCCTTGGCACCTTATTCACGCAAAATCTAATTAATCATAAAACTCAGAGAAGTACAGTAACATTACAGGTGTGTAATGAGTAGAATGGTAGAAATAGAAGCCTAGAAAGCAACGATTATTTTCTTCTACCGGTGAGGAAACGGAGGCTCATACTGGAAACTGACCTCTCATCTGCCAAGACCAGGGTTTTTAACTGGGTACGAGTAACATTTGGGGTCCCGCTAAGTCTTGGCTGTGGCAGACTGTCCTGGGAGGTTTGGCAGCATTCCTGGCCTCTGACCACTAGGTGCTGGTTTCCCCCTCCCCCTTGTTCTGATCAGAAATATCTCCAGACATTGCTGATGTCCCCTGAGGGGCAAAGGCAGCCTACACAGAAGAACCACTGGCCTAGATAGAAGCCTAGTGGGTTCCCGAATCCCACAGTCACTGTAGTGCTCTGTGTGACTTGGGGGTTTCATATGATGACTCCTGCATGGCTTCAGAGTCCCGTACACACATTGAGATGGAATGATCATACGGGCTGCTACCATACAGATTTGGCCAGAATGTTTGTCTTCCTGGGGTCCACGTTGCCACACAACTCTAAATCACATGGGGTTTTTCAGCCTGGGTTCGCTTAGAGCCCATGAAATTGCCATATATTTTGTGTGTGTGTGTCCCAGTTGGTCAAATATCAGCAGTTTTTTTTTTTTTAAGTATTTTATTTATTTATTTGACAGAGAGAGATCACAAGTAGGCAGAGAGGCAGGCAGAGAGAGAGAGAGGAGGAAGCAGGCTCCCCGCTGAGCAGAGGGCCTGA
>NC_081575.1:110813082-110847335 GCF_022355385.1 Mustela nigripes | reverse complement strand
CAGAGAGGCAGGCAGAGAGAGAGAGAGGAGGAAGCAGGCTCCCCGCTGAGCAGAGAGCCTGACGCAGGACTTGATCCCAGGACCCCGAGATCATGACCTGAGCCGAAGGCAGCGGCTTAACCCACCAAGCCACCCAGCCGCCCATCAGCAGTTTTTATACGGTTCCCCCTATAGACCGGGCTTGAAGGGTTATGCCCTGAACACTTTCTGAGATGCCCTAGTTCTTGAACGTGGAAATGTTTGTTTAGGCTCATGACTTTTCTCCGTCCCATTTCTAAGGCAAGTCCAATGTTGTCCGTGTAGAGCCTCATACTACAGGCTAACCACATTGCAAAACCCCCCTCAAGATTTCTCTCTCACCCTGTGGTAAGTTAAATATGGCCACACATTCTTTGCAGCGATTCCCATGAATAGGCAGAGTTTGTCCTCCACCCTGCTGAGTCTGGGCTGACCTCGCGGCTGGCTTTGAGCAGTTCAGTGTGCAGAAGCGGTGGTGGTCAAGTTCCAGAGCCTAGACCTCTAACTGGCCCAGCAGCTTCCGCCTTGGACTTCTTGACCCCTGTCCCGAGACTGCTATGTGAGGAAGCTGGTGTAGCTTCCTGGAGAATGAGTGGCCAGGTGGGAAGAGAGCCAAGGCACCCCCGCTAATGGCCAACACCACCAATGAGACATGTAAATGTCTGCCCAGCCTCCAGCTAAATCCAGTCAAATGGGTACAGCCAGGCAAAAGCCATGGAAGACCCACCCCCACAGATCCACATGATCATGAGAAAGAATAAATCATTGTTTGAAGCCAGTAAGATTGGGGAGGTTTGTTATAAGGCAGTAGATAACTGATACATATTTTGTGGCAATTTTATGGTTTTTAACAACCTGTTAGAACATAACTTCAAGTAGTGAGCAGCAAAGCCATGTCCCCTGGACTGCTAGCTGGTTGGCTGGCACATCCCTCACAAGCCAGGTGTCCCAGGCCCTCATCCCAGCCTCACAGGGGCCACCATTCAGTTCCATTCTTCAAGAATCCCTCTGACTTCTATATTTGGAAGCCACAAGAAAGGGTCAAGAATGTGTGAGTAAAGCTATAAAGGTCAAGTGCATGGCAGCTCTGTGTGATGGATGTCTCACATGTCAGGCTTCACACAGAGGTATCACCCCTAGACACCCAGTGTCACCATGCTCAGGTCACCCATGACCCATTCCCTAGGCGTGGTTGTATAACTGAAGATGTCTTAAGCTTCCATTTCCCACCATTAGAGTTTGGAAGTGGGTATTTCCAACTGAGAATTTCCTCACAAGTGGTGGCTAATAATTGACTTTCTACCTTAATGGTTTCATGAACCATCTCTTTGATCTATAGCAGATGCCTTAGGAAGCCCTTTCTTTATTAGCTAAGAAAAACTGTAGCTAGTACACGTTTCAATAATTCTTTCAGAGTTACTTCTTTAATGCTGCACCTGCCAGACCCCACTGGACTCTGCCCATGCGAGGGGAGCGGTTCTGTCTTTCTCTTTGCTCATGGCGTCCCCAGCGCAGAGCATGGGGATTGGTTCCTGGCTGTTCCTCAGTGCATTTGATGGGTGGATGAGTGAATGAGGAAATGAATGAATTATAGGAGCTGGAGGAGAGCTTGCGATTCTCCACCTTCCTTTCATCTCCTGCTCTGCTTGATGAGTGAGGACGCTGACGTTCGGGGATAATTAGCATTTGTTTTTTTGTTTTTTTTGTTTTTTTTTTTTTTTTATTCCAGGATTTTATTCCTTTAAAAAGCCTCTTGACACATCCGATTATCCTATCTGTCACAGCCTGTGATTATGGGAGAAGAAAAACCGAGGAGTCCTTCTTGGGCTCATTGGGATGGACTAGGAATATCCCTGACTTTGGGCTGGCCTCGTGCCACTGAGAGACGACTTCCGCCCACCCCGCTAGGCCCCGTGACTCCCTGAAGGGCTGCCAGGCCCACCGGGGCACTGAGTGGGCACCAGAAGTACCCCCTCACAGTCACATTCTTATTACTGCTCGTCAGCCTGTCAAGCCGAGCCGTTTTCTCTGCTCTCCGATGTGAAAGCAAAATGGCCTTTTCTGATACGAAGCTAATAATAGGTCTCATCTTGATTCTACTTAACGCTGAACTAAAGATTTGGCCTCTAGGGTGAGGCTTATAGTTAATTCATTTACTTTAAAAATAATTACAGAAGCCATAAAAGAAATGTCCCAGTGCGGGCCAAGAGTGGTCTGATTCTCGGTGTTTCTCAGTAACCCACTGTGTGCTGGGTGCTCGAGAGAACAAGAACATGGCACCTCTGTGTGAAGGCGGGGGCGGAGGGCGATGCTGGATGGGAATTTCTGTGCGGTCCCTCCGGACAGGAGCAGCTCTGCCCCTCCCCTGTCGCAGCCGCTCACTTCATTTTCTGTGATGACCTAAATGAGAAAGACAGTTGCCTTCCTTCCCCCTCGCCTTGGTCCCCCACGTGGACGCACAGGCTGTATCCCTGGCAGACCGCACTGGGGTCGTGTGCTGTCTCATCTACTCAGGAATGATCTATAGCTTCGACGGGGAAAATAAATAAACAAGCCAAGTCTGGCCCTGCCCTTTGTCCAGGAGGAAATGGATGGGTTCCCCGGCTTCCACGCCCCCTCCGTGCTACCCTCCCCCCCCCAACCCCCCCACCCCCAGCCCGGGGAGAGGCCAGCCAGCAGCCAGTGAGGAGAAGAATGTTCCCAGCTGTGTGCGTGCATGTGCACGTGCCTGGTTGTGTTTGTGTGAGAGAGCCAGAGAGAGCGAGGAGAGAGGGGGGGAGAGCAGCAGGGGAACAGGAGGGGGGAGGGAGGGAATTGGAGGGAGAAGGTGAAGGGAAAAATGGAAAGAAGATGGGGGCCTTCAGTTTCAGGTGTGAATCAAGCTGTTCAAGGATGCTTTTCCTTCCCTAGTTTCCCCTTCTCTTCCTTCCAGAAATAGTTGTCAGTCCCCCCCCCCAACCCTCCACCCAGTCATGCTGTCCGACTACACTGAAGAAGCACCAGCATGAAGGGCAGGTGGTCCTTCCGAGGGGCCGCAGAGCAGCCTGATGTCTTCCTGGCTGCCACCGAGGCCAGGGAGGGGGACCCGCCTTGCTGGCGTCCTGGTGAGCTCACACAAGGAACGCCGACTCGTGGCTGGGCGCCCCGGTCAGAGCTGTCCATGTCTCCGCTCTTGAAGCCCCAGAGCGGCGTCTTGGGGAGCTGTCCCATTTACAAAGCGGTCCCGGGAGGCCTCCCCCCACCTCCAGACAGGCTGCACGAATGTTGGTGCCAGCGCGGTGGAGAACCCATGTGGTTTGTCATGTGTGTTATCATTATTTACGGTAAAAATTAAGTGAGATCATCTATATCAAGCATATAGCACATAGTGAGTGCTCGGGAAATATTAGTTATGATTATCAGATAGCACAATAATAACAGCTAACAATTTTTCTAGCCTTGCGTCCCAAGTGCTAGTCTAAGCGAATCTTAGAACACTCTTGTGCCGTTTCATCCCCTTGTGACAGATGCCACGCGTGCCCAGGCCCCGTGTGCCCCCGCCACACTGGCCCGTCGCCAGCTTTTATGCACACACACGCTCTTTCTTACATCAGAGCATTTGCACGTGCAGCGCCCTCCTCACTCTTGTCCCCCTCACTTCATCCTTCAGACCCCGACTCCGACTTCAGGGCTCCCTTCGTCCCCCCCATCTTCCTGTATCGCAACACCCTCTTTGCCTTGGCCGTGGCCGCTCTTCTCACAACGGAGAAGTCTTGTTTGATGAGTCCCTTGCTGTCTCTCTTCTTCCCTCACTGAACTAAGGGGTCCGAAGGGCCACGGCCACGGCCGGTGTTGTTTGCCTTTGTATCCTCAGCATTCAGCAGGATACCTGCCCGGCTCAGGGTAGGTGTGCAAAAAGAACTTGTTGGTTCACAGATGGCTGGTGTATCTGGAATGTCTGAGATGAGTATCTGGCCGCAGGGTAGGCTCTGGCTAGGGATCACCTTGCCTCACTCTCTTGGCTGCCAGGTCGTATTTGCACACCATCACGTGCCAGGTTGTGCTCCAGACCTGAGCATTGGCCTTTCTCATTCCAGACAGTTGAGCCTTCGTGGGAATCTCAGTGCAGAGAGGCCCAGATCCACTGCACAGCAAGAAGAGTTAGTGTCTGTTGTAGCTGATTCTTTGGCCTCGTGGCACGGAGCAGAAAGAGATGTAGAAGGATCCTGGACATTCAGTAGTTCTCTTGTCCGGAGGAGCCAGGAAATGCTATTCCTTTGATGGCATTTGCAGAATACCTAGGATGGGCTCCCTCACTGTCCTCAGTCACCTGAATTGGTTGGATCTAAGACCCATAGCATACTCCATCATGGAGATACTCACCGCCAAGTAATTTACTATGACAGATCGTCAACCAATAAACAAATGGCATGTGAATTCAGGAACTTAGTTTTGCATCATTGAAGGTAAAGGTTAAGAAGTGGTTAGGTTTCCGTCTCTTCCCGCCTTCCAGACATGGCTTGAATTTTTCTCAGAAAGATCGGTAAGGCAAATCTCATTTTTTTTTTCCTTCTCCCTCCACCTTTGTCCTGGCCAAAGGGTGAACTCTGGGAAGATCTCATGAATGGTGTTCTAAACAACTTTCTCTTGATTAAATAACCCTTCTCCCAAGGGCTACTTGGTGTGGTTTAAATTACTTAAAAAACAAAACAAACCATCCAGGGCAAGAGAATCAGTTTGAAAAAATTGGAGGTTACCAACAGACTTGCCCTGTGCAGCTGGGAGAGATGGAAAAGCACAGGCTCCAAGCACCAAAGAGGGTAGAGAAGCGTGTCGCAAGTGCCATTAAGAAAACACATCTGCACACTGTCAGCGGTGAGGATAAACACGTGATTGTTTCCCTTTCACAAGGAGCAGTGACAAGGAGAGGCGACTTGATGGACCCCATCCAGGTCTGCTCAATTTACATCATCTTAAGGTTGAGGGATGGGCACTTATCCAGCCTTGAAGCATTCCCAGAATCTCTCATCAGAAGGAAATCTTCAAAGAAAACAAATAGTATATTCATTCTCCTCCCAGTGCAGACAGGCGAGCAGACAAGGAAAGAAGGAGGAGGTTTTCAGTTGCTCAAGATGGGGGTTTTAGACCCAACATCCTTCTCTGGGTTTCCTCTTTGTCCTGATTGCCCTGCCCGTGGGAAGAGCCCAGGGGATGGACCTGGATATCCCTCAGAGCTGCTGAGCGGAATCTGTGTTTCCTACCTTAGCCCTGAGCCCCAAACCTCCAGGGTCCAGCAAATTCCCCAGTGTCTCAAGAAGAGGCTTTATTCGTTTTCGATGAGCCGCAGTGAGGATGAGGATATGTGAGGAAGGCTAACGAGGAGCTTAGGCCCCTTTGCTGGCCCCACCAAAATCTTCATGGACCTGATTTGAGAAAAGGTTCAGATGCAGCAGGAGATGAAGACGAGCCTGGGAGATGCCAACAACAGGGACTGTATCCCGTGCTCCGTATTCCTAGGGTTTATTGGTAGTGCGCTGCTTCCGTTTTAAGTGGATTCTTCTTCATTTTGATTAGGTTAAATACTTCTTATAATGTGTGCCTAAATTAGAGCCCATGATGCATGTCTTCAAACAGCGTGGACCCAACCATCTCTGTATCCGTAGCCATGTAAATTCCAAAATTTGGTCTAAAGTGAGTTACGTATCATTCCAGACTCACTTTTTCATACTACTAGAAGGTGGCCCCACAAATACCGATATCTCAGAAATCATTCACATTTGACTTTGGAAGGCGTGCTTGGTTCAGTCGCCGGCGTGCTGACAGCTGGCTTCAAACGCTGTCATGGCGGAGACGCAGACACTGACCGCGATGGAGCTGGAAGCCTGTCTACACTATCTTCATTCTGTCTTCTCTCTCCTCCTCCACCTCCTCTCCTTCATGGAACTTTCCATTTCCTCATCTCTGGAAAGGGGCGGGAGTGGAGTGTGATGTCAGACTGTTCCTAAGGCCCCTCAAGAGATGAATGAGATACCATTCTTTTCCGAGAAAGGATGAACTATGTGGTGAGCACTTCACTAACTGAAGTTAAAAGCTCATGGAAGTGATCAGGGAAGCGGAGACACCCGGTAACTATGGAGACCACTCTCGGACACAGAGGCCCAGAGGGGTTCTATTCCTCTTCAGGGTGACGCGTGGGTCAAGGTAGAGACCAAACTAGGACCCAGCCCTTCCGCTTTCCAGCATTGGGGGTAGTCACCAGTTAAGAAAGGAGGCTTGGAGCCCAGCACCCCGGGTTTCAAATTCTGGCTCTGTTTCTTACAGACTGAGTGAGTTCGGGCAGCTTAATATCTCTGTCTTCATTTTCTCGTCTGTAGAATGGGGCCAGAAGAATAACTAGTTTCACGGTGTATGTGGGTTGAGCTCCTAATGTCGAAATGTTCGGAGCATGAGCAGTTTAGTTTTGTATTTAATATCGGCCGTTAGCATCTACAAGTGAGGCTGGGATGCTTTCCAACATTCAGCAGAAAATCAATGGATGTTATGAAATCATCACAACTGGTATTGTCGCCGGTCCTTAGATCTGTCCATCCAAGGTGTTTCATGAGTACATCGTATTTCTGCCCCAACTAGAAAAACCTGCCTAGACCCGTGCCTGGAACACAGTAAGCATTCAGTAGGTGTTAGCTGCTCTCTCACTGTACGGCTTCCACTTCCTGCAGCCCCAACGTGCTGCTCCCCACCCGGCCCATGCCCCACTGTGTGTGTGTGTGTCTGTGTGTCTGGCCGAGCCAGTGGATGAGAAGGTGTGTGCTAGTGGCAAATCCAATAACTTGCTCAGTAAATGATCTCAGCCCAAAGCTCTTGTGTAGGCAATCAAATTCAGATCTGTAAACCTGGTGAAATTCAGATTCCTTTTAAACATTTTTTGCCATTTCCAGGCAAGAAGCATTTCCCCGGATTGGATTACTTGGGCCAGGAAATCTTGCATTTGAAAAGCAAGTCAGAAGTGAAAAAATAATTCTCAGCACGTGATACAGTTTACAGTCAGCTTCTCGGGAATGTGTGTCATGGTTTAAACTGGGGTAGGGCGGATATTCTCCAAACATGCTAGTGCTTCGTATTAATAGACTGCTTCGTTTTCGAGTGCTAACAATGAATGAGAAAAAGTGGAACTTTCTGCAGGCATTTCCGCCCCCCCCCCCCCCCGCTTTTCTGTCTTGATGCTATTCTGATTTGGAAGCAGCCTCGTTTCTTTTCTTCTTCAAACACCACAGGATTCCATTCTCTTGCTCTTTTTCCCCAAAGGAAACACTTCAATTGCTTTTATTGATGAGAAGAGGAAAAATCTAAACATCAGGCAACCAGGCTAATGAGAGACAGACCAACGTGACATCTAACAAAGAACAAAACCAATTACCTCTCTTTGTGTAGGTATACGAGGTTCAGAAGGAAGCCGAGCAGAGAATTGTCGCAGACGCTGTGTGTGCCCAAGCTGTATTCTCCAGGTGCCCCCCAGGGGCCACCTGTGGCTCAGGAGACAGTGTGCTGCACGGGGACAGCTCCCACCAGGCATAGCCCCTGTAGCCTCTCCCTCCGAGCCCTATCTCTGCAATGCAGGGGTGCTTGACAACCGCCCCTGCCGCCATACACACCACAGTAACCCTCAGCCAAAGACTGGGATGATTGGGTGAGCTGTGTTCCACAGGTTCCCAGTGAGTTCCCAACCCCCATCACTGACAGTAACTTGCACTGGTTTCCTTCCCTCCCCTGTCTCCCCATCCCTGCCGCACTCTGCTCGGCTTTCCAGAATCCCTCTTACACCCTAAATCATCCCTTTTGGGGGGGGAACCCCAAACAGGATAAGAACCTAAAAATATTTACCCAGTTATGTTTCTTAGGCTGCCCCTTCCTCACTCTCTGGGTGCCAGAATTAAAATTGGGACTTTTGTTCAAAGGTGGGCTACGCACTGGACTGTTTTTTTTCTGCCATGTTTGAACTGGGGATGTACGATTCTCTTTAGGTTCTTGAAGCTAAGATTTTTCTTGGGCTGCTGGTTTTCATTCGCTCATTCGACAAATACCTACTGAGCACCTACTAGGTGCTAGGAGGTGGCGACTACTCTGTCCTCAAGTAAGCTGAGCGAGGGACATTGGCCGCAGGAGGTGTGGGGCGCTGGTTGCAGCTTGAACTCGAGTTGTCCATCGCTTTTCTGTCTCCTGCAGAGAGGCCGTGTTCCTTGATTCTGTGATGGGCTGCCCCCACCGGTAGCACCCCCCTTCTCCCTTCTCATTTTCCCAATCAGTCTCCAAGCGGAAGCTAATGCTGTTCATGGTCATTAAGGACAGGAAACAAACATCTGTCTTCTCTCAGATGACGTTCTTCGCGCACACGGACTGTTTCACGTCTATCCGGAGCTCGGCGAAGAGCGGACACCGAGAGGTGAATGTTCAGTGAATCGGGCGTGCACATCGGGAACTACCTCTCTGTTTGAAATCCAGTTGAACTTGAATGGCCAACCTTGCCACAGCCAAGACCACTGGAGCACAAAGGGCAGGGAGGAAATTGGAGAGCCTACCTAGTTTAAATTCCCTTGTAATTAAAAATGAAGCTTAATCATTAGTTTCAGAGGCCTGGGGTGGCTCTCATGCACAGTGGAGAAATTTGAGTTTACCTTCTCTTGCCTCCTGGGACCACATCGCCCTAATGCTAAGGGGGGGTGGTCTCAAAGGCACGGCTTTGGAGGAGGCGTTTAGCAGGGAGACAAGGGGCAGAGCTCCAGGTTATAAGTAACCTGGACAATGCCTCTTCCCACTATTTTTTTTTTCCTGAGTGGAGTAAAAGTGTGGACAGAGAGCCGATCACAGTCAGCCACTGAGGAGGAATATGGAGAGCTGGTGTTGGGCAAGGACTGGGCCTCTGCACCAGATTCTCCACAACGGAAACCCCTTCTCTCCCATCAGAGCTGGGAGTAGAGGCTGGGGGCCACAGGGAGATGAGCCAAAGAAGCTACCTCAGGGTATGTTCTGGGCATTAGGACTGCCAGCCTTGAAGCAAAATGAAGTAATGGAGAGCAGTCAAAGGCCTGCATTAGAATCCTGTTGGCATCAGCTAGTAATTCCAACTGAGGACAAGGAGACTGTTGCTGCTTTGTCCTCTGCTCTGTGAGTTCTGCAGAATCACAGGGGAAAAGGCAGGCTGATCTGGTCTTTGGAATTAATGGGTTAATGAGGAAATTGGGAATTCCTGCTTTCTCGGGTTGCCTCCCACCGTCCCCTGCCTTAGTGACTTGAGACTGATGAACACAAGGTCCCCTGTGAACATTTGGGATGAAACACTTTGTCAGGAAAACAAGCAAATAAATTTGACAGCTGCTTGATATAGGACAGTCATTAATTTTTCAAGAATGTAGGTCTTCTATTATTTAGTGATGTTAATCTCTCTTCCAAAAAGAAAAACAAAAAACAAAAAACAAAAAAGATTCCAGGATTACAGAGTGAGGAAGTTGTGTTGTTCGCTCTGCTAAGAGTTGCCGGGACCCGCTCCCCTTCTTCCGGGGCGCTCCTGGGCTGGACCTGCTGGGCAGGCACAGCTCAGTCGTTCGGTTGGGTTTTTAGGGGCTGGTTTTTAGGCCTTGCTTTCATTCTGTTCCCTCACTGGCCTCCTCTTTTCTCTCCCATTACCTGTTTTGGGGACAATTTCCCCACTTTTCAGACCCATCATGGGAGAAACGGGGTGAAGAGAGAAAAGTCTAGTCAGCCATCTAGTTTTGCTGTTTCTGGGAAGAAGATTTGGTATGAAGTGACATTGAAATGGTGGCCGAAAGGAGAGTTTAGAACATTCTGTGGCTTTCTTCAGACTCTTTTACTTAGGAGGGATGACTGAGAATTGATGTGCTTCTTTTCCAAGAAAGGTTGAAATACCATAAGGGATTTTTAGAAACAGGTTGTGTGTAGCCGTGTTCTCTCTTGACTCCATGCATGCCTAGAAGGAAAACGGGATGTTTAGTGAGGCAGGGCTCAGTTGACACGAGCTACTCTTCTAGTGGCTTTGAGAGGAAGAGAGAGACTTGGAGCTTTTCCTGGATGCCCGAAGGCCCCTCAGACTCTGAACACGTTGTGCCCTGATTGGCCCAGGACACAGAGGCCTCCTGGATGCACCATCTGTTGCCCTGCTCTCTAGATGGCTGCAGCTCAGGGTTCCAGGGTGGGTCCTGACTCTGCAGCTTTCCCACTGCATGACTTGGGTCCAGTCATTTAGTCTCTATGTGCCTCAGTTTCCTCTTCTGTAAAAAAGATAAACCTGGCCATAAAAGTGTGTGCCCACTGGAAGACAAACCCAAATGTGTGTGCGCACCAGCGATGGCCACTAGACTGGGGGGGGTGCAGCTGTCGGGGTGAGTCTGAGCTAACGTAGTCAGGATCTCGTGAGCATGAGACCAAGCCTTGACTCCCACTGGGGTCATGTGCCAACCTACTGGTCGAGTTACTGCTCTTCCTAGGACGGATTGGGGTTTAATTGCGCTGAGAAGCATCTGAACATTTGTTCTATAGCCTCTGGAGTGGAACATTCCATGAGGCTCTCGCTTTATGCCATTCAGAGTGCTACTCTCTAGTGATACCCCACGGCTATCTTGGCCATGAGTAATATTGTCCAGATGCTTATGGGGGTACTTCCTACATAACTCAAGCTGCTGGAGGTGCACTAGATGATGACTCGGATACAGTCCTTGACGTCATAGAGCTTACGTTCTAGGGAAGAGAGTCAGCCAGTAAACTGTCAGGCAGTGGTGAGTGCTGTGGACAGTTGCCACAGATCTGTCTCTCCACAGCGAATGCCTCCAGATCCACTCATTCATTTCTTCCCAGCAGGTATTGATGGAGCAGTTGAGGGTGTCAAGAGCTGCCTGAGCTCCGGGTGTTTATGCGAATCATTCCTCTCCCCTTCCTCCCTAAATGAGTCATCTTGTGTTCAACAGAATGATCTGGACTAGGCATGGCCACCCAGACAAATGGCTTCCAGCAAAAGAATTCCACGAGTGCATTCTGTGGGCCAAGAGCTCAATTGGCAGTTGGGGGAGGGATTTCCAGCACATACAGGACTCCAGGGCACACTGCCCTGGCCTGCCCCTCTTGGTGTCTACAGATTCTTGTCCGATTTCCCTGTGGTGTTGCCTTTGTTGGTTTTGCCGAGGGATGATTATCTCTCTAGTGAGAATCCTGTGCTATTGTGTGAGCTGTAAGTTGATTCTTACTGAGTTGTTTAGAACAGTATTCATGTAAAAATATATTTAGGCCACTTCCAAAATGGAGACGATCGATCCAATTGCGCAGATGGATGTGGCAACCAGCAGATGTCCCTGATTCTTCTTCCTCTCTTGCTCACTCTGTTTTCTGAAAGGGTTAGAAGTTGGCCCAGAAGAGGCCCTGATCAGAGTGGATAAGTCCGTCGCTGAGACAGGCTCTTCTGTGTCTGTGTAAGACGACAAGAAGCTTTCCTTTTGAGGGGATGATGGGCAGTGATGAGAGGTGAGGTTGCCGAGTTTTCTAGATTCTCTGATTTGAAAATCAGGGGCTCAAAGGAAGTCTGTCCTTCCTGAGTAATTGTATCCGGATGCCGTTGAACTTCCTCTGGGTTTCAACTTTCACCCCAGCCGGGCTCTGAGGAGGGAGGACAAAGGGGGAGTCGGGCCCTCCTCTGGAGAGGGAGGAAGTAGGTGTGCGGTGTGGGGGCACCCAGCCTACAGGCTGCTCCGGGTGGCCACTTCTCTGCTTCCTGGGCAGAGGAGCTGGGTGTCTGGTTTCTCCTTTTCCTCTTGCCTGACACCTTTGTGGACCTCTTATGGGTCTTTGTGCACATCGGTGTCTATGAGGCGGCTGCCACACACAGTTCCGGTTTGCAGTAGGAGGGGGCACTAAAGCAAATGTGAGCTTTGGCAGGAATCCGTGAATTTTATTCAGCTGCTCTGTCTTCGTCATAGGAAGAAATCTGGTTAGACAGAAGACCACCAGTATGGAATTGGGGATATTGGGTCACTAAGAATCAGGATAAGAGTAACACTGGGAGGGCTGAGAGAATGTTCCACATGCTTCTGGAGATGGGGGATTTTAGGCCTCCCCAGTCACATGGGGTCCCACTTTCAAGTACCTCTTCACAAACAAATAGTTGCCCCAAGGGAACCATCCAGCATGGCCCTTGGTTGACCTGGATTTCCACATGAAAAACTGTCCTTTCTTTTAATATTTTAGATTTTTTGTTTTTTACTTGTCACTAATAGAAGAGCTTGCCATTTTTTCATTTAGTCCGAATTAGGCTCACTTTCCAGTCTGGCTACATCTTTTTAATTTAAAAAGCAATATAGTTATTTGCTGGTGGCAAAAAAAGTAATAAAGATAAAACAGTAATATGTATAATTTTTTTAAAATTGGAATGTAAACCCCTCTCCAAATCATTGTCCAGAGTGAACCATGGTTTATTGCTCTGGCTGTGTGGCCTTGGGCAGACTTCTGGACTCCCATGCCTCAGTTTCTTCATCTGTAAAAGGGGGATATTAGTACTTATCTCATAGGGTTTTTGTGAGGATTAAGTACAATGTCTGATGTGTATTCTGACTAAACCAGTATTAGCTGCCGTTGTCATAAGTATGTACTTTCTGTATACGTCAGTGCTGACTCTGCGTCTTCCCTGGATTCAGATCTTTAATGGTCTGGCCAGGCCTCACCGAGCAGCCTTTTGCCAACAGCATTTTCATCAGGATGGGGCCCATGTGAGTGAACAAGTCTGGCCTTCGATTTGGTTTGCTGGTTTTGGGATTCAGTGTTGGTTCAGTTTTCAAGGCTTCGAAGAAATGCCAAGCTTTCTTAAATAGTGGAGGAAAAGAACTGGAATGGGCCTTTTGTTCTCACAGGGAACCTGACAGATAGGGTAAGTACTTCTCTTGCAAGCCCCTGGGTCTTTGATCTGGCTGCCATCACCCCAGAGGAGGCTGTACTTCCTGGGAATATGGTGGCGGGACTTATGGCCGAAAGAATAGCTCAGACTGAGTTAGATAGAAGAGGGAACCAAAATCTCCTAGTAGATGAGCTGATGGAAGTTTAATTGGGTTTTTAGTTTTGTTTCCTTTTTTTTAAATGGAGTGGGAAAAAGAGCTAGTTTGTTAATTTTGCCAATTTCACTATGAAAACCATAGTAAGAGGAGATCAGGGGTGCGAGTGCCTGGGAGGCACAGTCAGTTAAGCATCTGACTCTTGGTTTCGGCTCAGGTCATGATCTCAGGGGCATGAGATTGAGCCCCACGTCAGGCTCAGCAAGGAATCTGCTTGAGATTCTCTCCCTTGCCCTCTGCCCCTTCATGTGTGTGTGCTCTCTCTCTCTCTCTCTCAAATAAATAAATCTTTTTAAAAAGAAGGCATATATCTGTGTGGTGGTTTACACACAGAGGGCAGAAGAAATAAGAACCTCCAAGCCATCTGACAAAAGGCAAGGCCAGACTGCAGAAGGTTTTTTTCTCTGCTTTCACAACCAAGGGGATTTGTTATCAGATAACTTAATTTTAAAAGTCCAGTGAAGGAGTCAGAGAACCTGTCTCCTTGTCCTGGTTCTGCCACGCGTGTCCTGGAGCAAGTTACTTCATCTCTCTGTAGCCTAGGTGTCTCACTGTTTAAGAAAATGAGGCTAGAAGTCCCTGCCCTACAGAGCTATTCTGGGGGAATGAGAGATGTGATAACGGGTCACACTGTCACATGGTTGGGTGAGCGTAGGCATATCTGTCCATGCTATACAGTGAGCTTTCTTCTTGGCGTGTCTGGACTGAGAACAGCTACAAGAGAATCCGAAGACAGGCCACTGTCCTCAAGGGACTTTGAGCCAAAGAGAACTCAAAGCACACATGTAAAAGCTGCCTTAACGCTTATGAAGAGAAAGGATAAAGTTGGAATCCCCATAAGAGCATTTGATAATAATAAGATAGATGCCTGAAAATGTGGCTGGAAACCCATAGGGAGTTGACAGAGTGACAGCATACCTTGTCAGGTGCTTTCTTAGCAAAGAGATCAGATTCCCCATTTTAGTAGCACACCCGTTGGCCACCTTCTGTGAGCTAACACAGCCATTTACTTGAGGCCTCAAAGGGCCCCTAATGTCGCTTGAGCCCTGATGGGAGTAGAAACCATGACCATGACTTCCTTAGCCCAGGCCTCTTGTCAACCCCTCCAGTCCTTCAAGACTTAGGAAAATGGGCTGACACGCTATGAACTAAGGGCAGCCACACCAGGGAGAAACACTACGCCACTGCTTGGCCTCCAAGATGGCGGGCCGGCCCTGACGTAAATCTCTTCACTCTGCTGTCGGCTTTGTGTGGGCTTCTTAAGACTCTCTTCTGAACTCTCTGGGGTTCACAGGACAGGGAATGATAACGAGATTTTTCTCTTAACTTCTTAAGTGACTTGCCTAGAGTCACCTTGTGTATTAGTGAATCGCAGAGGGGGGAGGGGAGGGAGCATGAGAAGCGGATTTCCTAATACCCAAGCCAGTGTCGATGACGTTGTTGGAATTTCTAGGGGAACACACACATACAGTGACATATGTTAACTTATTGATTAATTAATTTATGAAGCAACTGCCAGTCTCTATTAAAGAATGTACTCTGTTTTTCACTTAATAACAAAGATGAGATGCCTCTCACATGCTTCTTCAGCTTCTTCCAAAAACTAATGATGAAACTGGTAACTGTCCAGTTAGTCGGAATTGGAATCAATTGAACGGGTGCCTGAGTTCATGGCTGAACCAAGCAGTAGAGAGAAACCACGCACCACCACCAAGCATGAGACCTTCTAGTCCTTTCCCACTGGGTCCGCAGCTCTGCGGGGAAGGGCCAGGATACTCTAGGCTGAAGTCAGGCAAAACTCACTTCCTTGGCCACGTCCTCAAAGCAAGTCTTCCATGCAGTGCCTCGCAGGCTGAAGCCAACCGTCCACTAAACCTGCTTGGGGACTGGTTTGTTAATCACTCTTTCCCTTTTGTGACATTTTTCAAGATAAACTTACTTGGACCAGCCTCCTAGAAAACCTTTTAAAATGCTAATTGTGCAATTGTGCGAATAATGTAGAAATGAGTCATGTGGTACGCTCAGCGCTCGACTAACAAGCCGTAAAGGAACCCCTGCCTCACAGATTCTGTACGGGGCTGTGTGAATGGCAGGGAGCTCCATAGAGCCACAGCTGGACGAGTTTGGTTTAAGTAAATAGGTTCTTACAGGAATTGGCCGGTGGAAATCAAGAATCATTAGGCATAGCACCGTCTTTTACCAAAATTGAATGCCATTGGTGGATTCGATTCAGGGGATGTTTGTCGAGCCCCTGCAGAGCCTTGTAATTGGCCTGAGTAACAGGATACAAAGATGGATTAAATGCAAAGATGCTCTTGAAAGTTCATAATCTGATGGAAGCCAGAGGTGAATAATCAAACACAGGAGTAGGGTGCTTTTGATTACAAGGACAGAATATCCGGCTTAAGTGATAGACATATTTAATTATTGGGGCACTTGGGTGGCTCTGTTGGGTAAGTGGCTGACTCTTGATTTCGGCTCAGGTCATGATCTCAGGGTCCTGGGTTCAAGCCCTGCCTTGGGCTCTGTGCTCACCAGGAAGTCTGCTTGAGGATTCTCTTCCTCTCCCTCTGCCCCTCCTCCCACCGCACTCATGTTTTTTCTCTCTCTCTCTCTAAAATCAATCAGCCAATCTTTAAAAAAAAGATACTTACTCATCTTACAAGATATAATAATGTCAGAAGGCAGATGGTTTTAGGGTTGCTTCCATAGCTGGACAATATTGTTCACTCTTGGTTCCTCCCCCACTTTCGCTCTTCCATGTTGGTTTTCTGTCCCTTGGGCCCGTGGTATCATGGTTGCAATGTGATTGTCTTGCTCCAAGTATCACATTCTCAAATCCTGGAGCTCACAAGCCATAAGCGGGGCAGGGGCTGTAGAAGGTTATGCCCGCTCACGTGCCATTCACCAGGACAAGTCACATGGCTGCATGTAGGCGGGTGCTGGAGATCCATGCCCCCTTGGCAGCCACTTTCCATCACCAACCCCACCCCTCTGATCCCAATGGAAGGGAAAGGCTTAAACCATTTGTGGGGCAATTAGACATCTCTGCCGCATAATACAGCAAATGCTCATAATACAGTAAGCATGGAGGCGCACAGAGACAGTTAATTCTGCCTCAAAAAAGGATGCAAGGTTTTGTAGAGGACCTGACATTTTTCGCTGAGTCACCAGGTGGACGAGGGAGAGAAATCCAAACAGGAAACCCAGTGCTCCAAGACAGGGCAGCAAGAAAGAGCTTGTCAGGGTATTGTGCTCTGGTATTTCCCCCACCTTGCAGTCAAACTCAGATCTGGCAAGTCCTCTAACTCCGCTGGGTCCTAGAGTCTTTATCTGTACACAAGAGGTCATTGGATTCGGTCTTCTTACTCATCCCTGCTCACACACTAGTGGTGGGCTTGTGATGGTGACACACTAGGAGATGGTCTCGTGACATTTCTTCTACAGAGAGCGGAGGAACGCTTTAATCTTCTGTCCTCTAGAAAAATACATTTCAAAATCTCTAAGGGAGGCAATGTGGCATCACAAGTGGAATATGAGATTGGGACTCACCGAGCTGAATGTGAAGGCCAACTTTGTTATTGACTTGCTGTGTGACCTTGAGAAGACACTTAAGATCTCTGTAGCTCAGTTTCCTCATCTGTAAGACAGAGATTATGGTATTGATCTGTATGGCTCTCTGGACGACTGCGCTGATTGTCATTAAACATGCAGCCTGGTCCTACATACTCATTAGGTTCTCAGTGACTCACTGCAGAGATTAAAATGGCCAAGACACAAGGTTTTCAATGTTTTATGAGGAATAACTCTGTGTGTGTGTGTGTGTGTGTCTGCATATTAAGTGGACGAAGACTTTTAAAATCAGTAATCCCCAGTCCAGGTGAGTGCAGATGGGACCGGGAATTTCAGGCAGTCTTGGTGGGACCATGAACTGATAATGACACTTTAGGGAACAGCGTGGCCATTGGAAATGTGTCTTTTAGCAATGTTCAAACCCTTCAACCCAGCAATTCAAAGTCTAAGAATTTATGCTGGGTACATAATTAACGATGTGAGCACGGAGGGTGTCTTTAGTTTAAAGTTGTTCATCCTGATGGTAATGGGAGTCAGTATTGGGAACAGCACGAATAGCCGATAGTAGGCAATTCATTAAATGAATTAAGCTCGACTTACAGGTTTTAATATTACCCAGATATTAACAATCATGTTTTGGGAGGATATTTGATGATGTGGGGGAAATAGTCATGATACAATATTTACGTGAAAAAAAAAAAAGCAGTCTACAAACCCATATAGATGATATGGTCCCCCACTTAAAAGTAACTAACTGTCATGTTGAGGAGAGTCGCTGGAAGGTAAAACACCAAAATGTGAAAATGATTATCTCTGGGTACTGGAAACACAGGGGTTTTTCTTTTCTTCGGCGGTGCTCTGACTTCTCCACATTGTCTTGCACTGCACATGTAATGACATGGAAAAGCACTTACAAAATGAGGGGGAACGACAGGCTAGAAAAATCATCCAAACAATCAGAATACATTGACTCCAATCAAGTATGTAAGAATACACACGCATCCCCAAAGAAGAAGAAGATTGGAAGGAAATGTGTCCAGATCTATTTAGTGATTTTCTCTGGATGGTGGCGTGATGGATGATTGCCATTTTCTTCTTTAGATTAGTTTGTATCTCCCAACTTTTCCCTGGCTGGCGCGTGTTATCTTTATGAGCAGGAAACGGAAACTACCGGCAAATAAAGCCCATAACCAGAAGTTCTCCTGAGTCTGTATTACACGTAGCTGTCTGTGCTCACAGCCACCAGTAGAATCAGTAAGTCTGAGGGTCCAGGCTTCTCCTGCCCTCCCCCTCCCCAGCTAGGAGTTTATTCCTCTAGTGTGGGGACCAGGTACCCATGGTGATCCTTTGCCTCCTGGATACTTCCAAGTACCATGTTCCAAAAGGCAGAGGGACATGGCCAGAGTTACTGTTGGTGGGAAAGACGAGCGAATTTTGCTGGTATGAGCAATGACGATAGGCCCTGTGCTCCAAGCTGCAGGGCTTGGAGCCCACTTTTTAAAAACCGTGTTCGCTGAGCCAGTAGGTGCCTCTGGCTAGATGCATGGAGCTCTCTGGTGGCCAAGAGGTGTCAATGCAGCCCTGTTTGTACTTAACAGAACCAAACCCAAGTTCTACAAGCCAAACCAGAATGTTCATTAACTGCCGCATACTTGCAGATTACACCCCAAGACCTCCGCATGGTTAGGAGAGAGAGCCTCTGTCATGATTCCCAAAACGTCCCTAACAAAGAAGGAATCCTCCATAGCTGTCAGATAGAGCTGTGCCCCCTCTGCCTTCAGGCCCGTGTCCGAGGCACTGGGCACTGCTTGGTTTTGTAGTAAATGTTATATCATTGTGAACTAACACGTGAGCTTTGATTGCATTGCTTGTCTCACGAGTCCGTGCTGTGCGACGTTGTTCTTGTGGGTTGTCTTCCAAGCGGATCTGGTTTCCGTAGCATCATAGAATGTTAGAGCTGGAAGGAGCCTCAGATACAAAGAGGCTGAGCTCCAGTAAAGCCAAGTGGCTTCAAGAAATGGTTCATTACTGGTTGATGCGGGAGTGGAACCTATTCCTACCTTGTCCAGCAGCCCCCCCTCCCCTGTTTCCATCAGGCTGCCTTCATGTGGGGTACAGCTGCCTTCAAACCAAAACCCGGACTTAAGACCCTCATCGTTGCTGAGTTGTCATGTGTTTCTCGGTGTTTGCATCACACTGTGACTGTGTGCATCTGAGATGGGGTGGTCAGCCAGTATGCACATGTGCGTGCATGTGTATGTGTGTGTAACAATGTGTGGTCCTAAGTCTATGTGCATAACTGTCGCTGTATTCTGTGTATCTCTATCATTTGATTTGGGCATATCCCATACCCTCAGCTGTATTATAAATTCCTTGAAGATGATCTTCTGTATCTTTTGTATTCCAGTATAATATTCTCTAGAGGTGTTGGGACCATTGACACAATTCATGTTACTTTCTTTGTAAACCATGGATGAAAATAATGTTTGAATCATTTGGGTCCTTAGACTTAGGACTTTGTTTATAGGATATTGTTCTGTATTTAACTTCTGTTTTGGCACTGGCTTTTAGAGAGGCCTGAAGATTAGTGAAAATTTGCCCCCTGGGTATTCTAGAATGTTCCATTGAGAGGTAATTAAGGGGAAGAAAAGGAACAACTTGTACTCCCCAGTTGGCAAGCCATTATTTCGTTATATATTAATTTTTGCTGGAGCAGAAGTGCTTTCAGTCTTCTTGTACTGTGACATCGGCTCAGCCATCTCCAAGGTAGCAACGTAGAGATGGCAATTTAGAACTCTGCTGCACATTTGGAAATCTGAGGATAAGCTCCGAAATGCTCTGCAGTCAATTGGAATATTCTGTCATTTTATTTCTGTCATTTTATTCATTCACAGTGAATTTTTAAGAGAAGAGAAATATACACAAGAAATGATCATTTAATGTGGGCCTTGGGAAGTGCTGTAATGGTGCCTAGTGCTCGGGGCACAAAAAGACCAGCCAGAGCTATAGGATTTGATACTTGGGATTGCTAAGCCAGGAGGAAGAAATGGATGAGGGCATAAATGGGGCAGATGGGCCTTAGGTGGTTGTTAAGTACGTGTGATAAATGTTTGGAGTTTCACTGTAAATTTCTGTCTACTTTGGGGGTAATTTAGAAATTCTCCTTTAGAACTTTAACTCCCTCCTCCCAGTAAAATTGTATGGAAATTCTTAAACTTGCTGAGGTCATTCAACAAATAAATCGAAAAGGAAACAGCATACTTAATACAAGACTATACTTATGAAAACACAAAGGTTATAATGAGCACAGACTTTGAAGTAGGGTACCTGTATAAATCACATCTCTTACTCCATTTGTAACTGTGAGCAAGTACTGACCTCCTGTTTCCTTACCTATAAAATAAGGATACAACACCCACCTTCCCGAGTTGTTTGGACCATGAGAAATTAATAAATATCAAGCACTGAGAACTGTACCTGCCCTTAGTAGACATTTCTTCAAAGTGGTCCCTGCTTTCATTGTTCATATTATAAGTGGATCAAAAATCCCGCTGAATCCCAGTAGGCTCACTGGGAGGGAGCATGTTTGGGAACAGGCATTCCTTTGGTCTTCAGGCAAACAGAAGCCCTCAGGTCACATGGGGAGGACCAGCCCAGAAGTCCTGATTTCTTGGGACTTGATTTGGGACTTTCTTCCAGGTGGCAACAGCAACCTAATGGGGAGAATTTCCCATGAAATCCCAAGAGATACCTAGTTTCATTGAATATGGGAGTGTAAGGATCCTTTACACAGGAAGGACTTCTAAAATAAATAATATCTCAATGTAGAACTCAGCCCCAACTCTCCTGCTTCTTCCTCCATCCAAATGTCCCTGGATTCCCAGGGAAAGTGGCCTGCAGCTTTCATCAGCATTGCACTGTGGGCTTCTCCCAGGGAGTCTGTTTCTAATTTGCTTCTGTATCCCCAGTATATGGCTTCCAAGGAGGACTGAGGGTTGTTGTTGTTGTTGTTTTTTGATGGATGGATAGATGGATGGATGGATGGATGGAAGGAAGGAAGGAGGGAAGGGTACATAAGTAGATGGGTACGGATGGATGGATGGTAGAAACTGACCTGAGATAGGGTACTGTGTGTCTCTGTGTTCCAAGAGTAGAGCTGTATTTCTTAGTTTTTAAAAATTCTTATTTATCTTTAAATTTTTTTCTACTAGTAACCTACTGTATTCCAGACAGTCTATCACTGAGCACTTGTTGTACTTGTTGTATACCAGTGAACATCTAGTTATAAATCATTTAATCCTCACAACACTGAAGTAGGCTTTATTAATATCATTTTACGGATGGAGAAATCTGTGCTCAGAAAGGTTGAAGAACTTGCCCAAGTTCACGCACCATTGATGTCCAAGTTCTTTCCTGTACGCCATGCAATGCAGATGTACCTATAGCAAAACCCATCCATATAGTATATAAGTGAGGAGAGTCATGAACCCAATATATTTCTGTGAGGCAAGGGGTCACAATACAGAAGAAAATCCACTGGTGAAAGGGAGTCTTCCCTTGGATATACATTGGAGGGTAGGTGGCAGGTGAGGTGAGGGCACAGATCAGTGGAGGGAGGAGAGAAGTGTCAGGCAGTCTTAGACTCGCAGGCTTCTCCTACAAGTGAAACTCAGTCACAGGTTGGAAGGAGTGAGGTAGGTTATTCTATTTCCGTTCTGCTTGGGGTACCCCTGGGATCAAACTGCCTCCTCTGTCCACAGGGCAACCTTGGCCCCCCCGCCAAAAAAAATTCTCAGGCAATCTGGGAGACCAAAGGTTTTGCCCGTCCTACTGTCTTTGTTCAGGCTCAGACAAAGAGCGGCAGCAGAAATAGACACTCAGTCTTGTGCACCTGCTTCACCCAGGGAGTGCTGTCGGGAACAGGGGAGTCGGGGAAGCCAGACGGGGCCAGGGAGAAAGGCCTAAGCATGTTTGTGGTCCCAGCTAGACATGAGCTTCAGTCTCAACTCAGTCTGGAGCAGGCATCACACCAGAGTTGATCCCACCTTGATGCAAGGGGACTGGCCTTTTGAATCACTGAATTAGCAGTGGGCTGCCTCCGGGGAGGGGAGCATAACTTTCTTGGCTATGTAATTACCATTGACCAAGGGCACTTTTCCAGAGAAGAGATGAACTGTCGGGTGCTGTTAACAACCAATACTCGTAGCATCTGGGGGAGGGGGTCCCAGCCCAGGTACGAGGGTCTGGGATCTGGGGCATCAACAGCATCCACTACACCCGCCGAGCTCCCAGATGCGGTCCTGCCGGCATGCAGTGTATAACAAATTTCTGCAGGTTTTAGGCCCCTGCCCTTCCCATCTAGACGTGGACCGACTTGGTGGGTGGAGATAGTCCAACTGAAAGCTCATTCTTTGATTCCGAAGAAGAGGGGACCCCAAAAGCAGGCATCCTTTCCATGTAGTCGCCAGTCCAGAGACTTTCCCCACTCCTTTGTTGGCCACCTACTGCTGGGATCCCCCTCTGGCTCAGTCTAAACTTAAGAGTTTGGTGAAGTGTAGCCTAAGGTTTTTACTTTAATGGCATTTATCATGCATAGTTCCCTTTGATGGAGGATAGCCAGCATATCTCGATTATAACTTCTGTCCTCTGTCCCCAAGTTTTATTTCTCTTAATTCAGATGTCCACACCGTTCCCGCTAGATTCCTATCCAACACTTCCTTCTCCGGTCCTGTTAATACTTAACCTGAGGTCATAGTTTCTTTGGGTGAAGAATAATGAAAAAACAATCAAGCTGGCTTTGAGTGCTAAGGGAGTGAAAACTGGTTGTGTCTAATTGGAGACATTCCTAAGAGTATGCCTTTCTTTATGGTCAAGTTCGAAAGAAACTAACGGATGTGGGCTTTTTTTTTTCTTGCCTTAGACATTAAGGATTAGTCATAGGATCATGTTGAAATCATTCAATCCAGAATAAGTGATTAACATTTAACTTTCTTAATGGGCAATTACTCAACAGCTATGCCAGTGGGTAAATATTTACTCATCATCTATTCCAAGGAGTGAATGTTAACTTGAGTCAAACAGTTACTTGTGTTGGTTCTTTAATAATGGAAAAGTGAATTTTATGTAGCTTTACGAGCTCCAATTTCCTGCCAAGTTAAGAACGGGCTGAAGGATGTTCAGAGCTCTCAGCTGGGCTTAAATTACAGATGATTTGCTCACTGACTCCCCACTCCAAAACAACAACAACAACAACAACAACAACAAACACTAATGATGTGTTACACTCACCACTATTCATTGAAATCTGGCAGCCCCAAATCTCAGAAAGTCAAATAAAATAAATCAGCTCAGTTTCTTAGTCCGTAGGTCTGTCGGCCTCTGTTTACCACAAAGCGGCCTGTTTCTTGTCCTTATAGATGCAAGTCAGGACTCAAGCAAAACCAAGATGCTGAACGGCTTGTTCTTTGTAATGTGCTTGTAATTTTTCTGCCTTCCAATGGGAAGCATGGCTTGGGAGAACTTGTCCGGCATGGAGGGAGTTGGCAGCTTCTAATTTCTTTGCTTATTTGTCTCCACTGCAGCCAGTGGGTCTCATTCGGAGATCCTAAACAGGCCCATAGGGATGCAGAGCATATGGCCTGAAGACTCTGCGTAGAGAATGATGGGCACCATCTCTGAGAGTTTCAGTTCTCTTCCAACAAGTACATTTTAATCAACAGGCAGGAAACCAATTTCAAAGTTGAAACATGAACGAAGGTTAGAGGCTGAAGGTCAGATTTGAGGCTAATACTCCAGGTGTGGGCTACCATGAAGACAGGTCAAAGATGCCTCCCCTGGGAACCAATGAGAAAGAGAAAGAGAAAGAGAGAGAGAGAGGGAGAGGGCGAGAGAGGGCTGGCACGTCCAGGCTTGCAGAAAGCAGTTTGGGAGTCTGGAACTTGGCATATAAGAAGTCAGGGCAGGCTAACTGCTGTATCAACACCGCAAGTCTCAGGCCTGCGCACAAATGAAATTCATTTCTTGCCTGTGTTCCTGCAGGCTTTCAGAAACCCAAACTCCTTCCAAATGATGGCTTCACTCTTCTCTGGGACCATCTGCCTCCCAAGCTACTGTACCTGTCTGGCAGATGAGGCCAAAAAAAAAAAAAAAAAAAAAAAAATTGGTGACTAGCCTGGGACATTTTATGGGCACATCCGTACTCTGGCCCAGCTGCCACGTGACCCCACGTGGGGTCCGTGTGCCCAAGACGTGAAAGGAGATGGCTTTGTGTCACACTAGCCAGTGTGTCCCACATGGCTTTGGGCAACGCAGGCCCCTTCGTCTCCTCTTCCATGAACATTTGGAAGAGAGCTGGAGAAAGCGAGAAAGAAGCCAGGCAAGGAACGAGTTAAAAATGAGTGGGGTACTCTGGGGGTTGCCGAGTCAGAGTCGATTCCCTTCTAATGGGAGATCAAAATGGTTCTCGCTCGGGTTTGTTTTGTTCAGGCACAGGCTTCGGAGCGGGAGTTCAACTTCCTAGAGCAAAGGACTGGATGAGAGCGCGGAGAGCTTTGATGGGGACCCGGCAGCTCAGAAAGGAGCAGGGGCGCGGCGGAGCGGGTCAAGCCCCGCCGCGGGCACCTCATTGTGGTGACTCTGGCAGTGGCCCGAGAAGGGCAGCTCCTCGGGCTCCCGGTTCACTGGGGATGCTCAGGGAAGAGCAGGCCTGACTGAGAGAGGGTGCCCAGGCCCGTTGCTGCGAGTTCTGTGGCTTTGCTCTTCCTGCCTGTGAAGGCAGCCCTGGCCCTGCGTCGGCTGCCTTCGGAGGAGACCCGTGATGGAAGGGAAGGTTCTGGCAGGGAGCTGGAGGGAAGGCGAGGGCCCGGGGCTCCGCCCTGGCCGGCAGGTAGCGTCAGGGGCCCCCAGCCTGGCGGGGCGCCTGCTGCGGCTCCTGACTGAACCGCTCTCTCTCCTCCCCAGCAATTCCCACAGGCCCTCTGGGCGGACTCTTCTGTGGCAGTTTCTGGCAGTCCCAAATGTGGCTCGTTGTCAAGCCTCTGGACCGGTGCCCAGGAGCCTGTTGGAAGTCCAGACTCCCAGTCAAGAATTAATTGGCCAAGCGCCAAGATAATATTTTCCCTCACAATCAAGAACTCTGCCTAGGAAATAAGTTCACTCCTTTCTTCCTCTCTGAAATCTTCTCCAGCCTTCTTTAGAGGAGGCATTATTAAAAAGATAATTTTTTAAGTGCTCCCCCACGAAAAATGGCTTTATTTAATGAGCAAGCACGTATAGGGTGCTCACTCTGGGCCTTACGCTCTTCCAAGTGTTGTACAGATACTAACTACTTGATCTTCCCAACTGCCCCTGACATAGGTACCATTATTGTCCCCCACTTTACAGATGAGGTTGTAGGTGTAAAAAAAGGTTTAATGACTTGCCCGGGTCAGGCGGTTTATAGGTGGTAACCCTGGCCTTTCAAGCAAGGTTGACCAGTTTCCGAGTCTGTGTCAGAACTCCAGGAGGCTGACTCATTTTCCATTCTTTCCCCAGTTAAATCGTAGGTTGCTTTTGTAAAACGGCAATAGCACAGCCATACAGAAAAACACAGATCCTACGTATAGAATTCGATGAATTTTCCTAAACCGAACACACCCAAGGACCCAGAACCCTGCCCTAAACAGCATCTCACCCGGCCCGGAAAAGCCTTTTATCTCCAGCCCCAAACTTTACCCTTCTCCAGACTTTGCTTGGCGCAGATTAGTTTGAACTGTTTACAGGTAGAATCACACACTGCTATCTTTTCTCTTTCCTTTCTTTCCCTCTGCATTACCTTTGTTGTTGGATATAGTTCAAAGATACTTCTTTTCACCTGTATTATTTCAGTGTGGGAACAGATCACAATTGATTTATGCATTTTTTTATTATGGACATTGTGCTGATATCCCGTTTTGGAGAATATGAATAGTGCTGCTGTGTACACATCTTACGGTGAATTCAGGAACATATTTCTGTGGGGTATATACCAGCGGTGTAAAATCACAGTGAATACGAATATTCTGCCAAGCAGTCTCACCCAGTACGTGCACCAATGCGCAGTCTCCTCAGCAGGATGGGAGAGTTCCAATTGCTTCTCACTCTTGCCACCACTTGGAATTTTCTGTCTTTTCATTTTAAGCCATGCTGGCAGGCAGTGTGTATCACACTTAAAAAAAAAAATAGACTATTTACAGAAGAG
Organism: Mustela nigripes; assembly: GCF_022355385.1. Classification (NCBI taxonomy): domain Eukaryota; kingdom Metazoa; phylum Chordata; class Mammalia; order Carnivora; family Mustelidae; genus Mustela; species Mustela nigripes. The sequence goes on along the minus strand of NC_081575.1, from coordinate 110,821,445 downwards.
TTTTAGACAGAGACAGTTGTACAGCGAGCCCCCATATAGCCCACACTCTGTTTCCCCTAGTATTAATACCTTACATTGGTATGCTACCTTCTTATAAGATACTGACATACTTTTATTCGTTTAATGCTTGTTAACTGGCAAAGGCACAGGAGAAATGAACAGGAATCGGCGTCTTCTCCCCTTGTCCAGCTGAGGACTGCCGAGTAACGGCTTCCTGGTTGACATGGACCAGGGCTGGGCCGGCGACACCAATGCAGTCCTTTGCTTAATAAAGGCAAACCAGGGTGGGGGGTGGGTGGGTAGAGGGGCGCCTCAGTGGCTCAGTGGGTTAAAGCCTCCACCTTTGGCTCAGGTCATGATCCCAGGGTCCTGGGATGGAGCCCCGCATCGGGCTCTCTGCTCAACAGGGAGCCTGCTTCCCTTCCTCTCTCTGCCTGCCTCTCTGCCTGCTTGTGATCTGTCAAATAAATAAATAAAATCTTTAAAAAAAACAATAAAGGCAAAGCCACCAGTTGACACGGGAAAGTTGTGACCCGGTGTAGACCATTGCGATGGTCACTATCGATCAGGGGTTCTCCAGACGTGGCCCCAAGCAACACACGAGACTCCTGTTAAAATGCCTGTTCTTGGACCCCATCCTGCTCTAAGAATCAAGTTCCTGCCTCTTGAGGAAGGAACTTTAGGTGGTTCTAATGCATCTGATAACCTGTGTTCTAGACACAGAAAAGCACCCCAGTGCAAATCCAGGAGGCATGACATTTTCCATGCTGGGCATCTAGTGCTGGCACTCGCTGAGTTCACATTGTACTTATTTTAATAACAATAAAAGCCTATGGGCCAAAAGGCAGCCTGTTAATACCAGAGCCCTAAGAAGAATGATGTTCCAGTTAGGTTTCCCAAGACCTTGACTAAAAAAGATTGCACTGGAAAACAGAAATGATGCGGCTGGTCCCCAGTGGGTAAGGAAGCTGAGATAGAGTTAGGGCTCTTGGTCCCCTTGGAATCTCAAGAGGAACTTTAATGTCAAAAAGGGTGTGGAGGAAGAGATCAGTGTGTAAAATGTTCCAGTGGCGAATTCCAGAAAAGCAGCAGTCGGGGCTAGATGGGACAAGTGACCATGCACATTAATTTAAGACGACGTCGTCAATTTAGTGCCGTGCTTATTGAAATAGTCCTTCACGTTCTAAAAAAAAGCACTGGGGTACAGACCTCTGAATCCCTGCGGGAAACTACAAATTCCTGGGAGGGAACGGCAGCCCTGGTCCTGACTTTAATAACAAAAGGCAATTATTTTTAGTATTTTCCAGTAATCTCAGCTGTCTGGTATTGTCAGACTCTATTCATGGACAGCTGGAATTTAGAGAGCGAATCGAATGAATGGGGAGCGAAGGAGAGAGGGAGGCAGGCATAAAAGAGGGAAAGAGACAGGACAGAGAAAGAAGGAGAACACGAGTGGGAGCTTGCAAGGTGAGCGCACCAGTCGTGTAATAATAAATGCCAAGATCAAATGTAAAGGGACTCTAAAACAGGCAATTTGTCAGACCGGTTTTGGGGTACAGAGAAGTGTACAGAAACTAGAGAGAATTCTGGTGGAGACACCTGGGAAGCCACCGTGCGCGCTTGTGTTGTAGCTAATTAAGAGGCAGTGACACCGTGGCAGCCGGTCACATTGGAGGGGAGGGCGGTGGCAGGTCATGCAGGAGCTGAATTGATTTTTTAATTTATTTAATTTTAATTAATGGAATTAATTTTGTAAAGCCGCTTGGAAAACCCAAACTCATAGACTCAGCAGATCTGTTGGCTGAATAGCGTGGGGACGCAGGGAAACGGGCTCCCCGGCTCTTGACAGTTCTGTTGGGAAAATCACAGAGCAGCAGGAGGGTTGTCACATGGGCAGTTGGTCTGTCATGGCTGGGGGCGGGGCTGGGGTGTACAGTGCACGCTCCCTCCCGGGTACGGGCCAGAAAAGCCACATCCGTTCCCTCTCAAAGTAAAGAGGAATCACAGAACAGAAGCGCCGAAAGGCTCCGGGCGGGCAGAATTGCTCAATGGGCAGCTTACACATCTTGAATCGAGATAAATGGGTTTGAGGATGGAAAAGAGCGCTTGTCCTAAACATTACGTGATTATTGGATGAGGAAGGAGAACATGGCATAGAGCTTCAAAAGATGTTTTCTATGCTGTCTCAGAAAATCTGGCCACTTGAAAGCTCATTCACATTGGCTGGGACCACAGCAGCCTCTCCGGGCTTTTTAAAGGACCTAAGGAGCACAGTCCCCTGAATGATAACTTCTAGAAACCCTTTAGTCTAGGAGGAACACAACTCCTTGGTTTTTAAGGGTTTTCTGTTAACTGGTACTTTAGCTGACCCCACCCTCGTATTCTGGAAAAGGAGTGACAAGCTGTAAGCTCTCTTTCTCACAAAGAGAAAGAGAGATGGACCTCTTTTATATAAAAGGAGATTTAAGCTCAGGGACATCAAGTCACCATCTAAAGTCACAAAGCTTATTAAAGATCCCAAATTGAGTTCCCAACTGCTGCTCTTTAACCTTGAGAGTTGTTTTCTCTCAGTTCTCTAACAAAGTGGACTCTGACCTGCAAATGTGAGGTGTCCCTGTGGGCCAGCATGAAAACGGGACCAAAACCCGGGTCCTCCTGGGGAGCTTTGAGCTGTTGGCTAAGACAGCAAGCACAATCCACTTGCGCAATGCATGCTGGGATATTCTCCCTCCCCGCCCCTCTCTCTCTCTCTCACTCCCTCTCTCCACACACACAACATATACACACCCACATACAACCAGAGAACCCAACCTATGTGATTCTCAAGGGGTTCCTTGGTGCACTAAGGTATAAGATGAGAAATCATTTGAAACTCCTCCCAGGCAAAGTTTTCTGAATACCCGGCCTTGGTAACCCGGGAAGGGATGAAGAGCCACAGCTTCCTTCCACACAGGCCTCTGGTCTTTGGTAGCAACTATGGACGCCAGGATTCATCAGAAAGGGGGTTAAGTAAGCTTCTGAGGAAGGTGCCCTCAGATGCTCACCTGGACATGGCCCATAGGCAACAGAAGGTTCTGGAAGGTGCCATGAGAGGCCCCTGGCACAAGGCAATGTGTTTGCAGCGGATGGGATAGATCTCCCAGTGAGGTGGCTGTGGCCTTACGTGGGAAGCATCCAGAGTGGCCCAGCGTAGCCACTGAAAGTTCCATGCCGCTTGCCCAAGCAAGTAAACTTCTCCCTTTCTATCTCTGAGGACAGTGTTTAAGGAAAGAAAAAAGTTCAAAGACAGAAGAAAATCCTTTACACTACTTTAACTGGGGTTTCTTCTATGTGGAGGGTCCCTTAGAACATAAGGCTACTTGGCAAGCGTCCAGTGAGAGCATGATAAACCGATGACACTTTCCATTTCCGTTCATGCACACACACTCACACCTCTTTCCCGAGGAATTTCAGCAACCATGCTTTCAGGCTTGGGGGTTTTAAATCAAGATAAACTACTTTCCTTCTTTCTGAAGAGCAGGATTCAAGAACTACGTCGGCTACGTGCCAGACCAGTCTCAGACAGAACATGCTGGCTTCATTCGGGGACATTGAATTGATACTTGTAACCATTTCAAACTTCTCTCGAAGATATTTCGGAGCTTGGAAAATAGAACAAAAGGAATTTGCATTCTTTTTTTCTCTTTCCAGCTTCTCACAAATGCCTGCCAAACCTAGTGTATGTTAGACATGTATTCAGTCGTTCACATCGCCATTATTCATGGTTCAAGCAGAGAGCGTCATAAAATATAGTTATAAGTGCTAAAAGATGTTTCTGTGACTTCACACTGTGGCTCAGCACCACCCTAATGGTACTGCTCCAGTGGCCGAGGCATGAAGCCTCTTTTGTCTTCATTCTGATGGACATCGAAGGCTAGAGTGCCAGTAAGAGAGGGACGCCTAGTTGAATGAGCTGCTAGAACTTTGTTTGCCTAAGCCCCTGGGTGGGGCTCATGGCCCAAGAGGAAAAGAAATTGGCTTGGTTTCAGTGACCTCTCCCTGAAGACTGTACATGGTCCTTGAGGGCTACAAATTTGCCTCTTCGAGGACCTGTTATCACCACCCCATGTCATCCGAGTCTGGGTCCTTACGAATGTCACTCAGGCAATATTTGTGACCTGATAATGAAGTATTGTTAATATTATTTTTAATAATAGAGCTAAAGCTATTGATCAACTTAACAATAGTGTACAAATGTAAGGTAAGGTTTTATGTGTGTACAGGTAACGTGTTAATAAAGACATCTCCAGACATGAGATATTTCTATCAAATGGGAGGCAAGGGTGCATTGCTTTAGTAAAACATTTCCCAAACTGTGTGGGCTCCTCAGAATATGGTAGATCACACGCATATATTTATGTGGTTAGTGAGGTTTGAGAAAACTGCATAGGTTTATACACCTACATACACACACACACACACACACACACAAATGGGCTTCTTTACTGCAGAACCTATCAGAGCCTTTAATATCCTGAAGGACATTGTGATTCTCTAAAAGAGGATCAAGCATGAAGTATTTCCCAAATTCATTTGACTATAGAGCTCTCTTAACACATTTGGGTCTTGGATTCCATGAGACATATTTCAGGAGATGCTGTTTTAGAAAGCAATTTTCTGTAAGAGCGATCCTTTATAGTTCAGATGGGCCATGCCTCTAGCAATAAAGAATTTCTGGGGCTTCTCAGTGGGATGAAGGGGGGAGGAATTGGGGAGAGAGGATGATCAGGTATCTGAATAAGCAAGCACAGTATTGAACTCCTTGAGGCCAGAAACTCCATGAAGACCCCTTGAGTCGCTCTCACCAGCACACAGCACATGTGTTTGACACCTGCTTGTTAAGGTGAATGGATGAATGAATGCCTTCTCTGGGCTTGAGTTAAGCCAAGCAAGGGCTGACACTGGTCACCCTTTGACTCAGGGTCAGAGAAGAATATGAAATGTGTCTTGTAGATCTGGGATCCCTTATGCTAGATAAATGACCAAATCAAGTGAAGAAATAAGGGAACTGGTTCACCTTGGGTGTCCCAGAACTCTTAGGGCCATCCCAGTAAAACCCTCAGGAGTGCCTCCCCCTTTGACTTGATGGAAGCGGGTCTGGTTACATTTTGAGGTGGGCTCTGAGGCAGCGTGAGGGGTGTTCTCTCTGCATCTATGTGGATCCATCCAGGCACAGGTGTGTCACAGGTGTGTCACTTACAAGCAGTGTGTCACTTGTAAGCTCAAGTCGTAAGCCTCAAGTCCTTTGTTTTTAAGGACAGGCATTTAGGAATAATTACGTTTAAATATAAATTAGGGTGGATTTAGGGTGGCAGCTCACCTCCCATTCTGATATGCTTTCTTGAGTGAGAGAGAAGTCAGCTTGCTTACTGGGACCTGTACGTGCATGCACAATCAGTTGGATGTATCTTATTGGAACACAAACAATGAGGGTGCCGCGCCAGCAGCGTAGCTTCCAAGCAGATGCGTAACTAGCAAACTGGGTGAAGAGCTCGTCTAAAACCCTTCTGTGCAGGTCCAGGAGTAGCTTGGTTAACTTGGGTTTCCTTTCTTCGAAGTTCCTGATGTTGTCTCAGGAGTGTGAATCCCAATGCTTTCTCACCGTGGGTCGGCCATCTTGACCTCCTCTGGAGTCTGGAAGCCCGAAAAGTGGCCTTTCCCTCACACAACCAATGAATAGTCATTCATTGCCAAGGAAGCCCCATTCCCCTTTGGGTTTGCAATGGTCACTTTTGGTCTTGGGCCTCGGGTGGCGTCTAGCTTCTCTGCATTCCGTCCTGTCCCTGCATCCAATCGGCAGGGACTGGCAGGCCTCCTTCCATGGAAGAGTTTGTCATGGAGGTATGTGGGTAAAGGGTTAACATAACCCCTTCCCCTTCTCTGTGGAAATCCGTCCTTGTGTTCATTTCTAGCTCTGTTACCCTGGAAACCTGGTGAAGGCGGGATGTCAGTAGGCAATATTGCTTATAGTAAAAATGACCCAATTGTTAAATTGCTTCTGGTGCAGCAGGATTGTAAATGAGTCTAAATACCTGGCAGGAAGCCACAGGTTCGGGCTTCCCTGACTGTGGGACTCATGGTTCTGGCATGTTCCTGATGGGGCCCCTGGAAACTAGAGTTGCTTACAAGAAATAGTAGCTCCTTTGGGGCTGGGGGCTTCCAAGCCAGGAGGGGCCCTGAACTCTCCGAGTGTGTCTGTTAGCACCTAAGCTGCCACTTGGGGGCGGGTCCCTGGATGACATGGGGGCTCCCATAAGGACCCCCACAGAAACAGGATGCTTGAAACTGCTGTGCTAGCCAGGGGTGGTTTTGAGCTAGTTTCCTTCTGAGTAGACTCACACCAGGGGCGGCCTGTGGTAGTCTTGGGAGTCAAAATGTTTTGTTGAACTGAGTTAGGCCCCGGATAGACACTGGAGTCCCGAGAGGGTGGGTGTGCTCTCCGAGCCTCGTGGAGCCACTCTGACGCACTGTCCAACTGGCGGGCTTCGGCCCCCACGCTGGCCTGGCTTTTCAAAGCTCGGTTCCTGGAGAGCCGCATTTCTGTCATTGGAAGATAGGCAAAGCCCATTTCCATTAAAAATAGTCCTGCTGATTTATCTTCCTTGAACAAAAGCAATCAGTTGAAGGGCCTGGAAAGGATGTCCGCTCTCAGTTTTTCTAGGAGTTGTACGTCTCCTATTAATGGGGTGGTTCATGCTGCTTTTACATCTCTCACAAGGCTCTTACTCCCAGAAGCCTTCTGACTTACATGCTTCAGGGGGCTGGAGCCCATTTTCAGGGTGGCGTTTTGCTCAGCACGGCCAGCTGTTGCCACTGTCGTGGGCTCGTGGGCAGCCGTTCCCATGGAGCCGCCGCCTTCAGCGCGGTGGACTTGGCAGGAAGAGTCCAGTGGCTGTTGAGGGAGTGCGGACGGACCTGTAAACAGCCCTGTGGGGCAGGAACTATTACTGATTGTCTTCATTTTACCAAGGAGGCACTGAGGCACAGAGCAGGGTAAAGGACTTCCCCAGCACCACGTGGCTGGCACGTGACAGAGCCAGGGTTCACACCCCGGGAGTTGAGTTTTCTCCCCCTGGGGTGAGCTGCCCCTCCGAGTCTCCTAGTGAAGACAGGATTTTGCCCAGCTTTGGGGAGTTGAGGCCTGAGGCTGTTGGAGAGTGTCCCTGGTGGACTCCATGGATGTGGAGAACCACCTACCAGCCGATCTTCAGGTGGAGGCTGCTGTAGCTGTCTGCCTTGTAGAGGAAAATGGAGACCCCCACCCCAGTGGGATCTCATCCACCAAGCGCTTACTAAGCCACTGAGGTGGCTGTCAAGGATATAGGAGTGAACCATAGGGCCCCAGCTCCCCGCCTGTGAGGAGTTTCTGTCATGGTGTAGGCCCTCATCAGACTCTCCCTTGTCCACAGACATGAGGAAGAAGAGAATAGGGAGAGAGGAAAATCAAGAGAAAAGCCGGGAAAGAGGAGGAAGGATTTCGGGACTCCCCTGATAAGGAGTTTTCTGTTTCCCAACATGACTCTGCCCCACCCCCACCCCCTGGGCCAAAGTCCTGCCACTCATAGAACTTTCTGGGATGATGGAAATGTTCTATATCTGTGCTGCTCAGTGGGGTAGCCTCTAGCTGTATGTGCCTGTTGAGCACTTAAAATGTTGCTAGTGCGACCAAGGAACTGAATTTTGAGTTGTATTTAATTTTAATTAATTAAAATGTAATTAGAAGTGGTGACATGTGACAAGTGGCTCCTGTAGTAGACTACTATAGCCCTAGAACCTTCCAACCCTAAACATGATATCAAGCATTCTCTTCCCCAGCTCAGTCTGGGCTATTCTGAGTTCCTAAATGTCACCAGGAAAAGTTTGAATAGGTGGCCAGCGCTGCAGCTTTCAAATGTGCCCTGTTGGATTAAAACTTAAATCCATGAACATGGGCCACAAAACCCCAAATTCAGTCTTTCTCTTCAGAGTTGAATTTCTTCCCGCTGCTACTTACTTTGAACACATTTCCAGGTAGCTAAGTAAAACAGGAGCTGCTTAAATATCATTTTTTAAAACAAGGCAAGCAGAAGGTAAAAGGAAGGGCAGGAGGGAAGTAAAAGAAAGGTCGATATTGTAGCATCCTACCAATCTTGGTTTCTAAATCTCAGCAGCCTTGAAAGAGAACATTAAGATATCTTTTACTCTCTGGCCTGGCTTCGCAGAGAGAGGGAGACAGAAATGAAAGCCTTCTTTGTATGCGTGTACCGTGACTGCAGAGACAATGAAAAGACTTGGATGTGTGTGTGTGTGTGTGTGTGTGTGTGTGTGTGTGTGTGTGTGTGTGT
>NC_081575.1:110782777-110813072 GCF_022355385.1 Mustela nigripes | reverse complement strand
TGAAGCCCTTGTCTGCAAAGCAATCTCACAATTAGCTACTATTCACCTTCTTGGCTCCAGTCTTTGTAAAAATAATGATGATAGTAACTTTTTTTTAAGCTGCTGTCCATTCTCAGGGCAATTTCTTGGATCCTGAAGGATTTAGCAAAGAGAACCCAGAGCCTCAGGCCCTCGCTGTCCCAATAAGCTTGAGAGTTGAGCAGTTTTTACAGACTGGATCAGATACGGAGCACCCTTCCTTGCAAATCCTGCCTGCTGGGCGACGGGCAGGGTTGACGTGTTGGGATGAGCCGGCGGTGCATTTGGCCGGTCAGTGCCCATGCTGTACCATTGTTAAATATTTTGAATACCACCCCTGGATATTGTGGCTGCGGCAAGCCTGCAGGAAATGTAATTATTTCAGGGGAAAAGCACCTAGCCATCCCTGTATTGATTTATTTAACACCAAATTGAGTCAGACAGTGAGGGAGACACACCAACAAGTATCGTAACGAAAAAGCTGAGCCAATGCTAAGATGGAAGCTGTGGGAGACCAGAGGAGGAAGTCATGCTTTGAAACGGGCCCTGGGAAGCGAGGCCCTGGGAAGCGGGGAGTGGATGGAGTTGAGAGCCTTATGAAGAAGGCAGCGAGCCACCAGAGGTGGAAGACAGGGAGAAGAGGGTGCTGCTGGGAGTGCCAGCTCAGCGGACCTTCTTAACCAAGAGGCAGTGCTTGGGTGGAAATGGGATGTTCGGCTCTGGACGGGAGACTTCGGAGATGCTCATCCCAGAAGGTAGTTGGAAATCAATCAGCCTATTTGTTTTATCATATTACTTATATTTGGAATCTTACTTTTTATTATTATTATGTTAGTCACCATACAGTACATCATTAGTTTCTGATGCAGTGTTCCATGATTCATTGTTTGCATACAACCTCCAGTGCTCCATGTAGTCCGTGCCCTCCTCAATACCCATCACCGGCCTCACCCATCTCCCACCCCCCTCTCCTCTGCAACCCTGTTAGTTTCCTGGAGTCCACAGTCTCTCATGGCTCGTCTCCTCCTCTGATTTCCCCCCGCTTTCATTTTCCCTTCCTTCTCCGAGTGTCCTCCGTGCTATTGCTTATGTTCCACATACCATGCCAGCCCTACAGCCGGGCATATGAAGGCTCTGTCTTTCAGTTCTTTCTGAGGGGTTAACGGTCTGTGCCCTTCAGTCGACTTTCCATATTTCCTATACAGCCAGATGATCCAGGGCCCATGGCGGTGGCCGCAGATTTTCTACCAAAGAAACCGCCTGGCCGCATGGGGGACTCCCGTGGATGCTGTCAGGCTGACGAAGCACATGGCTTAATTTAAGTGAATCGCACAAGTCAGGTCTAGAAAAGCGGGGCAAGGAAAAAGAGCAAATATAAAATGAAACAGATCGTTACAGGAATATTACCAAAGCACACTTCTTCCCTTGCAACGTGAGGGATGTCATCCGCCGCGAGGACTAATCAGCATGAAATGGAACAAAACGAGCAGGATTGATGAAAATGCGGAGCTCGACACTTTGTTCTCATTTAAAAGGATATTTAAGTGAGTGAGCGGGTAGAGGCAGAATTCTTGCTTGTTTGGTTTGGGTGGGTTTTGGTGGGAGTCCGATGGGCATCTTGGAGGGATTAACACCCCTCCAAGCCATCCTGTGGTGCCACCATAGCAGTGCTCAAGGCTTCATTCTGGTATCGGGCTGAACAGTTTCTCCTCTAACATCCAGATCTGTCATTTTCTGGGAGATCTCGTTTCAGCAACAGGGATTTAGCTACCGGAGCTCTACTTGCTTCTACTGGGTTGGATTCTACATCTTTGGAACTATTTCTTTCATGAATCATTCACAGGATATAGCCAAAGTAATTTAACTTTGTCCCCCTTTAGCAAGGCTTTTATTCCCCCTTGCCTGGGCAGAGATAACCCTCGCCTCTGGAAAGGCTGTAAGAAGTCATTGTATGCAGTGAATTTAGAGACCTCTGTGGGTCTGCGATCTGCAAACTCCAGGCCGTGTAATCACACAGATCTGTAACCACTACTCGTGTATGAACTTCGGTGAAGTCTGCTAAAGATTACAGCAGATATGCCCGTTTAGAAACTTTTACTGGCTACTGTTTTGTTTCAGGATGGCTGGCGGAACCACAAATTGAACTTAAGATGTATCTTGAAACCCTTTAGCCGTGCCCCACATTTGATCAGAATCAGTCAACTCCTTTGAAAGTTATCGTGAAACAAATAGGGGAGATAAAAGCAAAACGCTGAGTGGCTGAGGTGAAACAGACCCCTTGTTTTGGTTGGTTATTTGATCTCAAACCATATCCTGTCATTAGCCACATTGTCAGATTTAAGAACTAATTCCAGACTTCCATTTATATGGGGGAAGCCAGCTAACACAATAGAGAGGAGGGGGAAATCCGCACAATTTGCTGCATTCCTACCCCCCAGCCCCAGTCCTTAATTTCCCCTTTCCTTCTTCTAGAGGCACCTCTCCTGCGGGGATCTCACTCAGTGGGCAGACTGGGTTCCCTCAGAGCCCTTGGCTTTTAGTCCTTCCATTACTAAAACATAACATCTGATTCCCTGGTTTAGGGGAAAAAAAAAATTCGAGAGGAAGAACTATCAAAGAGAAAGAAACAGGGGCGCCTGGCTGGCTCGGTTGGTAGAGCATGTGACTCTTGATCTTGGGTTTGTGAGTTCAAGCCCCATGTTAAGTGTAGAGATTACTTTAAAAAAAAATCTTAAAGAGAAACATTTTTAAAAGTTTCTTTTTTCACTTAATGGAAGTTTGGCTGGCTTTTTCCATAATAAAGTCAGCTAGCAATGTCAGTTCCATTTATATTCCCATTCATGGGGTATTTAGGGACAGCTGTGGGGTAAAATTCTCAAACTTTCAATATGTTCAGCAAACAAGAGCTAACTTATACATTCTCAGACAGAAGGTGGTGAGCCTTTATCAGGTGGTTAAGTTTTAGCAGCAGAGAGCGCTTCTCTGTTTCTGTCTTAATGTGTCAAGAGTGTGTCTCCTTGGAAGTGAAATCCAGGCTCTACAAAGCCAGAGTGTCCAGCCATCAAGCCGGGCCCTTGCCAGATTTGTGTGTTCTCCAGGAGTATACACAAAGCCAGTTAGAGAACCATCGGGGAAACAAATGATGTAAATCTTCGTTTGCTGTTTGGGTCCTGTGCATTTGACGTAAACTAGAAAGCATAAATGCATGTTTGGTTAATGAAATTCAACAATAGTTTCTTCTGGGATTGCCCCGCCCACCCCACTGCCAGCATTTTATTAGGAAAAATTCCAAATAGACAACACAGTTTTTCCAAAGTTCCCAGCATCACATAAGTGGAACAAATACCAGGCATTTGAATCACACGGATTGGGACACCACATTTAGTTTGTGTATTTCCCCCATGAACTTGTAGGTGCTTTTTAGTGAAACTGTGGTTGTTCGTGTTGTTGAAATAGACATCACTTCTGGACACTTCGAGCACCACGTGCTTGAGACATATCCTCCCCCCACCCCCCATTCCAGCTTCTGTCAATCATCCTTCCATGCTCGCCCTTTCCAGACTGAATTTCAGAGCCACCTTTGGTGCTTCCTGTCCTCTTTTCCATCCAGCTGAGTCCTGATAGGTCTTCCGTGGAGACAGCTGTCCCAGCCTTCTATGGTCCTTTTGGTGCCACTGTCCTACCGATCACAAATGTGGGTTTTGTTTTTTTTTTTCCTCTGTGCCAGACCCCATGCAAAGCACTTTCTGCATATTATCTCAGTTAATCCTCACAGCAATCCAATGAGGGAGGTCATTACTATCCCTGTCTGGCAGGTGAGAAAATACATCTAGAGTACTTGATGTCCAGATTGCTGTGCTGTTCTCCACTGCCCCCTGCAAATGCCTTGGATCTTCCCCAGCTCTGGACCATGGTTTCCCATGCGTTATGAGCCTTCCTCTTCTCTCTGCCCATCCACATGCTGCTCGTTTCTCCAGGCAAGCCCTGGCTTCCACAGCTGGAAGCGATCTCTCCTTAAATTATAGCTCTGGCTGCTCCCTCGGTTCGCCTCAAGCCAGCCTTACAAGTCATTTTCTTCCCCACATGCTCGTGCAATCTCACGAACAGGAAAGGGTCCCCTTGACCGCACATGCATAACAGGTCTGCTGTGTAGACGTGTCCACGGATTCTTGTTCCAAAGTAACTGCCATTGGCATTGCACTTCCACGCATCCTGTGGTCCTGACGCTGTGATGACGCAGGTGCTCCGGGAGAGGGGAGGGCGGCCCTGCCCCATCCATCCGTCCTGATGCGCCAGTGCTCCCAAGTTCTAGGTTCAAGATCAGAAGGGCCACTCTTACCAAACTCCCCCAGATTTCGTTTATTTGAGGGGCCTGGCTTCCTTTCCTCTAGACCTCCTCCTTGGTCTGATGGTCACTGTCTTTTGAACTTTTGAAGGACATCTTTCCTTCGGACTGTACCCAGGACAAGAGCAGCCTTTTCGACCCCCTCCCTGGAGCTGGATAAACTGAGCGCCTAGAGTCGCGTCTCCTGGCGCAGGAACAGTCCTTGGTGTGGGACTTGCATGTGCTTCTGAGTTTCGAGCACACTTGTGCTTCTGTTTCAGCATTTCCCCATAGAGAATGAACCTTCCCCTCTGCAGAACATTCACTTCATTTGGTTCCTCTCAAGACCGACTTTCAAAGACCTATTTTTAAATTGACTGTGGCAGCGGGATAAATAGCAAAGAACGCACGCAGCAAAACCCGAGGGGTTTGCCCTTTGGCTGATGGCCAACTAGATCATTCTGACCAATGGGTCTATTGAAGACAACTGAAAATAATGGATGAAACATAAAGAAGCATCAGATCCATCAGCTCTTATGAAACGGAATTAATTAGTGAGCTTGTGGTTAATCTACTAGTAAACCTATTTCACTCAATATGCACTTTCTTCTAGGGGTGGGAACAGGAACATAGTGTTCGGTTTGTTCTGGCGAGATTCAGAGAGGCCTGGTATCACTTAGTATCGATCGGGATGGGGGGAGTGGTGTGAAAATGCTGAGCGTTCTTCAGAAGAAGGTCTGCATTGTTGAGAAGTGATATGGGGAGAGAGAGAGGATGAGTGATAGCTGGAAGCAGTGGCCCTTGCTTTTCAGAGGCTCCGAGCTGTTGACAGAACAAATAATCACATCGCAAAGACTTTGAAGCTACCCACGTGGTCAGCAGAAAAGGGGCCACAAGGCTCAGCCGTATATGCTGGAATTAGTTCAGAGAGCAAAAGCAGGGACTTGCCTTTGCTTAAAGCCAAAACCAATCTGAAACCACAGAACCTCGGCCCGAGGGCTAGGCAAAAGGCTTGCTTTTGAAACCTGAGCTCCTGTTGCTGTGGGGGTGGGCGGTCAGGGGGATCGGTGTCTGTTCCACTTGTACAAGCAAACCGTCTGATAATTTTGACCCTGCAAAAATTACATAATCCTTTCATCACAGCGGGTTGCATTTTCCAAGGGTACAGCTCTGACTTTGAACCAATTATAGGGGTAGTGTTAGGACTCCGGCACCCACGCTTCATACGTGTTTGTTTCATTTCCGGAGTTTCGTGGATTGAGTGTCAATAATCTACACCCATGCTACCTCATGTTGGAAAATTCACTTGGGAAATCCCAAAATGAAAAATGTCTCCGCTTGGCAACTTCCCATCTCCGTTGAGGGATAACGGTTTTTTGTGACAACCACGTAGGGCCCTGGGCACGGAGCGGGTCTGGGTGTCTGGAGCTCTGTAATCAGTGTCTTGTGTTGATCTAGGCTTTCCTCCAAAGAGCTGGCGGTGCTGGGTTTTACACACCACCACATGTCCAATCTGCTCTCCCTCCTGGGCGCCCCAATCTTGCCCGATGACAACACCATTAGCTCCGCGTTCTCTTCCCTTCCTGCCTTGACAGCCTAATAGTCATCTGCCTTCTGCAGATGCTCCCCCCCCCCCATTTGCCATTTGCCACTGTTCCCCTCTTGCCCCCTGCTGCCGCATCCCAGGACAGGCTCTTGCCATTTCATGCCTGGAATATCACCATCGTCTCCGTAAGCTTGCTACACATATCTTCTAACACCTCGCTGTTGCCAGTGGATTCACTTGGCATTCCCAGTTCTTCATCATCTGGTCTCTTTGGAGAGGACCAGCCTCATCTGTCCAGACTTCTCTCCCTTGACCTCCTCGCCTTTCCCAGAGCACAGCACGCATCTACCCACGTCCTCCCCTTGGCTCAGGCTGCTTCTGTCGTCTGCAGCCCCTCCTTCCAGTTTCCCACCAGTCAATCCTCCTCATCTGCCATGTTCATCTTGCTTGCTACCACATGGAAAGCCCACTCTGATCTCCAGAGATAGAACTCAACACCCTGCACCCTGTGCTTCTGGAGCCCTTTCTCGGGAGCTCAATTTCGGTATGTGTTTCAGCCTGAAACAGTTAACCAACTAGAAAACGATCTAGTCAGTTAGTTACATGCTTGGAAACAGCTAGACTACAAGCCCCTTGAGCCCAGGAAGGGTCTCCTGGCCCCGTTTATGAGCAAGTGGCCTGCCTCTAAGACGAGCTCAGGAAATGAACTGAGTTAAGGACACCCCTGCGTTGGAGGTAAGGGGAGGTCAGCAGCCATTGCTGTAAGGACAGTAGGTGGATTCATTTCCCCAAAGTCCTTCAAAGGACAAGTGAAGTCAGGACATGTTACTGGGTAACGCCACCCCTTCAGAGATCTTGGTACTGGATACTCACTTGCCAATCTTGGTGCTAGATACTCAGTTGCCAATCTTGGTACTAGATACTCGGTTGCCATTGTTATTTTCTACCTGGGGTTTGTGTGTATGTGCCCCTGTGGCAGGAATGTGGGGGGAAGGTAGGGGATACCTGTGTGTGTGTGTGACACTTTTCACTCTTAAGTAGCACTGTCCCAGAGAAAACCAATTTGAGTTACACATATATTCTTAAATTTTCTCGTACTCAAGTTTAAAAAGCAACAAGAAAGTGACATTAATTTTAAGAATATATTTTAGTTAGCCCAGTAGATCTGAACTATTACTGTGTCAGAAGACAACCAATAAAAACTATTAATCATTTTCATATTTGTGTTTTCGGTGCCAAGCCTTCAAAACCTGGTGTTTATTATATGCTTACAGCACCTCTTAATTCAAATGCTCAGCTTTTATCAGAAATACTTGCTCTGTGCTTAGATTCTATAAAATTTATAGTTGAAAAAGTCGATTCACATATCCAGGTTCTTCCAAATGTGTTTAAAAATTTTCCGATAACTGAATTTAACTAGAGCTTTTGGATTTAAATTCAGACTAATTAAAATTAAGTAAAATTTCAAAGTTCTGTTCCTCATTCACACTAGTCTCTTCTCAAAGACTCAGTAGCCACATTTGTTTCCCTGGTGGCTACCACTTCAGACTTTGTAGCCCTAGAGAAACAAAGATTTCTCAGTATCGGGTAGCTCATTCCTCTGCTCCTACAACGTCATTTTTAGAAAGGAGAAAAGTGTGGTGGGGAGAGTTGTAAGACACCTCCTGTCAGCCAGGTTTGCCAGCAAGTTCTTTGTGACATTGGGGCCTTGTTGCTGGCCTCTTGGGGGCTGCCATGAAAGGTAATAGGCTCCTGTTGGGGAAGCATGTGAAAATCCAGGGATGAAATGGCCCATGTAATTCCCAGGCTTGTTGGGTTGTAGACTGGAGTCCGTCTACACAGCAGCCCTCCCTCCCCCCACCCCCCGCCATGCTGATCTATGTTTTCTTCTGTAGTGGCAGTCTACACCGGCATTGACACCTTGTTTTTAAGGGGGGGGTTAGTGGTCGCGGGGAGGGGGGGGGGGGGGGAGGGGGGGGGTGGGGTGGGGGGCATGCTTTTAGATGCTCACGGCTTTTATCAGATTTGAACATATTGGAAGCTTCGGTGCTTAACAGCTTTTGAGTGATCAAATATGTGGAAAACGTCTTTCTCAGCCAAAGAGCATATTTTCCAAATCCAAAATAGTTGAATATATTTTTCCCCTTCCTGCAAGTCTCCCATTGGATGGCACCCCAGAGACCAATTTAGAGCTTGAGAAGTTTAGAGCAAAAATGTTCTGGAACAAATGAAAATGAGGTGTGTCACTTAACCCAGTATCTAGCCGCCCGTGTCTCCTGCAAAGCCCTGAAAGTGTTTGGTGTTAACTTAGTTCTAATAGGAAACTGAGCTTCAGGATTGATGTACCCAGCACCCCATGAGGGTGAGGCCGCCTGGCTCTGACGTGATGTTTGAGGCCGAAGGGGAAACTGAAATGCTTCCAGACCCTAAGGGTTTTGAAACAGGTGCAGCTTCCCTTGTCTCCCCCAGGGGAAGGAAGCGTGCTGTCCACACTCGGATGAGTGGTTCGGCGGCAGTTCACTGAGCTCTGGAATGAAAATGGCACATTTCTCCTGAAATGAGCTTATTCTCTGCTGCTGTTGGGTGCAAGGCATCCTTCAGCTATGGCGGGAATTACGGCTTCCATCTGTTCCCTAATGTGAAAAATGTGTGCGGGCCTCCATGCTACCAAGCCACATGAACCATAGATGTCCAGATCTGCTGACACATTTGAGTCATGGCCCTCCGAATGGCTTTTGTCAATTACTTCATTACATATCCAAATAAGCATCCTGAGGGTGGTCTGCGCTTGTGATCTGTGACAGTGTGGTGCTGACACGATTTTGCCCTTGGAACTATCTGGTTTTTCAGCTTTGTTTAGGAATCGATGATATATAAGTACTCGGTATATTTAATCATTATTACTTTTGAAGTTAGCACACGGCCGCCAAATCCACATCATTAATTCTTGGCTTCTTCCCAATGTCTCCAGTCTTTCACCTTGCTCCTTGATTTTTGTTCTGACAAATCAAATAATGCTTTGTGCTTAGAGAGCAACTTTTATCAGAAAATTGCAGGGCCCTCTGCAAACTTTTATTTCTCCAAGCGCAAATGAATATCTTCAGAGACCCATACATATTTAAGCATGTTTATTCATGCTGGGGTTTTTCCCCCACCAATGGGCAGGAAAAGTGTGGCTTTTTACGTGTTCACTTTGGAATATAGACATGTGATGTGCAGACTTAAATTTGGCTTGACATATTTATTAAATATCCCTTGAGTAAGTGATTAGACAGAGAGTCAGCTACGCTCTTGAGAATATGGCTGAGTATTAGTTCCCTCTACTAATTTTACATACTTGAGCCTTTGCAGAGAGTTACATCATGTGCATCAGATGGAGAAATTATTTTCATCAATTAATAACTGTTTCCGATCGTCCTTGGAAAAGAGAATGCTTTGACTAGATTTTAAGCGGGATTAACTCACCAGCTGAAAAATAGTTACGTAAGACTTAGCTCACGGTTTAGTTGTTTGTGGTCAGCTGGCCGGTTGTTTGGTTCACACAGTACCACCGATCTCTTTTCACTACATTGACTACATACATTCTCTTAAGTGCGCTGTGGCAGAGACAATGTTGGGTGTTTGCCCAACTCCACTTTCTTTTCTTCCCATACACGGTTAGACTACATTTCCCAGCATTCCTTGTAGTTAGATGGAACCCTCTGACTGCGTTACGACCAATAGTATGTGAGCGGAAGTAATGGAATCCTCTTTCAGCCCTGGGCTTGAACTCTTCCCTTCCAGTCCTCCACACTCTTTCTCTTCTTTCACCTGTTCGCTAGGTACAGACTGTCTGGTGGAGGAACCTAGCTAGGCTCCTGGGGGACGGTGAGAGCTCGAGACAGGAGGAGTCCGGTTCCCTGAACGACTGCACGGAGTAGAGCATGTCAGCTGAACCGTCTTGGGTGTGACATAAGCGAGAAATTGTACTTGGTGGTACAAAGTCAGTGGGATCTGGGGGCTGTTTGTTACACAAGTTAGCCTACCCTAACTAATATTCTTACAGATGTAGTGGAGAATCAATCTTTGCCTTACACTTTACAAATTTCAAGGAGGAATGGGACGTGCAGAGCACATTGCTGGTGTGGAATAGTAGGTCATGGAAAAGCATAACCAATGAGCCATGTGGCTCTTTGATCACCATGTCTAATTAAGCCACATGGTTACTGTAATTTTTTGGTTCAAGTCAGTCTTTTATCTGAGGCAGATGCAACTCTGGATAGTTTCACGTAGCAAAACGTGATCATGTCAAGTAAGCAGTTTCCACTAGAGGACAGAGAGGAGGGTGCAGAAATCCTTATGAATTAACAAGGACTTCAGGCTTTAGTTTTGTTTTTTTGTTTTTGTTTTTTTTCTGTGCAGACTTTCCTAACCCCCAGCGGTATCTGGGTTGCCTCCTACCCTGTAGTCTTGTCGTCACCCAGGTGCCTTCCTCAGAGTTTTTACCTTACTGACTGGTAAGGTCTAGCTCTTGATCTTGACTCTCTTCCCCTCTAGACCATACATCTTCAAAGGTAGGGGCCATTTTACCTTGGCTCACTGTCGCATCCACCCGGTGCATGGAATGTAAGAATTGTTGACTGAGTGAGAAAGGGAATGAATGACAGGGGTGATTTTGGTTATCAGGCGTGAGTAATAGGGCTCATTCATGAGCTTGTCCTCAGACTGCTTAAGTCCACTCTTCCACTGGGAAATTAGGAGGTAAACTGACTTTAGCTTTATCAACTGTCAAAACACAAATCAGTATTAGAAGCAAGAGCAAGATCCATTTCCGGGTTTTATTTTATTAGTTGCTGTGAGTTTTTAGGAACTGAAACTTAATTAATTGATGGCCGGAGTCCCTTAGCGAAAACAGTTAAGAACAAAAATACAAGATCAGTGAGAGCCAAATCGCCCTGTTTCTGGCCCAGGACAGATCTTGATGGTTTACTCTTTGATGCATTCATTTGCCAAACATGTATCGAGCTTCTTCCAGGGTAGAGCCTGGTTCTAGGTGCACAATGTAAGAAATGGCCCAGTTCTCAAGGAGGTCCCAGAAGCGGGGGGCAAGCTAATAAGAAAGTGTCAGATGAATATAACATTCTGTGAAAAAAAAAATTCAGATAGCTCAGTGTGATCAAAAATGCCCAGATCAGGGCCGCTTGGGTGGCTCAGTCGTTAAGTGTCTGCCTTCAGCTCCGGTCATGATCCCAGAGTCCTGGGCTCGAGCCCTGCGTGGGATTCCCCCCACTCAATGGGAGGCCTGCTTTTCCCTCTCCCACTCCCCCTGCTTGTGTTCCCTCTCTCACTGCATCTCTCTGTTTGAAATAAATAAATAAATGCCCAGATCAAGACGATTTTGTTAGTGGTCACTAAGGTCTCTGGGGAATGGGTTTGTCCATAATGTGTAAGCAGAAGCCTGAATAAGAAAAGGAGCTAGCCGTACAGAAATCTGAGAAGAGAACGTACCGGGCAGACAGGTATTTTATCAGGCTCCGAAGTGAGCGAGTAACTTGTCAAGGAAGAGGCGAGTGTCCGGAGTGGTGGGAGCAGACAGTGGGCCGGGCAGGAGGCATTCTGGGCAAGGAGTCACGTCCGACACAGAGGAAGGACACGTGGACAGGCAGGTGGAGGCCAGACTCCGATGCCTCGGCACTTGATTTTATCAGACCTCTTTTTTGGCTTCCTTGCCTACCTTCTTCTCGAGATGCTGAAGAATCATTCCTGAGCCTCCAACCTGCTCTACCCCAATCTTGGCTTCTCCTGGTCTCCATTTTGCTTCTGCCCGTTGGTTTTCTTCCTCGGAGACCTTCCCCTTCCTGCCACATGGTCTCTCTCGTGCATTGCTTCTTGGCAGCTCTAAGGACCGAGTCCCCGGGTGGCTGGCGGCCCCTGCCCTCACCGGGGCTGCCCAGCATGCTGCGGCGGGAGTCCGAGCACAGGCCTGGGTTTCTGTCCCAGCTCTGCTGGCCTCCGCTGTGGGGGCCCAGGCCTCCTCTTCCTTGTTCATAAAGCCAGGGGACGGGACCGGGGCGTGCTTTGAGCTTTCACGGTTGCTGATGCTAAGTCGTCTGGGCCCTCTGGGTGAAGCCAGCGGCCGCGTCCAGGATTAGCAGCGGGAGCCGCTGTAACGGCGCGCGGTGCCCGGGAGAGAGAATGGCTCTCATTCTTTTGTGAAGGCCCCCCGTGGAGGCTGGGGGGCTGCAGCTGTTCGGCTTCAATTAAAAACACACACAAACCTCCCTCTTTGTTTCAGCTTCAAACCCTGACCGTCTGACGAGCGCATCTGAATTCCGCAGACTCCCGCGTGCACCTGAGGGCAACCCCCCGCCCGCCCTCAGCCACCCCCGCCTCTTGCTGCCCGCGTTGCGATTACTGGGAGGCAGGAGAGATTTCAAAGTTCAGGGGAGGCAGGGGGGGAACCCCGGTTCTGAAGCCCCTGGCAAGCAGCTTCCAGTACGTGCTTGTCCGTCCCCAGCCGCGGGCTCTCGAGAGGCCGGCGTGTGCACGTGGCCCTGAACCTCGGGCGGCTGTCAGCCCGGGTGACGGTGGGACAGGCCTGAGGGACATGGGCTCGAGGCGGCGTCTGTCCCTGCCCAGGGGCAGGCCCGAGGTGACGGTCTGCGGACTGTTGGGGCACACTGGGTGAACCGGGTAGATGGGGGTGGGGGGTGATTCGTCTCCACCGCAGGCGCAGCCTCGCCAGCGGGGCCCAGAGCAGGGGTCTCAGCGGCCCTGGTCTGGGATGGGGCTTGGAGTCCAGCGGGCTGTGCATTTGAGGCCCTGGATTTCACCGAGGCCCGAGGAGTCTGGGAGTCTGGAATCCCAGGGCTGGAGGCAGGGTGCGCCGGGAGCTCTGGTGCCTGGGCAGGGACAGACTTCCCAGCGGGCCTCTGCATGGCCCCTGCCCCGTGCTGTTGGCCCTCCCGGCAGCGAGAAGGGGATCCACCTGAGGCAGGGACAGCCGCTGCTTCCCAGTGTCCACACCGTCCCCTTCTTCCTGGGCACACGACCAGGCTACATTTTGCACCATTCCTTGTGTCTCGTCGAGCCGGGTCTGCCCAGGAAGCCAGGCGCTCTTTCTCCCTTTCGGGCGCCTGTGTCTGCGGCGGGGTGTGGAGCTACAGCTTAGCCCCAATGAAGGTGGGGGCTGGAGTGCTGGGTCTCCTGGGATGGCTTTTCAGTGCCCCGCACGAACCCGTGGGTCCCGACAGGCAGGAAACTCCTGGACTGGGAGTGACAGAGATGTTGACTAAAGGATCGTCCCAGGGGCCTGCTGGTGAGGTCACGTTCATACCTCCTAGACGGTGGTGCCCTCGTCGCACGTCCTGGCCTCTCAGGGTATCTCCTCACCATCTCCCACAGAGGGCCTGTCAGGAACCCCTCTTCCTTGGCTCTGTGCCCTCTCTGTGCCCCTGTGTAGCCACACCTTTGGCCGTCCCTGTCCGTGTGGTGAGCTGGGTCTCCAGTGCATGGTGGCTCAAGTCATCTCTGGAAGCATCGTTGGTGTCAGAGGCCTCAAAGCCAAGTGCCTTCAGGGTCAGGCCGGGAGCTTACAAGCGGGACAGCCAGCGTAGGACACTAAGGAGTGGTGCGGACTGAGATGCCGTGCACATTCCAAGTAAGAAAAGGCCCTCAAAGTGGATGAAAAAAATCCTTGCACTGTCCAAGCCCGACAATCCAGCCCAAATGGCCTCCCACCAAGTTAAATATTCTACCATTATTTCTCTCAGGAGAATGAATGTAAAGGCAGAAATCATAAGCCATGTCTGAAAATTCTGTGTTCACCTGTGCCTAGCAGAGCATGGGGGAAAAATAATAATACTTGATTTGAAAATCTTTTGAGTGATGCCTAACATCTAGCCAGGAAAGTGCCCGAACCCTCCAGATCAACGAATGATGAAAAAGCGAGCACACCCCTGAACCCACCAGCCAGATGGGCACCTAGAATGTCCGCAGCAACTATTCCTTCGCAAAGGCAACTCGTTGTCTTGATTTCTCACACCACAGATTTGCCTGACTTTTATTCGTACAAGCATGCACCATTCTGTGTCTGGCTTCTTGGACTCAACATTGTATCTGGGAGCTTCAGCCACGCTGCCGCATAGACCAGTGGCTGGTGTGTCGTCATCGCCGTGTAGTTTTTCCCTGGCATGAGAGCACCAGAACCCATCTGTCCAGCCTGCCATTGATTAGCATTTGGCTGCTGCTAATTTGGGGTTCTCGAATGTGAACAGTCCTGCGGCAGAAGCAAAGCCCTCAGGCAGAACAGCAGAGACATCTGGGTGTCTGAGGTGGGAAACTGTGTACAGCAGCTGCAGGAAGGCTCCAAAGTGGGCCAAGGCACTATGGGAAGGACCATCAACGGCACCGGCTAACAAGTCCTTCTAGAACAGTCCTATGAGTTCTATCAGTGTTGATCATGTTAGGAATTAAACCTGAGAAGTAAAAAAGTGTCACTTGGTAATTTATTTCAAAATGAACAATAATAAGTGCATACTATACATTACATACATTGCATGTTTAGAAATAAAATAGTTTGAGGAAAAATAACTATCCACTGAGACAAAAATGTTAGAAGAGTGGCTCAAGAGAAGGCTGTGGGGTTCTTCCTCTCTGCTTCTGCATTCTACCTATGATGGTGTCACATGTCACCCAGGAGGGAGGAAGAGTCCAAAAGGCAAGCAGTATCTTGGTACCATTGTGATGATACTTTGGACTTTGCAGATTCCCTGAGAGGATCTCAGGGATCCCCTGGCCAAAAATTAGAGAACCACTGCTCTAGAACACCCCAACCACCTGTATGGTTGGCAGTCTCTAGTGAACAGGCAAGCCCAAGTTGGCCCACTTGAGGTTGGTGGGGGGGCGTGCTAACTTACTCCAAATCACAGTGACTTAATTCAGTTCTCAGCTGATTAAAAACCCATATTTTTCTTCTCAATACTTTATAATCCTTACTTGTAAAAACATCAGTTTGAAATGTTTTGATTTTGTTCATTTGAAGTCAGGGATGTCCATTAGAAATATAATGCAAGCCATTTATGTGATTTGAAATATTTAGTAGCTGTTTTTGGATTCCATAAAATTCCACAAAATTTGAAAAAGTAGATCGCATATTCGGGTTCTTCCGATAACTAGAAGGAGCATCAGCATTCAAGTGAATTAAAATTAAAATCCTTTTTCACACAGGCCACATTTCAAGGGCTCGGTAGCCATATATGGTTTGTGGCTGCCACTTTGGACAGAGCAGATCTAATCTCTGTGCTCTGCCTTCCTTATCCATCCCATCCCTTGGTTCTTCAGTGCTTAGCAGCCTGACGAGGACAAGGTAATCATTCTCAAGATACTTCTAGAAAACTGGTGCCAAGTGGGTTTCTTCTTAGGCTGGTTAGGATGTTTGACAGAAGACTGGGAGGTGGGGAGCCCCTGTGCAGCCACAGTTAGCCATAGCAAGTTCCCTTTCAGCTTGGCTTCTGGGACTTTCTCTTTTGCTATCTTCAGGTACACGGAATAATCTCACACTGTCACTGATATGGCTGTGAAATACACCGCCGTCCCCAGCCGTCCCTGGAACGGACCGCTCTCTGATTGGACATGGCAGGATCTTAAACACGGTGACACGGGACGGACTTAGAGCAAGCTGCCGTGCTTCCTGGGACCAAGCCCCGGGAAGCTGGCTAAGTTTTTAAGTGATGAGCTCCACATCCGTGTCTGAAAGATACAGCAGGTCTTCTTGCCTTTTGTCTTCCTGTCTTGAAACATTGGTATGCTTTCCAAAAGGCAAAGGACACAATGGAATGAAATTCCAGGCCCCAAAACACTCAAGGTAAAGATGCAGCACAGAGGTTAGCATCTTATAACTCAAAGGCAGCCAAAGTGATTTGACAGGCTTCAAAGGAGAGGGCCAAAGCAAGCCTGTCCAGCACGAAAGACTTCATTCTGTTTGTGAATTGCATCATCTCCAAACCATTTCAGATTCAGGAGAATGGATAGCTAACCCATTTTATACATTGCGGGATCTCTTACTTGGACTCCCAGAATGAAAGACTAGAATTCTAGGTGTAACCATGTGGTCCCGTTACTGCAAGTTTTGTGACTGGTCAAGTGTCTGATTCTTGTCATTGAGTGGACAAATGAGAAATGACTTTTATCTCCTTCCTGTGTTCTCCTGCACCCACGTTGACTCCTTAAGCTTTCAACCAGTCTTATCATTCTGGCATATCCGTTCTCCTTGTGTTGGACTCATTCAGGAACCCCACATCAGAGTGCATGATGTCATGTCAAATAAATCTAAAAGGAACTGGAAAGCTGCAGGAATTTCCTTATCTGAGGTAGCCAAGCCAAATAAACTTAATTCACATCCATTAGGAGCTCGGTGAGGGCCAGCACCATTCTTGGTGAAATGATTTCATGCTTGATGACATGTGAAGACTGAGGTTTTCCTGGGCACTTTATTGAGCTGGATCCTCTAATTTTTCTGTCTCCGGGTCCCCCCCCCCATGCAGAGTGTCTGTGGAGCCCGGACCCCACGATATGGACTAGACACCGATATGCCCTTCATTACTCCACTCATCTCTTAGAGTCAGGACTTACAAAAACTAAGACAGCGGCTGGGACACCACCCTGCAGAACTGAGCCAGATTATTGCAACTATTAGGACCTTGGAGGTCAACTTCTGCTCTCTCTGTCCCTGAATGGTCTAGATCTTTAGACTATTTTCATGTTCTTTCCCCTTCTGGATAAAATGCAATTTTGCTTTCACTGAGATCCTCAAGAACTCCTAAGTGAAGTGTTAGATCATTCTAGAACTATAGCGGACCTGATGGTTTTGCCTTCCCTTCCTTGCCCAGATTCTCATCCAGCTGCTGACTGAATGCTGCGGGTTCCACAGGTCTGGGTTTATCCATCCAGCATTAGGCCTGATTTGCTCTGAAGACGCAAATGTTACAGGCAAGGCGAACACTTTGGTAGGACCAAGTGTCAGAGGAAGGTGTGGATAGTTTTATATCCTTTTTGGATCCAGATGGGAACCTGGGGGCCCTACTTGTGGCTCAACACACTGTGACCCCTTCTCCTAAAACAGCTGTGTTTGAATGAATTTATCTTCAGAGTCTCTGTGGTGATCCCAGTACTTGGTAACTTTTTAAAAAAGATTTTATTTATTTATTTGACAGACAGAGATCATAAGTAGGCAGGGAGGCAGGCAGAGAGAGAGGGGGAAGCAGGCTCCCTGTGGAGCAGAGAGCCCGATGCGGGACTCGATTCCAGGACCCCGAGATCATGACCTAAGCCAAAGGCAGAGCCTTTAACCCACTGAGCCACCCATGCACCCCGGTAATTTATTATTTAAAAAAAATTTTTAATGGAGTATAGTTGACGCCCAACATTCTATCAGCGTGAGGTGTACAGCACAGTGATTTGACAACACGTTATGTTGCGCTCACAAGTGGAGCTCACCTGTGTCACCATGTGTCGCGACTGCAGTATCACTCGCTGTGCTCCCTGTGCGAGACTGTTTGTTCCCGTGGCTTATTTATTCCATGTCTGGAAGCCTGG
The DNA here is from genome assembly GCF_022355385.1 of Mustela nigripes. Taxonomy (NCBI): domain Eukaryota; kingdom Metazoa; phylum Chordata; class Mammalia; order Carnivora; family Mustelidae; genus Mustela; species Mustela nigripes. The sequence goes on along the minus strand of NC_081575.1, from coordinate 110,795,610 downwards.
GTCTCGTACTCTGCTTCACCCACTTTGCTTGGTCCCCCCATCCCTCCTCCCTCTGGCAACCCTCAGTTCTCTCTTTATTGGCCTCATTCTTTTTGCTTGTTTATTCATTTATCTTTTGATTCCATACATGAGTGAAATCACATGGTACCTGTCTTTCTCAGTCTGACTGACTCCACTTAGCATAATACCTTCTGTGTCCGCCTTCCAGGTAGCTGCAGATGACAAGATCTCCTCATGTTTATGGTTGTGTAATATTCCTGTGTGTGTGTGTGTGTGTGTGTGTGTGTGTGTACACTCCAAATCTTGTTTATTCATCTATCAGTGGACGCTGCGGTTGCTTCCATGTCATGACTGTTGTTAATGCTGCCAGAAACGTAAGTGTGCACATAATCTTGTTGAATGAGGGCTTTCGTTTTCTTTGGGTAAAAACCCTGTAGTGGAACTACTGGATCGGCTGGTAGTCCTATTTTTAGCTTTTTGAGGAAACTTGGTGATCGTTCATGCCCAGTCTGGAGCCCCTGCTGAGCAGAAGGTTCTGGAGCTGAGCGGCAGCTCAGGCCCAGGGTGAGGGGTCCTAGCCCCGCCAGAAGGGTGTGTGAATACCTTTCTCATCCCAGTCTGGGGCAATAGCAGTGGAGGGCCATGCAAGGTGGAGAGATCAGAATCTTGTTTTCAGTTTTATTATGAACGGGAACCCCTTTTCCAGGCTTCGGGGAGAACATCATGTAAGGGTATATGTACATAGCCACCCACGGACCTACACACACACACACACACGCACACACGCACGCACATACACGGCTGCACCTGCCCATGGATGTTAAACACTCGGCAAAGCAAATGACAGTTCCTGTAGGTCGCTGGGATTCGGGTTCTGGTCTTCACTGTTGACGTGGGGTAGGGACACGAGCAGTGGGAGGTGGTGACGCTGTGCTTTCTGAGGCAGAGAACAATTTCCCAAACCTCTGTTGTCGGGGTAACCCAGCCTAGTAGTGAGGGGCTCATTGAGCACTTCCAGTGCCTTGGGCAAGTTATGTAACCTCTGTGCCCTCAGTTTCCTGATCTGTAAAATGGAGGTAATACTAGTATCTACCTCATAGGGTAGCTGTGAGAGTGAACTGAAATTGTACACGGAACACATTTAATAAAGCAATGCCTGACATGAAGTAGGTACTCAGTAAATATCTGCTGAGTGAACAGAATATTAATTTTATCATTATTGTATCAGAGACTTTCCTTACGCGGTGGCTTCAGATTCAGTGGGAAGAGCGAGGAGAACCCTTTTAAGAATCACAACTTCTGTTCTTCTGGGAGGGCCAGATTGCCATGCAGACTGAGCTGCAGATTATTTCCGAGTGTATGATGGAAAAGGGAAAACAACAACTAAATGTCACAAAACAAAACAAATGCTGGAATCTGGGGTGAGACAGAGAGGGGGACGGACTTTCTTACAGAGCAGCTTCTGATGAGACAGTCAAGACAGGCCTGGGTTTCTTTCTTTTTCCAGCTGCAGACTTTGGTTGGAAGTATCAAGCTGCTTCTTAGATTTCAGTGAACCACAAAAGGAAAGCATATTGTTCCCCCTTTTCAGCACCCCTCGCTCCTTACTTCTTTCTCTGCTTCTTTTCCTGGGTCCCTCTCTGCTCTCACGTAAAAAAAAAAATCAAGATGGCGGCACTTCCTCAATGAGTACAGAGGCTGAGGAGTGGTGGGGCTCTGTAGGGGGAGAGAGTGCTACATACACTGTACTTGGCTGATGTACTGATGAAAAGAAGCTGAGAGGTGGGTGACCGGGGTGTGCTTTATCTTCGATGCTCCCCATTTCTTGACCGTGTGGTGAGGGCTGCTTCAGCAGGCCCTGGCACTAAGCCTGGTGGTGGCTAGACCAGCTGTGGGCCAAGGCCGCTCCAGCCAGGGCCTGCTGGGCCTTTAATTTCCCACACACGTGCGCTTATGTCCAGGAACGCAGCAGATGGGCCGCGAGCGAGGTCAGGGAAGCAGGCCACTGACAGGGACTGGTGGCTCGGGACCAACCACAGTGGCCTGGGCTACAGATTTTGCTCTGGGGGATGGGGACTCAGACATAGGAGAAGAGGCACTCACCCTTCTTTTTCCTGAAATACCAGAGGAATAAAACAGGTCAGTGGTGAATATGGAATTAGCTGTTGGCCAGTCTCCAAAGTGGTGTGACCTATTTAGGAGCCGCTGAGAATAAGCCAAAGGAAGCTTGGTGGCCTGCATCTTGATGTGTCAGGGGAGCAGGGAGAGGATCCCGATCACAGGCGGCCAGATTCCTCGAGTCGCTTGTTACAGAGTCGATGAGTGAGCATGGCGGGAACTTGGGAGAACGGTTCTGGAACATGGATGTGGGGCCGGTCCAGGCACAGGTGGACCCGCCAGGGAACACTCCAGCGGATGCGGCGAGTCTCCTGCCTGGGCTAGGCACCTCTGGTCACGGAAGCACCAGATTAAATTTCGAAAACCTCCCTCCAGGGTTAAACTCTTCCCCAAGACCCTTCCCGTAAAAGGGACACTTGGGCGGAGTCTGCAGGGACAGGGCAGACATGAGGGCTTCAGCCGAGAGCAAAGCCGCAGGCACGCAAGTGCTAATGCTGGTGGCCGCACGGTTGCATGGTTCCTTGAAGCTCAGGTTCCTTGAAGACAGCTTCAAAAATTGAGATTCCTGGGCCCTCCATTCAGAGATCCTGAGTCAGTGGGTTTAGGGTGGGACCCGATATGCAATAGTTTTCCAAAGTGGATCGTTGGTGCCGGTCCTGTGGCCAGCTCATTAGTCTTTCCTTCCTTAGATCTTTTAAGAAACATTTATCAATCAGGAAAAAAACACACACACTCTGTCAAAGACACTAAGTGGAGATTGAAGGATGCACAGTTTTTGGCAAATCTGGAAGTCCAGCATACCGTGCTGACTCTCAGATCTTTTTTAGCAAATTGTATCTTCACCTTTTTTCCCTATGTGTCCTGACATGGAAGTCTGTCTGGGTAGGAAACGGGAGACTTCCTGAGGCACCGACTGCTTCCCAGTCTCCGTGCTCAGAAGTGCTAACCTACGAGCAGTCCGCCCTCGCCTTTCACGAACAGTCCTAGATTTTCCAATATTATTGGTTGTATGAATGATTTGGTGATGAACTTCAAAGAGAAGTATTTTGTTTTGTTATCAGGGACCCCCTCGTAGGAAGTCTTGTAGATACGTTCTCATGAAAGGCACAATTTTGAGGAATTTTAAGCAAATTGACTAGATGGAGTTAAATAACTGAATGAAGAGGGTTCAGCCTCAAGCAGAATAAGGGAGTATTCTAGATTTTGTAATGATAACGATGCTAATAGTGATAAGAGCAACAAAATATGTTGGCTTAGATTTGTGTGTGTACTGTGTCTAGCACCCAGCACTAATTACTTGGTCTGCATTATATTATTTAATCCTCCTGGAACCTCTTTGAGGTAAATATATCCATTGCAGATAAACAGAGGCTTCAGAAAGACAAAACATTATTTCTCTCTCATGTAAAAGAAGTGCAGAGTGGTTATAGAGACTCAGCGGTAGTGAGGATCAACGCTCCTTCCAGCTCCTCATTCCACCATTAGATTGTGGCCCTCATCTTGACGGTCCACGATGGCTGCCAGAGCGCCAGTCATCACATCATCGGCCCACACAGGAGGATGAAAGAAGGATATGACTTTTCTATGCTAAAGAGACTTTCTAGAAGTTCCATGCCACAACTGCTTTTATGTCATTGGCCAGATAGCAGCCCCCAGCTCCAAGGGAATTCTGGGCATGTAGCCTTTTGGTTGTATGGCCGTGGACCCGATTTTAAAAAACCTAGGTGTTATCAATATGAAAGACAAGGTGAACATGGAAGGTTTGATAGGAAATTAACAGTTCCTGCCACAGCAGGTAATAGTCTCATCACCATTTTGCAGATAAGGAAAATAAAGCTCTGAGAGACCAAGTCACTTGGCCGTGTTCACACAACCTAAGGCGGCAGAACCGTGGTAGGACCAGAGTCTCTCTGACATGAGTATTCTTAACTGCTATTTCCTCCTGCCCATTTTTGCAATCTTGTGAAACAGTTTTGTTTCCTTAGAGGTGCATTTGTCCATTTCCTATTTTCTTTCTGGTGTGCCTTGACCATTATCTTTGCATAAATCCTAACCATGCTTCAGATCTCAGCACCAGTGCCCCCAAAGCCCTTCCCTGCTTTCTTCATTCAGTAAATATTTACGGAGTAGCTGCTTTGTGCCAGGTACTGATCTCGTCCCCTGGGCCTCATCGGTGATAAAAACAAAGACTTTTGCCAGCTTAATAGCTCTGTGATCTTAGTCAAGTTCCTTAAGCCTCTGAGCCTTGGTTTCCTCATCTGTACAATGGGGATAATAAAACGGAATGTACAGCAGGGTTATGGTAAGGATTAAATGAGATGCTACATAGCACAGCCATGGGCACATGATCACATCTGGGGAAATGGTGTCCATTTTTTTCTTTTTTTTTTTTTTTGCCTAATTTAAGCTGTGACTTGTGGTGGGTGGTGTCCTAAGGAAAAACAAGACTGACTAATAATCTATTCCTCATACTTCCCTGGAAAGCCACAGAAAGAAAACCTACTCTTTTAGAGTTAGTTTCTTTCTTCCTCCTTCCTTCCTCGCCCCCTCCCTTTTGTCTGTCTGTCTGTCTTTCTCCTTCCTTCCTTCTTTCTTAAATACTTTCTCTGATAGATTTAGTGTTCCAGCAAGTCCTGCTGATCACCTTTGTGTTGTTTTTTTTCTGGCTCTCTATCCTCCCCTCCGTCCGTCTCTACTGCTCACCTTGGTCTAGTGGAAAGAGTGGGAATTGTGCTGCTGGCCCTTGTGTCCACAGAGGAAACTTCCAGAAGCCAAGAGGCATCAGGCATCTGGGGTCCCAAGGCCGTGGCACGCTCATCGGCACACACAGCACCCCACAAAGAGTGCCGGCACTTGCGTCGGAACCACCTCTCAGGTTTGCTGACCAGCGAGCTCCCTCCATTTTGTCTTCTCGGCCCTTCTGGAAAGGTGAAAGGCAAGTTCTCAGGCTGCAGGGCCTTTTCTCTTCCTTGACATCTGGTTTGATTCTGGGCAGCTAAATACTGGCTTTGCCATGAACAACAAAAGCTAATTCACTGTGGTTTTTAAACACCGAGTGCAAATATTTTTCGTTTTCAGCTTGGGGTCACTGGAAGGGAAAAAACAGGGCTGAGAAGGAGATTAACCTTTTAAAAACTATTATGACTTCCCATAGAAAATAAAACAATGGCATCATTTCCTTCCATTCGTGAGAGTCTTTTTATGAGTGATTGTTGTTTGAGACAAGACCAGGGCTCCAAAGAAGATTTTTAAGTACTATTTTCGCTTGGTTTTCTACTCAGAAGCCCACCATGATTGCTTTTGAGAGCCCACACAAATCCCAGGAGAGCCCGGGGCCCCCCTGTTTGCTTTCTGTCTGCTCGGTCTTCCTCCCTGGCCGGCTGGCCCCGCACCTTCTCTCTGGCCTGCTGAGTTCGGGGCCTCCCCTCTGAGCAGGGGAGGCAAGGGGCGGGGGCAGGAACTCTGCAATTCACTGTATTTGAGGCAGTGGCCCTGCTGTCCACGGAGGCCACTGACAGATGCTTGCACGGCTGAAAACTCTGTCTGGGTCGCTTCTCCAAGGTTCCAGCCAGACTCCGTGTTGATCTGGACTGGCTTGATGCATCCCACAACGGCCGCGCCATTCTCTTGCTCTCCAGACACGAAGTCACCTGTCCCGGCTCTTGCTCTCATGACTGAGGAGTGGGGTCCCAGGGCAGGGTGCAGGGAAGCGACTCTCTGGCTTCTCAGAGGGTCTTCTTCTCACTGGGGGTTATGTCAGGCGTTGTCTCTGGACTAGAGAGCAAAGCTCTTCTCTGACCTTCCATGGGTCTGTGTTCTTTCCTTGCCTCCGCCCTGCCGGCTCTGGCACATGTATTCGTTGCTGGGTTCAGGGGGGAGGTGAAGCGTGTGCCATGATGGCACGAAGGCTCTTGGAGCAGAGCTGTGGGCATCCCTGACTTCTCCCCTTCCTGCCAAGAGGATGGTCTGAACAGGCTCCAGAACGGCTGCTGTCTGCGAAGGCACTCAAGGATCCTTGCCGTGTACTTGACTGTTGTTCCTGGCAGCCAGCGGCCCGACGTGTTGATACAGGTGGTGTGTGCGTTGGGCAGGGAGGGGACCAGAAATTGATTTGCAACCTGAAAAGAGCAAACGCCAATTGTGGCCTGCCCCCCGCCCCTCCTTCAGTGTGTGTGCAAATATTTGCAGGCCTGTTGAGCAGCTCACCCTCGCACTGACCTAAAATTTCACTGCCAAGTGAACCGGCCCCAGCCCGGTGCGGGGAATGGGTGGCCAGGCTGGGCTGCTGGCTGTGGCCGTGTGGGGTGTCTGTACTCCTTCTGGTGGAGAAGGGATGTGTGTCCTCCTCCTCGCGCCTGGACACTTGGCATGGGGGTTGGGCGGCTGTGGATTCCCGGGACTGTGGTATGGGTCCGGCTTCCTGTCTCAGGCTCATGGTTTCCGTAGCCCCCGAGCACTTGGCAGAGCTTCCCAAACTGATGGGGCCCGAGATTCTGCATTTCTCACAAGCTCCCAGGTGCTGGGGACGCTGCTGACCTCCTGGCCTCCCGCACTGGGAGCAGAGAGGCCCCCAGGAAAGTACCAGGGCATTCTGAGCTCCTCAGGGCTGGGAAAGAAAGTGCTCTAAGCCCCTCCTCTGGAGACAGGGTGGGTCTGAGGCTACCCTGGAGTCCTGATTTGCCATTCCGGTGAGCCCGGAGGGATTAGCAGCTGGCCCCCCGCACTTGGGTGAGACCATCTCCCCCTCCAGGGGGGAGTCCCAGAGGCAGCGCAGATGTTGTGTGAAAATCTGCCACCCTCCTGGTGGAAGGTCGCCCTCTCGCGCCCTCCGCCCCCCTGCTCTGCCTGCCGACTTCAGCAGATCAGCTTTCAGCAATCGGGGGGCTCCGGGAGGGCTTTGGATGAAAGAAAAGGCCCGTCCTTGTCCTTAAGAAGCAGAGCGGGAATCCGAGCATGCCTGTCGCCTGCTGCCTGCCCAAGAATGCAGGTATTTGGGCAAGAGGAGGGGGAGGGAACTGGGAGAAGCCAGGCCCAGTGGCGAGCGGAATGAGGAGTGTGCTTTCTGAAGAAAGGGAATCCTTCCACAGGAGCAGAGGTGAGGAAGGGAGGCCGTGCCTGACCCTCAGGGTTGACCTTGACATTTGGGGGTCAGCGACTCCTGAGCTTGGAGACTTTGGTAGTTCATTCTGGCTGGCCAAGTTTGCAAGTTGGTGCTCCTTCTGAGGTGTTGGATGGCTTAAGACAGACCACAGGCCTCTCTCGCTTCTTCTTCCACTTGCATGTCTTCCCAGAGGGCGCAGAGGGGAGCCCAGGGCAGGTGGGGGGTGGGGGGCGGCCCAGGACAGGGTTCTCGGGCTCTGGCCTGGGGTGGCTGGGAAGAGGCCTGCTGGTCCCTTTCTCCTCCGCCGGCGCCCCGCCCCCTCTGTCTGCTGGGAATTCCTCAGTGTCCTGCCCTCGTCCTGGGAGTCCACAGGGAGATGTATTTATGTCCCTCTGGCCCCCAGGCAGCCCCAAACAGGGAGTCTTCAGAGCCAGATTCTCCGATTTCCAGCTTCCTTTCCATCTGATGTGGCCTTAAACCATTTGCGAGCCTCTACCGCACAAGGTCAGCCACACATTGGCCCCTGCTTGAAAAGTCTTGAAGTCTTTGCAGTCCTGCGCTGGGGTTAGCCGTCCCAGAGTGACTCAGGCTCCCAAACATCAGGGACAGTGGCTTCCTTACAGTTCGCGATAAACTCCACCTCCGCTCCCTGGGGTGGCGGGCAGTGTGAGCGTTGAAGCCTGCCACTGTCCTGTGCCAGCTAAGCCAGCTTCTTGCACATCTGCCTCCACTGTCTCTGTGGAGACGGCCACAGCCGGTGGCCGTGCTCCGGGGGCCAAGCACCGGCCTAAGCCGCGGCAGCCTGGCCCACAGACAGCATCGTCCCGCCTCCCCGTCGGAGAAGCCTCCCTTTGAGTTGCCTTTCCAGGTGTGGTGATGGGGCGGCACTGGTTTGTGTCTCCTTTGTTACCGCAGACCCCTTAGGAGGGGAAGGGTTCATGCCCGAGGACCAGGCCCCTTCCGATGCGTGGCCCTGAATGTCTGTCAGTGACGTCAGCACACCGTGGCACACAGGTTTCGGGGGTGGGCAAGGTGAGTCCACTCATGCCGAATCATACATTGTGGGATGGGCAGGCTGTGCCTCCGACCACTTAAGTCAGAATCTTCGCGGACAGACCCCGGCATCAGTGCGGTTTTTGAAAAGCACCCCAGGGAGACCAGCGTGTGGCCAGGGGTGAGAGTCCTTGCCTTCGGTAACAAGTAAGAACGCTGCTCCCGCTCGGACCCCCAGTGGCCCTCAGGAGACTGAATGAGACAGTGAGGGACCTAAGTTCACGCAGTCGCGGAAGGATTGCTGGATCTGGGGGACAGTGTCCAACAGCCAGGTGGTGGTCATCGGGCCTGAAGGGCCAAGTAATCAGAAAGAATCCCGAAGAAATAAAGCCCCTCCAGGTGCTGGCTGGAAGTTTCCAGTTGGAGCTTAAGGAGGAAGATGGGGAGAAGGCCTTTGGAAAAGCTTGACCCAGTTTACCTGGGAGAGTTGGAGATCCAAGGCAGGAGGATGGCTGGCAGGCCAGGAAGGGGGAAGGAAGGAAGGTTACAGGAGCTCCACGGCAGAGGGCTTGACCTTCTCGAAGCTGCTTGCACCGCATGCGGTTTGCTGATACTGCATTCAGCACAGTAAACACAGAGGGGAAAATGACTGCTTTTTGCCTCAACACAAATTTTATTACACCAGGTTTCATTATAAAAATGTTACAGTTTGGGGTGTGTGTTTATTACATAAACAAAGTAGTTACTCTGATCCTCACCATCTTTCAAACCAGAGTCTCAAAGGGAATTTTATTTACTAGATTTAAAGCCATGGAACAATCGTTTCATACGATTGCCTTATAAGCATAGGAATAACTCAGGGAAACATAAAACTCCCTGCTTTCTTTTCTCCTCAGCCCCTGCAGAATCTTCCCAACTTGGAGACAGGCATAGCCTTGCACCAAAAACATTTGATCTTATAGCTGATAGACTGGTGGTCTTCAGGAAACATGGAGCACGGGACTGGAGCTTCAGGCTCCTGTTGCCGTCAGTCTGCGGTGCCCTGGGGCCTTGGGCAGCTTTGAGAGCCGTTTACGCTGATCCGGCAAAGTTCCCAGGGCCCAGACCCTTAAGCCCGTCCACAGTCAGAGGCCAGGCACTCAGCATCTACTGCCACTGTGTACGCCCAGACCTCTGGGCATTTGCATTTCCCAGAAGCAATACTTTCTTCTTCTTCTTCTTTTTTTTAAAGTAGGCTCCATGCCCAACATGGGGCTTGAACTCATGACTCTGAGATTAAGAGTCATGTGCTCTACCGACTGAGCCAGCCAGGCGTCCCCAGAAGCAAAACTTTCGTAGCAGTGTGACTATCAGCTCAGGGCTCTTAATTCATTCCTAGGAACTCCGCATTCAGAGGGAACAAGGTGTGGGCTGCCACCATCTTACCGCAGAATCTGTTTTGTCCATTTTTTGTGTTTATTATCTTTCATTAATTCGATTATGTGTTCATTTACTTGAGATTTTAAACTTCTTTTCTATTTCTTAAGTTGCATGCTGAGCTTAAAAGACAGGTCTGAAAACCAAGAGCTATAACTTTACCTCAGGAATACAGCTTTGGTAATTTCCATTGTTTTTACTGTGCGGGCTTCTCGGTAGGAGTTTTATCCTGGAGAGAGCTAGGTTTTGGAGAGGCAGCAGGGTATGGGGAAAATGGGCTTTGGTGTCTGCCAGGCCTGGGTTTGAATCCTTAGTCTGCCGTTTGTCAGTCACGTGATTGCAACTTCCCTATTTCTAAAGTAGAGATGGTGATGTCTGCCTTTCGTCTTCCCTAAGTGAGGATGAAATGAAAGAATGCAGGCAGGGGACTTAGCATGAGCACTTAGTAGCTACTCAGTCCATAGTAGCTATGAATAAGCATCATATTTAAAATAATATGCCTTTGGCACAGGCAAAACTTTGTGGCTGGGAAGCTGTTTTCCATTTGCATGTCTTGGGCAGAGGGCCAGGACAGTGGGTGTCCTTTCTGGATCAACCCTCTCATCCTGATGTCCTCCAGAGGCACTAGCAGATGGGACAGGAAAATACCAACAGTGTACCTAGGGGAGGGCATGCAGCCAAGTGTTACACGAGCAGGCTGAGACGAGCCAGAAAAAAATTCGGCACAACACAAAAATTCACAGTTGAAAAATTCCTCTGAAGTCTCTTGGTCCTTGTCTCTTGTGGAGTGTTCCTCAGTAGAATATTTGAACTGTTCTGTCCCAGACCTGGCCTCTTTCCCAGCTACCCAACTGGGTTACTTCCCACTCCGCAGAGCCTGGACTACTGGTCTTGTCCTTGAAGGAGGCAGCCTCTAGGGAGCTGAGCTTGACCAAGCGGCATCTCTGCCGGGTACTGGGCTCAGTTGCAGGCGTCTGTCCCTGGGGACTTGCAAGTCAGGAGGATAGTGCTCTGTGAGTACCAGAAAGGCTGGGCAGAGTACCTCGGGGCCCATCTGCAGGAAGGCGGGAACAACTCTCCCTCCTGGGGTGGTATGGCCAGCCAAGTGAGGTTGATGGAGGCCACTTTGGACTGACCGTGTTAGGGTAAAGAAGTTAAGGTGTATCAAGTTTGGGGTGGATTTTTGTTTGTGGAGTTTTTTCTTTTGGTCTTATTTTGTTCTATTTTTTAGAACACGATAGAATGAGCTCACTCTGCTGATCTTTAAAACTAAAGAAAAAAAGAAAAAAAAAAAAGAAGAAAGTATCTGGTCTCTAAAACCAAGGGAAACATCTCTGATAGAGTCAATATTTTGCATAAAAATAAAGACGATTTGCTTTGGATTGATTCTTACCTTCTCTAAGTCAAGCGGTGGGGAGCCAAAGACCGTAAGATCCGGAAGGGCTAAGGCTGCCCAAAGCTATAAACCACTATAGTCTGCTGCCCACACTCTCTCTATCCTACGCAACCCCTCTGTATGTCAACTTGGACGGAAATTACTTGTCTGTGTCCTAGGCAGAGTTTTCTAGTCTTCTCTGAATTCCATCCGTGCTTCTGAATGTTCTGTTGGGTGGCATGGCTCCCTTCCCCCTGGGTCCCTCTTTTGGGTCAGCAGGAATACTGAGAAACTCCACTCGCCTGGAGGGTGCTGGCCTTGTGTGTGGCTGTAACTCCTTGACCTTGAGTGTGGGACAACCACTGGTTTCCCAAAATGGCAAAAAGGAGAGGCAGGAGGGAATTCATGTCAGCTATATCCTCTCACCACTGAAACACAGAACTGGTTCTTCAGCATCCAGAGGCCAAATGTCAATAAGGGGGAAGATGCCAGTGTTTCCCCAGCTTTGAAGAATGAAGGCCTCTTGGGAATGTTATCTCTGCCCCTTTCTTGCGCCCACCCCACGATGGAGCAAAGAGGAAGTTTCGATATATTCTTCAAGAGAGAGTAGTTAATCACTCTTCTCTCACTGCCTTGTCTTTGTGCTATGCTTGCCATGGATGGCGTTTGGCCATTAACAACTAGGTTCCCTCTTCCATCTAAGTTTTTATCCCCGGAAACCTTCACCAGCAAGTTAGAGCTGGATGATTAATTTTGAAATAAGGATGTGCTTGAGAACAGGCCAGGGGCACACATCAACAGCCACCGAGCCCGTGGCTTAAATGGACGATAAATTACTCATCCCAACTGATGCAGCCCTCTAGCTCCTGCTCTGAAAGCCGGGGTAATGAAGGGAGTCACAGGTTTCTAGTACGTTCCACACCTACCTTGGAAAGCAAGCAAAATGGCCACCTGGGAGAATTAAGATAATTGTATGTTGAGTGCTTTTCCTTGCACAGAAGTTGATTTGTAGCTTCTCTTGATTAGCCTTTCATTTTCCTCTCTCTGCTCCTCTTTTCTTGGCATTTAGTTGCTGCTTTTAAAAAATTTTTTTCGCACGAAACACATCGTGGGTAAGAAGAGATTTTATTTTGAAGAACAATGATCACATTAACAAGGTGACAGCAGATAAGCTAAAAGTCACTCCATTTTCTGCTGGGGAAAAATGTTCTTTGCCGCCAAATCGCATTCTGCTTCTCTTCGTCTCCTCGCCTTTTATAGGAGGGTGGCAGCCCAGCCACTGAGCGACTCAGAAGGAATAGCCGGGAGATAAGATACATCCTTGATCCCTATAAGAAGGGACGCTTTTGAATTCCGTGACCAAAAAAATGACTTCCTGTTCCCCAACATTCTTGTGCATGGAGCACTCTCTAGGACAGTGACATTTCTCTGCCCTTGGTCCAGAGTATCAAGTAGAAAATAACTATGAAATCTGAAACGTGGGAAAGCCCCAAAATCCAATTCATTGCAATTTAACAGAAGTCTAGGCCCAGATCAGATTCTAGGGGTACAGAATCTCTCTGCATCCTGCCATGTTTTGGGGTCAAAACTGAGGACTTTCCCTACCTTTAAGGTATTGGAGCTACATGCAGAGACCCAACCTAATGTGCGTGACTACATCTCCAGCTCTAGGAAAAAGGGAAGGAGGGAGGGAAGGAAATGAAACCAAACAGAGTTCAAAACGGTCCAAGAAAAACTGAACGGGGGCTGGGGGAGGTGAAGAGGGCCAGGAAGGAAGCTTCCTGGAAGAGGTGAGACCTGAGCCAGGCTTTGATGGATAGGGAGGAATTT
>NC_081575.1:110680059-110782377 GCF_022355385.1 Mustela nigripes | reverse complement strand
ACCCAGGTTAGGCCCTGAGTCAGCGTGTACCACCACCCTTGTCTTCATTGCCATTGTCATCATTAAGAGGCGGTGTCGGAGGCGTGTGAGCGAAGCCTCCAGGGGCCTTCGGAGGCAAGGGATGCCTTCCGTCACCGGGAGTAAAACCCTGTTCCCTCTGCTCTTAGCCCAGTTTTTCCGAGGCTGGTTCTCATCTCTCATGTGTTGACATATTTTGGTTAATATCCGTTCACCTCCAGCAAAATGAAAGCAGACTCAACCAAGTATCACAAGATGCTTTTAACCCTCCTCCGTGTCTCAGTGTAACGTCTCACGCACTGGCTGATAATTTCAGTGGTGGGTGGCTGTTTGAGTGAAGGTGTAAATACAAAACCACTAGCTTATGCTACCATCTCTCTTGGGTCCCTGTTTCCAACAACTTATTTTAGCAGCTTCAAGAAATAGTCACTCGGGGTATTTTTTTTTTTTTTTTCCTTCGCATCTGTTTATCCTCCAGTGGTTTCCTGCAGGTCACAAAGGAAAGGTGTTTCCGGAAAGAAGCAATGGAACTTACTTCTTCTAAAGTGTGACAGTTAACATGTAAGGCCAAGTTGTTTTGTGTCATAAATGATTAGTATTATGTGTTTGAGAGGAGCTTGTCCACGGACAGTTGGGGCTGAGATTTTAGGCCCGGCGGTTGGGGAAGACCAGGATGCTAATATGAAAAGTCATTTAATGACCCCTTATTATGTGCTCAGCAGGACTATGCTAATGGCTCTGTCATAGCTGATCCCCAGTGCGACCCTCTGAGGCAGGCACAGCTCTGTGTTTGTATCATAGATGAGGAAGATGAGGCTTAGAGTAGTGACATAACTTGCCCAGGCTTATAGCTCAGGTGTTGCAGGGGCCGGATGTGGACCCGGGTCTGTCTGATTCCAGACCCCAGGCTGTTTCCTTCCAGGTGATTCTGCCTGCAGCGGTTTGAAAATGATGACCCCAGACGCAATGCAGGGGGGTGCTCGGAGGCCGGTGTACAGGTTAAATGTTAAAAGACGGGCTGCGGCCTCTGCTCAGATCAGCCAAAGCAGAAGGGAACTTAGTTTTGATTTGAGGGAGCAAAAACCGATCAGTGGAGATATCCCCCCCAAAATAGAAGCTCAAAAGAGGTGTCAGATGAGGGACAGAACCAATAGTGTCCTAGGTCTTGAGAAGGTGGAGTGGGGGGTGGGAAGTACGGCCTTTTCCTTTCTCTTTCAGGTTGCAATAACGACTCTAGAACTTTCTGCTAATTAACTTGACTGCCTGTCACTGTTATATTTATTACTCAGCATTGTTTGTCAATGATCTGTTGTTCAAATATTCATTTCCTAGGAGAGGGTCGTAAATGTCTCCTGGGGTCATGAAAGGTGATGGAGTGGCCAGAGCCAGAGGGCGTGGCAGGTCACGAGGTGACAGTGCAGATTTGCCCGCCTCGTCGCTTGCCCGTCCGGGCAGTTCAGCGGGCAGGGATGATGTTTCCCAGCGCGAGGGAAGGACGGTTTGTCCTCTCATTTCTGAATCTCCGCATCCTGCTGTGGAAGGCGCTTGCAAGGGTTATGCGTGATGTCACTCAGAGTTCCTGAGCAAAGTGACAGGAGCAGGTAACGATCACAGCTCTTCCTGGAGTTAGAGAATCCTATTTCTAAACGCCTCCCTTCTACACTAGGCCGTCTGCTTTCCTGGGTTTCCCAAGGCCACTTGGTCTGGGTAGCCACCAAGCTGCACGGGGCCAACAGCGCCACCTCTTGGCTAGAACAGAGACGTCCTGGACTCCTCAGCCTTTCTTGTGCTTTGAAATGATAATGCCTGCGTCTCTGAAATTCCCTGTGCCAGCCAGCTGGGTCTTCCAATCTCATCAGATTGCTTGCATTTCCTCATCACACCAGGCCCTCTTACACAATTTGAGGCCTGTGCACACTGTCCTCTCTCTAGAACGCTTTATGCCGTGTGTCTTCTGGCCCACTCCTGGTTGGACTGGAAGCCTGGACTTAAGCATCACCTTCCTTGGGCAGCCTTTCCTGCCATCACCCAAGGTGATTCAGACTCCTCCCTTTGCGTAGCTGCCAGGCTGTGCACGCCCATATATCAGTGGTGGTACCTCCAAGGGCAGAGGATGAGCTAGCACCCCTGAGGGGGATCTGAGCCAAATGGTGGAAAAGGAGGGCGTGGTACAGTTAGTTATGGCTCAAAACAGCCTTCTGTAGACCTCAAGATTTCTTTATAGTTGTGTGCGTCAGCCTAAACATTCCTATAAAATTAGCACAGTTCTCTACATTATTTAATATAAAATAATCTACCCTCAGTGAGTAAAACTAGTGGTCCAGAAAGCTCCCCCAGTATCTACCCGTGGCTTCCTGAACCGTCAGGCACAACACAGCATGTGTCCGGAGGATGTGTGAGCCGCTCTGAAAACCACGTATGTGGTGTGGTATCTTTTTAGTTGGCCATTGTATGAGCTCCTTCAGAGTAGGGACGAGGCCTTTCATCTCTGCTACCATATTGCCTAGAGGATTTTTGGTACTCAAAAAATACTATTTTTTGGAATGAGTGACTCTTTGTAGTGGTACTGGTCTTAGAGAACCAGTGTCATTAATCCTCAGAAATAGATACTCCAGTTGTAGACCCCAAGGTCTCTTGTCAGCTGACTGCTCTTTCTCTAGTTAGTCTTACATTTCACCAGCATTTAAGATGAATTTTTAAAACCGTCTTCTTGAGTTATGTTAACATTAATTCACTCTCATGATACCAGTATTGTTTCCCACTCTCATTTGCTGCAAAAGCGTATCTCCCCCACAATATTATGGAGGAAGTAAGTCTTAAAGGATAAACTTGGAAGGAACTCTAAACGTCATTTGTAACAGCTTTTCCATGGGAATATGTGTCCCGAATTAAGAAGTAAATCTTAGAAATGACTCTAGGACAGTCCAGGGCTGAGGACGGACTGTATTCGCGCATCAGATGCCCACATCTGGCAGCTTCAGTATTGTGGCTCAGAGCCCACAGTCAGAGGGAGGGGGAGGGAAGTCTAAAAGCCAGAGGCACAAAGCGACATCCCAGAATCACTGGAGTGGCTGGGATGACCGCAGCAGCGGCAGGCATCAGGCCACCTCGGATGTGTCATAACCTTCCCAGGAAGCCAGAAAAAAATCATTCTTACAAATCCTCCTGACATCTGCATCTCTATGATCCTAAAACTGCCCCCTCTCTGAGACAAATGAACACCTGAGCTATCTGTTGTCTCTCCATTTAAAAAATCTTAAGAAAATATTTATGAGGGGAACCTTCTTACACCGTTGGTGGGAAAACAAACTGGCAAGGCACCCTGGAAAACAGGATGGCAGTTCCCTCAAAAAGTTCAAAATAGAACTGCCCTATGCCCCAGTAATTGCAGTACTAGGTATTTACCCAAAGGTTACAAAAGTACAGATTTGAAGCGGCACATGCACCCCGATGTTTATAGCAGCATTATCGACAATAGCCAAACTATGGAGAGAGCCCAGATGCCCATTGATAGATGAATGGATAAAGATGTAATGTATCTATACAATGGAATATCACTCAACCATCAAAAGAATGAAATCTTGCCATTTGCAGCACCATGGATGGAACTAGAGTATATTACGCTAAGTGAAATAAATCAGGCAGAGAAAAGACAAATACTGTATGATTTCACTCACCTGTGGAATTTAAGAAACAAAACAGATGAAGATGGCCCGGAGAAAGAGAGACAAACCAAGAAACAGACTTAACTCTAGAGAACGAACTGCTGGTTACCAGAGGGGAGGTGGGTGGATGTTGGGGGAGGCAGGTGATGGGGAGGAAGGAGAGCGCTTGGGGTGAGCACTGGCGACGTGTGGAAGTGCGGGATTACTGTATTATCCACCTGAAACCAATATCGCCCTGTAGATTAACTAGCTGGAACTTAAGTAAAAACTTGGGGGACCAAAAGAAATATTTATGAGTAAAGGAGCTCCAATGTGCAAAGCAACTTCCTACACATGACCTATTTATTATGAAATTATTCTTCGGAAAACTCCCACTGCTTCCTCTTCCTTCTTTTAGAAATTAATTACTCGAAACCCAAACCCTTCAAGAACAGGCTAAACCAGGCCTCCGTTCTCCTCTACATCACACTCCAAGTGGTAAAACATGGTCGGAGGGCTTCTGATATGAAGGGTCGAGGTCTCTACCTGGCTTCTGTAGTGCAGTGCCTGCATGGGCGAGGGGGGTGGGGGGCACTGATTCTCCCCACTTGGTCGCTTTTCTTTCTGTTCCCTTTCACCCCACCCTTAAGTGAAGAAATCTTCCCTCCTGATCAGGCATGTAATATTATTTTTTTAGATCTGCTCTGATCCAGAAGGTTCTGATTCTACCTGGAGGGCAACTTAGGGAAGTCCCAGCCTAGAGCCTGAAACCAGCGTCTTGACCACATTCTCAGATTGGGAAAAACTGTTGGAAAGCGAGTTCAGAGCCTGAACTGGGAGAAACTACAAACACTGGTGTAGAGAGAGTTTTTTTTTAAACTCACACAGTCTTCCAGTAAAACATCCCCCTTTCTGAAACATAATGAGTACGTGCTTAACCACAAATGTAGAAAAACTGTTTAGGGTACAGACCAGCATATTTTCTCAGGACTACAAAGAAGGTTTCTTTCTCTCTCCTTCTCCTTTATATGTTCCTTATAAAACCTTGCCAGAGTCAACCAAAATGGGCCCCCTTTCATTACATACATTTTTCCCAAGAAGTAAAATGAACTAAATTCGTTCACTCAGCAGCAGTGTAAATACCAAATGAAAAAAACCATAGACGTATAGATGTAAATACTGCCCCTGTAATTATTTTTTGTGTTTGTATAACTAGAGGGCACTGAGAGAGGAAAGAAATTATTCAAAGTTCAAAGGTTCCCAGATTTACTAAGAAAATAAGGAAAAAAAAAAAAAAAAGCCCAAGCATATACATGCACAAAGAGCTGAACAATGAACTAATCGTTACTCACCAGCCTTTTCTTCCAAAGAAACAGCTTTTGTTGAAACTGGTGAGAATTCCAAATGCTGAACATTTTTTTCCTATTAAATAAAGTTAGTAATTAATGTGGTGATTAAGGAGTGTGCAGGAGTTGATTTCATTCTGTTGAAACTGCAACGTACAGCCAAGGTTGAAGACCATTCTTTCTTTCCTCCTCAGATAGTTCAATTTGGCCCTAATTTAGTTTGTAATTATTCCTTTCTTCCTTTTGAGGGTTTCCATCCATCTCTAAGTTTCCCCAAGTGTGTAGGAAGAGCTGTAGCTACAGCTGTAGCTTGTGGACGCCCTATCTTCTTTGGACAGCATGGCCGCTGTTGTTGACTATCATGTAACTGATGCCACGTGCTAACATCATGGTAGTTCTTCTGCCACAGCATTACTCTTCCATCTCCTGGAGGGGTTCTGGGGTTCTGCGTTGGCATTTATAGTCCTGGCGCACATCATCTACCCTTCTCTGCCTTCCGTCTACTGATTGTCTCTTGAGGGTGGCTCTGGACCACTGACCTTGGTGATTCTTTTCCCAAAACCACATGATTGACTCCACACCAGCCCGACCAGTCCAGGACTGGAGAAGGGACGGTGGGCTTCTGGCACTGAAGGCCGTCTGTAGGAAGCCTCCCTGAACTGGCACTTTCATGGGGCGTAACTGAGATGACGTGAACACGACTCTGAGCTCTGACAGTCTTTGGAGCCATCAAAAAGGACTTATTTTGTTTTTACTTACATTCACTTGAGTTTATGGAATTTGTGTTCAAACCAACATTTCTCAACCAGTACTATTTGTTTATACAGGTGGCTAGAAGTTTAAGTAACTTCCTTAGTTCACCTTTTCTGTGGAACAAATCACCCCGATATTTACTGGCTTAAAAAGAAGTAGGAGAGTCTGCTGCTCTGGGCTGGCTCAGTTGAACTCCGCAGGGCTTGCTTTTTGTCTGTCATTCGTCTGGGGCTGGATGGCCTAGGGTGGCCTCATTCACATGTCTGGTAGTTAGCAAGCGCTGGGCCACGGTCAGGGGAGCAGCTGGGCCACGTGTACCCCATCACCCAACAGGCTGGCCTAGGCTTCTTGGCAGAGTGGCCGTAAGCATGGGTAGGCACCAAGAGCAGCAAATGTAGAAGTTGCAAGGCTTTTTGAGACCCAGGCTCAGGACACGGACAGTGTCACTTCTAGCACATTCAGTGGGCCAAACCAAGCCATAAGGCCTGCTCAGATTCCAGGTAGAGAAACAGACTCCACCTCTTGATGGGAAGAGCTAAGAAGTACCGTGGCTGTTTTTGAAATCTACCATAAGAACCGCGCCTCCTTATTGGCACCTTTTGTAAATATATAAATTAAAAGATCTGGAGTTCTCCCACGAATAAGCTGACTCTCACTTGCATTCAAGTAGACTCTGTAAGTGGGAAACAAAGAGGAGGTAATTGTCCCTGGCCAGGACGGCGAGCAGCCCATGTACATACTATCTATCACCCTACCGTGTGGTCATGCAGAAAAAGGTTGCAAACAGCTGTCCACAAGATAATGTGATGAGGCAGAGAGAGCGTGAACCTCCAAATCAGACAGACACCTGAGTTCAAACTCCCATCTCCCCAACTTGTTAACAGGATGGCCTTGGGCACATAACTTAACCTCTCTACGCATCGATGTCCTCAACCATAAAACAGAAACAATACTGGCTGTTGCGAGGATTAGATGAGATGATTGTGTAAAGCCTGGCACGTGGTCAACAGCCATGTCCTGTTAGTTTCTGTCCCTGTCTCCTTAATTTTTTGAAATGCATGTGCAGTGGCCATAGTCACTCTCTTCAACACAGAATCAAAGCTGCCCGATCGCTTTTCCTGCCAGATACTGGCTTTTCTTTTTCCACGTACAGCGTATCTTTGAAAGATGACTTAAATACAGTCTTTTGCAACCTGGGATCTTGGCAGTATTTGGAAAAACATAAGCTTACAGTTAACAATCCCAAGATGATTCTTAGTTTGGGGGCTGCAAATTATTCACATCTTCAAGTTGTGCAAAAAAAAAAAAAAAACAAAAACAAAAAACAAAAAAGATGTTTTTTTTTTTTTTCTTTATAGTCTGGATATATTGTGGAATTTTGGAAACTCACCACCAGAAAAGAAAGCGTTGAAATAATACAAGTTGGGCAGCAATGGATGGGAATAATGTTCTCTCAGAAAGGACACATGTACAGTGGAGAAGGTTTTCAAACTTACCTCAGAGCTCTAAGTAGTGAAGTTGTTCTTTGGCGGGTAGAGGGGGCCAGATTGGGCAAAACCTCTGCTTCTCCTCTGATGCATTCCATGGGGCTCCATTTTGGCTAAATCATCATAATTCCCACCAAGACAGCACAGAATGATAATGGTTTTATTTATTATTTTATATGCATTGCCAGTATATGCAAAGCTTTATAGCTTGCCATAAATCGAGAGGGATTATCACAGCTGTTACTTATTTTAACAGGTCACAATACAGTAGTTTATGCCAGATGGTTTGGAGAATTTTGAGAGAGAAATTTTATACAGGCAGCCACATAGATACTAGCTTGGGTGGTTGCACCCTGAAATTAATTTACATTTGTTATGATATAAAATATATATGAATAAACACATAGCTCCTTATGAGCGAGTGAGCCATTTTATAGCCCTGATTTCTTCTGGAAGTTGTGGGGTCTCCTGTGAGCAGTGTTGGGGCAACAGCAAGGGCGAGACGGGAGGGGAGGGTCACCACGCCCGACGCCATGGAGGAGACGTCCAGCCTGCTTCAGGGAAGTGAACTTTGGTGGCAAACCTGGGTTTCCAGGATTGGAGCTGAAAAGAATAAGGCAGGGAAGCCCCGCCTCCCCCCAGAAACATGAGGAGAGTATGTGCATGATAGAACATAGAGCTGAAATTGGGATCTCCAAGGTCATAAACAAGGTCACTCTGGGGCAAAACGCTTACCCAGCCTGCACAGACCACAGAACACATGATGACCCTTGCAGATGCTGAAGTTTATGTGTAGAGTGATCAGTCCTGGATGATCAACAGAAATGGGAAGAAAAACTAGGTCCTGATGATCAGCAGTCATTCCCAAAGGTATCTTTGGTTCCAGGTTTCACAGAACAATAGACTTCCAGAATGGCAGACCTAGAGAAAACCTGATAGATCATCTCTACCCTCTTTGTTTCACAGTGGAAGAAACAGACCAAGAGGATCATTTAAACATGGTCATCTTGTTTCTTGATTAAAAAAAAAAAAAAAAAAAGAAAGGAAAAAGTAAAATCAGACTGTGAAGGTATTTGGACTCTGTCGGCTTTCTCCACGGTGTCTCATTGATCTGGCCCACCAACTCCTCTCCTGGGCCTGGCCTCACTCTGGGAGAGGACCACATCCCCACCTACCAGAATAATCCGAAGACCAGGTCCAACGCACAGCTTGGTTTTCTGGGTAAATCTCCCCATGTCATAAAGGGAATACCGCCTCTGGAACAGGAATAAAATTATTTAGGCTTTTCAAGTCAATTCTTCTAGCTCCTATAAGCTAGGAGCCAACGAATATCTGTTGGTGTCCACAGAATAATTAGACAGAAAAGGTGAGTTTTAAACAGACTTGGAGCATTTAATGGGCTTAATCTGTGTGCAGAAAAATCAGAAAGTGACAGTATTTCGAAAGCTGAATAGCCCTTGAGTGTCAAGAGATAGAACCAGAACCTTTATTATGGATTCCCCCAAGATGACTGGTGGAAAAATGGAAAGTGTACAGGCAAGATCATACTGAAATGGCCCACTGATTCCAGAGATGCTGAGCTTTTAGCATCCTCCCCTCTCTGGAACACAGCACTAAGCCTGAAAGTAAGGGAGCTTCCCCAGGCTGCAGATACTTGTCAGCAAGCCCGTGTACTTTATGGAAAACGGTGCTTACGTTCTCGCTCAGTCCATTAGTAACTCTTGTTTAATGAACAGATGTTACCCAGCCAGGGTGCCTCTTCTCTTCAGCTCACTGTGTATTCAAACCGTGGGGAAGGAGCTAGAAGGAGGGTGAGAGAGAGGAATGACAGTGGAGAGTGAAGTATCAAGGAAACATTAAGTTGTGTTTTCGTCTCATCTGATTACAAAGATAGGAAAGTGAATTGTTCGAGGTGGGCTAAATTCTGGTGATAAAATCCCCAACATTTCAGAGGCTTATTTCTCATTCTAGAGAATGAGAACGTTGGCCTAGAGGCCAACGCAGGCCAGCGTTCGGTCATTTGGGCACACCCCTCTGCCCCCATTCCATTGGCTGCCACTCAGTTCTGTGGCCACACTAACTGCGGGGGAAGCTGGCTGGAGGAGAAAGATAGCTTGGCAAACAGCTAACTAGTCCTTGTCTTCCAGGAAAGTGTAAAATATGCTCTAAAATAATAAGGGGCTTCAAGAAACTCCTCATGGTTGGATAAACGTTAGTTCGGTGCAAAATCACCTACGGAGACTTCCACATTTCCTGGCAGTGCGAGGTCAAGGGCGAGTTTATGCCCTGAGGCACAGTACAGATCATAGGCTGACCAACTACGGCCCACGGACCCAAACTCACCTGCTGCCCGTTATTGCGGATAAAGTTTTATTGGAACACAGCCACATCCGTTCGTTTATACCTGGCCTGTGGCTGCTTTTGAGCTACACACATCAGCAGTGTGAACTGGTTGCAGCAGAGCTCGCGTGGCCCACAAAGCCTAAATTAATTACTGCCTGGCCCTTTACAACAAAACAGGTTTGCCGATCCCTGCTCTAGGTCCTCACTGTCCTAAGACGGACACATGTGCAACTGTTTCTTCTTGAGACCCGGTATCCTTGTAAAAAAAAGTCGGATACCCACTTGGACTGGGCTGTAAACTCTGCCCTTAGAACGTCTGCTCCAACAGGGCCCAGACTCTGCTCTCTCCCCGCCAGCACTGAGCACAGTACCTGGCATCTAAGAGAGGTTCAGTAAGTGCTTCTGTTTGAACCGTCAGCCATAGGAAGCATCGGGTACCCTAACCACAGTACAGGGGAACGGGAGTCCAGCAAAACTATAGTGTGAGCATGGTGGCGAAGACCTCCAGCAGTTAGGACGGAACTGCCTTTGTTGGGCTTTTATTATACGCCAGGCACTGTCGTGGTGCTTTGTAACTATTCTTTTATTTACTCTTCCTAATAAGCCTATAAATTAGGTATTCCTGTTTGCATTTTACAAATGAGGAAACCAAGGTTCAGAGAAGTCAAATTATGTTCCCAAGGCCACACCGCTAAGAGGCGAAGGGGCTAGGATTTAAGCACAGGTCTTCCTGGGACAAAAGCTCAGGGTTTTGTTTTGGCTTTTCCTCTACACCATGGGAACCTTGAAAACTTTATTCAAATCAGGCAATCTAGTTCTATCATTTATTTTCGTCATCACTGCTCATAATAGCCTCAGTCTTGTAAAGATCCGTGTGAAGGAGAAGACATGGCCATTTCCATTGCTTTCGGGTGTCCTGCCAAGGCTCTCCCTTGACAGAGCAGCCCCGAAAACCCGGAATAGCACAGTTCAACTCTTGAGATCTAGGATTCGTGACTTGGCCACCAGCTCCCCACCATCTTGCCAGGGAGGGCAGTAGGAGGCGGCCCTTTTGTTCACCTAAACATCAGTTCTCATTCCAAGGCCTGAGTAGTCTGCGTCACACAGCGGGGCTGCCCGTGTCCCTAGTAGAGTAGGTCTGGGAGGTTGTTCACACACACACACACACACACACACACACACACACACACACACACACCATCCCCACCCCCAACCCCACTTCCCTTCTCTTTTCTGAAGCTTTGACTGGCCTTCCCGTCAGTGTCCAATCCGTCAGGCCTTCCTGAAGTCTAAAGGGCCCAGGTCAGTCCTTGGCGGACAGAACCGTTTCCGTGGACCTCTTGGGGACATTTAGCATTCTCAATCATGCTGCCTTCTCGAAACCTTTTTGTCCCCTGGTTTCTGAGACAGGGCCCTCTCTCCCTCCTGGTCTCCTGTTTCTCTGACTCCCCTCGTTCTTTCTCTCTGATGGCCTCCTTTCCTTGGCCTACACTGCCCTTAAAGTTTGGGATTCAAGGCTCACTTCTCACCCTCACTGGGGGAGCGGCCACAGCACTTCCACCACCCATCCTTCCTATGCTAGCGTCTCTCTCTCTCTCTCTCTCTCTCTGTCTCTCAGGGGCACTTCAGCCAGATTTCCTATCCTTCCCGGTGGCTGGCAACCCTCCCAGGAGGTTAGTGTGAGTGGGGTCAGAGGAGGACGGCCAACCCAGACTAACTTGGGTTCGATGTGATATTTCATGTGACCACAATCGTAATTCATGGTGATGCCAATTAGGAAATGCTCTACCAGTGCACATGCAAACCCTGTGATTTCTTATGACCTTGGCAAGTTAGTGTTTCACCACAATTTGTGAATTATGGAGGAGTCACGGGCCTCGTGGACTCTGTACTGCCCACGCATGTAAATCTGCCCCCGGGGCAGAAACCTATTTGCAAAGAGATGACCCGATAGAGAATAGTCCAGTTTTCTTGAAATGGGTTTCCAAGGCATCAAGACAGATTACCAAAACCTGTGTCCCACAAGGCATCTTGGGATCATTTTATTCACTGGTTTTTCCTTGTTATATATTAGGGTATATCCCAGGAGTGTCGCAGTGGCCCTAAATGGCTTTTTGTCTTCTGCATGCCGTTGTTACATATACAGCCTACCAGCCTAAGGCACAGGCACACACTGCCACGGTTTTTAACCCTGGTTCAGCCCCACGGCTGGCTCAGTAAATCACCCTTCCCCGGAGAGGAGTTCATCACCGTGAAGGCATTGTCTTTGCAGTGTTTTTAAGCCTGGGCATAGTGAGTTGTATCTAGGATGCGAGGTTTCAGCCACCAGAGATGACTAGGGGGAAGGGACGCGATGTGACTATTTGGGGGCTGCTCTAGTCCTGTCACACGCGGGCACCTGCTCCACACCAGTCTCTGTCTTCCCTCTTGTCGGGGCTGGAGGAGTTGGCACCGTCGGCGTGTCTGATTCTTCAGCTGTTGGTCAGAGGCTGGGGACAAGGGAGGTGAGAAGGGAGCCACGGGGGTGCGGTGCTGAGCAGCCGCGGTCGGTCCAGCCTGTTGGTGATGTGCCGAGCCCACTGCCACTCCGGGCATGGCTAACACGCAGCACCAGCCGTCGCGCTACCGGAGGAGCAAACGCATAGGTACCAGAAATCCGGATCCAGGATCCTCCGCAACCCCCGGCTTGTCTGAGCGCGCAGGGCCCGCTTTGTGGCCGGCTCCCGCGCACCGCGGAGTTTGGGGCTGGGGGCCGAGTCCTGCGGCTCACTGCGGCTGGCGGCAGGGGACGGATTATTTTTAGCAGGTTCCCTTTAGCCCAGCGGAGCCGGGAGATGTTGGCGGAGCCGGGCGGTTGTCTGCAGAGCGTTGGTGCAACCGTGCCTGCTGCCCGGGAGGTTTGGCTGCCGCAGTCCCCTCCATTCACTGGGCTGTAAATCGAAGCTGTCTCCACCGGCAAGGCGCTCGATCTCAGCGTGGCCCTGGGGCTGCGTCCCGCCCAGGTCTCCCGGCACCTGATTTCCCAGTGGTCAATTAGGTGTCTCAGCCTGCAGCACTGAAGCAGTGGAGGGGCCAATGCCCCGGCTTTGATGGAGCGCGCCGTGCGCAGAGACCTCCCCAGTCGACTTCCTCATCAGAAGGCAGCATCCATTCATAATTCTCTCTCTGCCTGTGGACCGAGTTAGGCTGGAGCTGGGCATGGACTCCTGCGATCTCCCTTTTTGCATCTGAAGGCGAAACTAAGATAAAAGGCAAAAGGAAGAAGGAATGCGGTCCTAACGCAACAAGGCGCTGGCAAGCCCCCCGAGAGGCCTCTCCTTCGCGGGGAGAGGGAGAAGAGGCATATCCTGAGCCCAGCGCCCCAGCCAGCTGCTGCTTCGCTGCGGAGCCGGCACGCATGCCTACCTCACCTGACGGCCGCATTCCTGGGGAGCCGGCGCGGGGCCCGGCGGCGCGCCCAGGGCGCACGGGCGGTAGGATTTCTGCACCCGGAGAACGATGCGCGGGCGGGCTGCCCAGGGCCGAGCCCGAGCCCGAGCCCGAGCGGGCGCCCGGGGAAGCTAGCCTCGGCGCGGCGCCCCACCGCAACCCCCCGGGATGCTCCGCGACTCGCAGCCCAGGCCACTCGGGTGTGTGTGAGATGGGACCCGCCGGGGAGGGGGGTGGTGATGGGGAAGGGGTATGGGCAGGTGACATCATTTTAAACTAATTTTTCACAGCTCTGGGTGGTGGGTGAACTTGGGAGACGGAGGAAGCAAGAGCCGCAGCCCTACCGCGCGCCAGCCTAAGAGGAAATCCCCCCCCCCCCCGCCCGTCGCTGCCCCCAGGTCTGAGAGTCAGGTCCCCTTGGCAGAGCAGGCGATCAAGGTGGACCACGCATAGCTCTGAGGGGCGAGGGGAACAGCTCCGTCTTTCAGGGGTCTTTTTATTTTAAGCATATTGCAGTTGCAGCTTTGAAGTTTGCCGCCTCCACCTCACCCCTCATCCCGGGTTCTGGGGCGGGGCGGCACTTTTCCACGCTGCTACCCAGGCCCTTACCAGCTGAGCGGAAGGGGCTGCACGGGCTGGTGGGGGGTTTCCTACAGGGGGCGTGGGGACTCCAGGGCTCCGCGAGAGGGAGTGCGCCCTGAAGCTGAGCCTTTTGGGAGCTCTGAGGGCTGAGGGAGAAGTCCGGGATCCGGCTTGGTGCTCCATCCTGTTTTCCTGCCCTGCCACTTGGTGTTGGGTGACATTTCGCCTGTGCAGGGGTTTCACCATCATGGAGCTGGCTGTGATGCTGTGAGGCAAATGGACTGTTAGGATGGGCTGGAAGAGAGAGGCGAGAGAGCTGGAGCTCTTCCTTTTGTGGCAGTGTTAACCCTGTGGAGCCCGCTCCCTTGGCACACCTGTCCACCTGGGTCACCATCTGTGGGCACGAGTGGGGCTGCGGGGCTGAAGAGCCCTGCCAGGTCTGGTGGTCCGAAGCCAGACTTGCCGTGGGCGGGCAGGACCAGGAACGTGTGGGCGGTAAAGGAGCAAAGCCCCAACTGGTGCCCCCTTAAGGGAAGGTTAAGCAGGCCCGGCCATGATGGTGCACAGCGCTGTAGCCAGAGTGTGGTCTGCTCTGCTGTGAGTTTGGGAGCTCTTGTTCTACGAGGTTTTCATTTTGCAGTTTTGTGCCTCCTGGTCACCAGTTTGTTTTTCACAGCTGCTTGTGAGCAAGGCAAAGATAACAGCATCTAAAAATAGCCCTTGCGGCTGGAGATGCAGCTTAGCTTGACCCCACTGTTGCAAGAATGGGGTCTCCCTTCCTGGCTGTGCGAGGGTGAGCCGAACTTGGGCTCCCAGATAGCAGGAGACCAGGCCCACACATCTCCGGAGCAGCGCAGCATCCATTCTCAGGGCCGGGCAGGGATGCCGTGGTGTTGGTCTGTGGGAGACGGGCAGTAGCTCCTCCATTCCTATGTGAGGCCCAAAGCAACTGGGCTGGCTGCAAGATTGGGGGATGGGAGCCCAGACAGGGACCCCTTCTTCACCCCCAGCCACTGGCCTCTGCAGCTTCACATTCCCTAAGAGTCCCACCCAGCCATACATACAGGGCTCTCTCCTTGGTGCTTCAGGGGCCAGCAGGCCACTCCTCCCCCCACCCCCAAAGGAGTCTGGCCCAGAATACAGAGGGACCAAAAGGTCCAGGGTGCACATCACAGACCAGCTTCCTCTGTGAAGCCAGTAGCTGGGGTGCCACTCTTTCCTTTCCAGCAGGCGACCCTTGGACAGCTGAGGGATGGACCTCTTCCTGGTGTTTGGGAGGTGCCCGCTCTGTCTCAAGGGGGCTGCCCCCAGCTGATGGGGAAGGTGCCACAAGGAATGGAGCCAGGAAGGGACTGTTGCAGTAGAGGGTGGGAGCCCTGGTCTTCTCCTGGGGGTTGGAGATTCTGGGAGCTGCTCGGCCTCTCCCATTCTTTATTTTCAAAAGCCTTCACTTCCCCCCTGTTCACCTTTTCTTTGGAAGCAAACGTGGCAAAGTCCAGCTTGAAGGAAAAAAAGCCCCCCCCCTTGTTCTTGATTGATTGAACTATGGTATTTTTTATTTTTGAAAAATGCATGGGTAATCGCTGAAAAATGTAAATGCCTAATTGTCTACAGTGAAAGAAAGAAACTAAAGAGCCTGGGAATCTGGGAGGGAAGGTACAAATCCCATCACCAGTTCGCTATTCAAGATGGAATCTACCAGGTAATTCTCCCCTCCCTTCTTCCAAAGTGAATTGTGATTTTTAAAAGTTTACCTTTATTTTCTGTAGATCATAAATGTAATCACTGGGCAAATGTTAAGGTAGAGAGCTTGATTTGGGGGAAGGAACAGACCAGGAAACTGAAAGCATGTCTGAGAAATCCCTCATTCCTCTAGTCATCTAGTAGAGACTTAAAAACCAGTTGCTAGTTTATCTTTAAAATGTTCCGCCATCTTTGTGTTCCCTACAAAAGATGCAAAAGGACTGCAGATTCAATGTAGCCTAAAGGCCCAGTGTGACAGGAGCGAAGTCTCTGGCCACGCAGAAGAGTAGATGGGAAGACCCAGAGTGGGATTCAGATTTTACAAAAACGTCACCGACTTTGCTCTGCCTGTAGCAAGCAGAGGTCAACAATACCTCGCTCTTACACAAAAGAGGGCTGCTTCCTCTTGAAGTTCACAACCTGAACCAGCAAACCGCTAGAGACACCGAGCATCCGTATTGGTCAGCAAAGCCAAATACTATTACAAGCCCCAAATCTCAGGAGTCTAACACAATGCATTTATTTCTTATCACATAAGGTCTAATGAACTTTTGGCTTGTAATGATATGGAACCTGGTCTTCTGCCTTCTTGTGACTCTACTATCTCACAGGGCCTCGGAGTCCTTCCTGGGTTCCTCTGCATCTAGCCAGCAGAAGGCAATAAAGAGAGCATGGAGGATTGTCTGGAAGTAGCATGCCTCCTCTCCAACCACAGTCTGCTGGCCAGAACTCAGTCACATGGCCACGGCTACCTACAAGGGAGATTGGGAAATGTCTGTGCCATGGCTAAAAGCCCTCCAGTGTGAAAGACGCCCCTGGGACTTGGGTTTGGCTCTGGACAAGTCATGTAGCTAAATACTGATCTCCATCTTACAAATGGTGGTAATTCCACCGGCCTTTCCTGTCTCGCAGGGATTTGGCAAGGTATAGAGATATAAAAGGCTCCTAGAGGGACCATCTGGTCTAGCCTCTTTAGGCAAGGTCATTGTCATTATCCTCATGTTATAAATCACCTGCCTGGTGTGACACAGCTAGTTTACGGCAGGGCTAGGATCCGAACCAGTTCTATGGGATATAGTTTCAGAAGGCTGGTTGGTATACGGTCCCTGGATATCCTTTCGTTGCGTATAATCACTAGAAACAGCTATTCATATTATGTAAAATCCCTGTGAGATTTTTTTTTTCAGTTCTTAGTATAGAACCACTTATGGTCAGGCTTAGAATAGCGAGGTTACTGGTCTATGTCCTATACGTACAATAGCTCATCTAATCTTCGCCGTAACCCTGGGAAGTAGGGACTATTATTATCCTCACTTTAGAGATGACGACGCTGAGGCACAGAGATTAAGTAACTTGCCCAAGGTTGTACGGATAACAGGTGCCAGATCTGGGGCTTGATCCCAGGCAATCTGGCTCCAGAATCTGGCCCTGGGTATTTAACTACACTGCCTCTCTGAGCTGGTGGACTCCATGTCTAGCCCTCTCGGGTGTGTCCCATCAGCGCCGAGCCCGATACTCGGGCTTTAATATTCGGAGTTTCCTCTCTCAGTGAGTGACCTTGAAGGTCCATGACAGGGAGTCATTTGTAAATTTGCTGAGGCATGAATTTGAGCCCCAAGCATAGGAAATTGATACGTAGGAACGCACTACTTCAAGGGAGACCCAGCCCCGATCTCCAGCTCTGACAGGCCAACGAGGCTTTTTTTTTTTTTTTTTTCCTTTAAAAATTTTTGGTCTACTCATCACTCACTGGGTAGGCAGTAACTATTGTGCAATAATAAAGATATTTATTTCCTTGTGAAAAGCAGCCATGCAATGAGAGAGGGACTCTCCAGTTTCAGGTTAAAAGGCACCTTGGTGATTTGGTGGGGGTTGGGCAAGGTGAGCACAGTCACTGGACTCAAGGTGATTGCTCATTGGGGTTGTTTTGTTTATTGTTGCATAAGAAACTACCCTAAAGCTTACTGGCTTAAGAAACAAGAGCCCACCTGTTGGTTCAAGATGCTGGAGTCTGGGATGAGCTCCCTGGGCAGTTCTTCTAGTCTCCCTGGTAGTCCGTCTGCTAGTGGGTCACCTGGGAGCTGGGTTCAGCTGGGCTGCTGGGCTGGCTACACTCTTTCCGTGTTGTCTCAGGACTTCTCCCTCTCCAAGCAGCCTCTCTGCGTGGTCTCTCCAGCAAGGGAATAGGACTTCTTACCTAGTGGTTTAGGGTCCCCAAGACTGTAAAGGCAGAAGCTTCTAGGCCTTCTCAAGGCTGGGCCTGTGACTTGTATTACTGACAGAATGAGCCGGGTCACAGGCCTGGCCCAGACTCCCGGACAGAGAAATTCAAGAAGGGCATGAGGACCAGGCGGGGTGGAAACAGGCCACCCAGTGGTGAAGTCTGAAGCTTCTGTATTTACAGATTTGAGGACTCCCAGAGGTCTCAGGAGAAGCTGGCTGTACATTAAAATGCAGGTTAAATAAAATCCTCTCCTTTCACTCCAGTGGAAAAAGCCTGTTAGATATGTTTGGTTTTTCTCCATCCCCAAACTACCAAACCGGTTATCTGGGTCCACGAAAGCACTGAGGCTATAGATGTCACCACCCAAAAGGAAAGGGAACTGAAGTGGGTGACTTCTCTTGCGTCTCCCATACTTTGTCTCAGAGGTATCAATTTTTAAAAAGGTATCAGTGCCCGCCTTCAGAGAAAAACCGAGAATAATTGCTGAAAAGTCGGTAGCATGCCAGTCAGATCAGGAGACAAGACGATTTCTGATCTCCGTCTACTCTTCCCTGGCAAGTCACACATCCTTAGGTGACTTAGCAGGCACGGCTGGCGCCCCCAGCTGCCCCCAGACGTAGAGCTGTGTTCCTGCTCAGTCTTCCACGCTTCCGTTCCAGATCATCGTCCTCAGGTCCTTCAGCCGCTGGAGTCTGCGGGGTAAAGGGCTACTTGGGTGCACCGCCCACATCCCCCTCCCTCACCAGGTCTCAAGCCCGCACCAGTCAGAGCTGGGCACTAGTGGCTGACAGCTCACAGCCAAGTCCCTCTCTGTGAACTGTCCTTGACTCGAGAGAGAGCCACCTTTCCAAGGTCGCACCCCTTCCCATGGCAGCCCTACTCTGATGCCTTGCCTCATTTCGGGACAGTTCTGCAGGGCCAAGGCGGCTCCAGAGCTCCTCCTTGGGACAGGCTGAGCCTTTGCTGTAACTGTGTCACGGCCGCCTTCTCTTTGCCCAGTCGTGCCTCGCTCCTTCCTAGATGTTGACCCCAGAAGCATTTGTACCATACTTCTTGCACACCTATGTCCATGTCAAAGTCTACTTCCAGAGAACCTGACCTGAGATAGGGGGCTTGTACCCTGTGTTGCTTAGCACTACAGGTTGGGCTACTATGGATATACACAGAAAGAGGCAGGACATACAATAGGTCATTCCCAAATTCTTCCAGCTGGGAAGACAAGTACTTAAGTAACAATATGAGAAAATAAGCAAACATAACAGTCTTAAGTAAAGTTTGATGATGCAATGATTTTTTTTCCCCTCCTCACTCTACCCTTCACAAAGTTTTTCACCCCAAAGTTTTTTTTTGTTTGTTTTTTGTTTTGTTTTGTTTTGTATTGTTTTGTATTTAGGGGATGGGTGATTCATGACATTGATTATATGGTTAACAATTGCGCCTAAGTGTTCTCCCACCTGATTATTTCTTCCTTTGGGCATGGCACTGGCAATCAAAATTTATCTTTCAAATTAAGGCTATAATTATATTTTGATAAAGATCTAGCAATTCAATGAGAATGAAATTTTGAGGGTTGCCAGGAAACGGATGACTCTGGGTTATAGAGAAGGGTTTGCATGCAGAATACTAATAGGTGGTTCAGCACTCTTATCTAGACCTTTCCAATAGCGTCTGATAATGCAGGCCCATCAAGTACTGTTTCTCTCCTATTATTCTAGGAGGATAAAAGCGATGAAAGATATAAGCAGGGTTTTATGAATGAAAAGGTGATTCATTGGATGTCTTTTGGTCTATCTCACTAGAGTTAAGAAATAGAGTAATAATTATGTGGTATTGCCACAGAATACAGGAGACAAAAGCTTTCTCTTATTTCCCTGCCTCCTCTTTTATTGTAAATAAAAGCAAGATGTCCTAGATATTGGGTTATTGTTTTCTGTTGGGAGACAGGGACCTGCATATGAAATGGTGTTGACTCCCAGGAAAATAGAAACAGTGGAAATGTGTATCATGCCATATTCTAATTTTTCTTTCCCTTTCCTTTCCCTTTTATACTGTCCAATTATTACAAATTCATTCATTCAACAAATATGGAGTCCAGATATTGTGTGGGTCCTACTGAGGGATCTAAGAAAGTTTAAAGTAGGTAACCACGTATGGAAATAATAAGTAACAATCCAATAGAGTAGCACCCAACATAGTATTTTGGGGAAGGGTTGGGAGTAATCTTTTTATTGGAAAAACTGAATTACATTTATATATTGAATATAACTTAAATACAATTAAACTATATAAAGGTCTTAAGGGTTGAGTTCCATGAGCTCTGAAATATACATGTCTGTAACCACCTCCTGAAATAATATATAGTACCTTTCCATCAACCCCAAAATTGTTAGTACCCCTTTCTAATCTTCCACCCGCTGTGGCAACTATTACGCTAATTTCACCGAGATTAAATTTGCCCGTTCAAGAACCTCATATAAATTGACTCATACAGTATGATTTTTTAAAGATGTATTTATTTATCTGGGAAAGAGCGAGTGAGTGCCGTGGGAAGGGCAGAAAGAGAAGGAAGAGAGAGGATCCTCAAGCAGACTCCCCACTGAGCATGGAGCCTGATGTGGGGCTTGATCCCAGGACCCTGAGATCATGACCTGAGCCAAAATCAAGAGTGGGATGCTCAACCGACTGCCACCCAGGCACCTCTACAGTATGGCTTTTAAAAAATGTCTGGCCTCAGGGCACCTGGGTGGCTCAGTCAGTTGCACGTCTCACTGTTGGTTTCAGCTCGGGTTGTGATTTCGGGGTGATGAGATGGATCACTGCATCACGCTCTATGCTCAGCACAAGTCTGCTTGAGATTCTCTCTCTCTCCCCTTCCACCTCTCCCCCTCCCCCAATAAATGAATAAATCTTTAAAAATGTCTGGCATCTTCCAGCAAAATATTTTTTAAATTTATCCACGTTGTAAATATCAGTAGTTCATTCCCCCCCGCCCCTTTTCTTAATTGCTGAGCAGTAATCCATTGTAGAAATATACCACAGTTTATCTAAACATTTTGCTGGGCTGTTTCCAGTTTGGGGCTATTATGAATAAAGCTGCTGAGAATATTTTTGAACACATCTTTTTGTGAATTTATGTCTTCATTTCTTCTGGGTAAATACAAATGAAGTTGCTTAGTCATAGGGTACATGTATGTTTAGTTTTGTAAGAAACTGGCAGAGATTACTCCAAAATGATTGTACCATTTTACATTCCCACCAGCAATTTATCACAGTTCTAGTTGCTCTGTACCCTCGTCAGCACTTGGTATATTAGCTCTCATTCCAGATATAAAATGGTATCTCACTATGATTTTAATTTGAACTTCTCTGATGACAAATAATGTTGAATACCTTTTTATGTGCTTATTAGACATTCCTATCTTCTCTTCTGAAATGTCTAGTTAATCCCTTTTCTCATTTTTAATTGGGTTCTTTGTCTTTTTATTATTGGCTTGTAGTAGCTCTTTATATTTTCTGGCTGGAAGTTCTTTGTCAGATACGTGGATTACAAATATTTGCTCCCAGTAAATTGCCTTGCCAATTTATTTTCCAGTAGTGTTCTTTTGGTGAGTAGAATTTTTAAAAAATTTTGAAAGAGTCCAGCTCATCAATATTTTCTTTTATGGCTAGTCCCTTTTGAGCCCTGTCAGAGAAATCTGCTTCTCTCAATTTCATGAAGATTTTTCTCATGCATTTTCTTCCAGAGGTTTTATAGCTCTAGCTTTTATGTTTAGGTCAATGATCTTCCTATAATTACTTCTTGTGTATGGAGTAAGGTTGGGGTCAAAATTCAGTTTTTTCCCACATGTATATTCATTTGTTCCAGAACCACATGTAAAAAAAAAATTTTTTCCCGTTGAATTAACACCTTTAAAAAAAAAAAAATCACTCGAATGTATGTCTGTGGGTCAATTTCTAGACTCTCTGTTCCAGTGATCTATATGTATACTCTCTTGCCAAAACCACACTGTCTTGACCTCTGTAGACTTATAGTAAGTCTTAAAATCAAGCAGTATAAATCCTCCAGATTTTTTTTCTTTCAAGATTATTTTAGCTATTCTAGAACCTATGCATTTCCTTTTTAAATTTTGTTTAAATTCACTTAGCCAACCTATGCATTTCCATATACATTTTAGGATTAGCTCATGAATTTCTTCAGAACAAATGCTGGAGTTCTGATTGGCCAGTGATTTAAATCTGTTAGGGCATTTGGGGAGAATGGACATCTTTAACAATATCCTCTGATCCCTGAATATAGTATAGCTTTTGATCTTCTAGGTCTTTAGTGTCTCTTAGTGATGTTTTACTGTTCTTAGTATAGAGGACTTGCACATCTTTTGTTAGATTTATCCCTATGGATTTGATATTTTTGATGCTATTATAAATACAAATTCCTTCTTATTCTGCAATTTTTCATTACTAGTATATATAAACACAGTTGATTTTATATATTGACCTTATATCCACTGGCTTTTCTAAATTCACTCTTTAGTGCTACCAGTTTTTATAGATTCCATAGGGATTTTAATCTACACAATTATGTTTGATAACAACAATATTTACTACTCTCTTTCTTATGTTTTATTACACTAGTGAGAGTAGATGTTTGATTTCTTCCCAGTCTTAGGGGAATGCAGTCAGTGTTTCACCATTAAATAATGGTGGTAGTTATAGATTTTTCAGAGATGACCTTTGTCAGCTTTTGGTATCCAGACTTCATAGAATGAGTAGAGAAGTGTTCCTTTCTTCTCTGTTTTCTGAAATAATTCACGTAAATTGGTATTATTTCTTCCTAAAATGTTTCATGGAACTCACTGGCAAAGCCATCTGGGCCCAGAATTTTTTCTGTGGGAAGGGTTTTGATTAAGAATTCAAGCGCTTAAGGAGATATGGGACTATTTATATTTTCTATTTCTCCTGCTAGTTTTTTTAAAGGAATTAGCTGTTTCATCTAAGCAGTTGAATATATTAATACTGTAGACTGGAGTAGGCACAAAGACCAAAGATATCACTTGAGGGGCTACCTGAAGAGAAGGGACTTAGGGAGATAAGGAGGAAAATCATGACTAAAAACTGGTGTGAGAAAAGACATGAAGTGGGATATGCAGTGGCGTGTGTTGTTGGACATGGGCTGTAACAATCTGGTTGAAAGAGAAGTTTTGGGTAAAAGAGAAATGGAGAACGTTAGATAGCTCAGACATGGGTCAATGCCACCATATTGAGGAGTTTGGACTATATATAGGCAATGAAGAAGCCTTGGATGATTTCCAGGGAATGGTACTTCAGGTGGATGGATTTGGAATGATGGACTGGTAGCCAGCAGAGAGTGACAGCACATGCAGGTCTTTTAGAACTGGCGCAGCGTGCAGGGGTGAGCACTGGCTCAGGGAAAGGAGTCTGGTCAAGCGTAAAGCTGCGAAGAGTAAAGTGCTTTGAGTTTTCTCAAGATAAAGACCTCTGAATATTTATTTCCTTGAACACAACACAATGTTAAGCACCTCGTATATACTTCTCTCACTCTGTTACTGCCTCTGTTCCCATATCCACCTCTTTACCTGAACATCCAGCACCTTCAGGAGGTTTTCCACGCCAAAGTGCTAGTGCCTTCCACAGAGTAGATGCTTAATTAATACCAAGCGAATGAAGGACATCTGAAATGGACCCGTGAATCTGTGAATGAAAGAACAAAAGGCAGAATAAAGAAAAACCGTATTAGTTAGAATAGGCTATGTTAGGATCCGTTAACATATAAACCAACAAAACTCAGCACTTTAACACAAGAAAAGTCCTATTTCTTCATCACACCAAGTCTGATGTAGGCCTAGAACACGTAGCCCCCAGGGGGCAGAGGAAAAGAGAGCAGCGAGCTCTTGGGGAGGTCTTGTAAGGACCAGGCCTACAAATGGTGTACACTGCCTCTGCCCGCATCCCACTGGCTAGTAGCTGACACTCTGTTATCTGGCCCCAATCCAACTGCATAGGAAGCTAGAGAATACAGACGCACACACAGATATTTGCTAAGCACTAAGGACAATTAGGATGGAGTAAAAGGGGAAACTATTATTACTTCCAGCCTGGAGAAACCTAATCCCTAGAGACAGTAAGAGGCTTACAGAGGATGGCCTACAGACCACACACCAGTTCTGCCAATAGAGCTCAGTCTCCCTGCCTTTTAGGCCTTAACAGTTACCACCTCGGGGCCTGCATATTGCTACCTAATTTTTAGATGCCAACTCCTCCAGAAGGAACTGTGAACAGAACGAAGCACTAATAGACTCCGCTGTCGGTTACCTGGTAGCTCCAGCCAGAAGCACAAATGGAGAGAGGCACAATGTGGGTCAGGGAAGGAAGTTTTGATGATGAACCTCCCGGGAGGCA
This sequence comes from Mustela nigripes, assembly GCF_022355385.1. Classification (NCBI taxonomy): domain Eukaryota; kingdom Metazoa; phylum Chordata; class Mammalia; order Carnivora; family Mustelidae; genus Mustela; species Mustela nigripes. Next base: position 110,758,391 of record NC_081575.1, on the reverse strand, counting down.
GCAAAGCAGTCCTGCTCTGGGAGGCGTCTGTGCTAAGCTCATGCCAGCTGCCTACAGAGAACTCTATATCCTCTGTGATCTGGAGTCTCCTGTTCCAGGATCAAAGCAGCCACCTCGACAGAGCCTAGAATGCATGGCGAGGGCACAGCAGCCAGGGGATCTGCTGCTGGGGTGTGTCATGTGTAGCCAGAGGTGTGACAGGAGCGCCCTGTCTGCTGCAGGAGGGGGAAACAGGAGGAAGAAGGTTGCCTCTCAGGGTTGGGCTGTGTGGTTCCTGTTTGGTTTTCGGAGTTGGTATGAGGGTCCGAGATGACGAAGGCCGAGCAAACGGCTCAAAGTCTGACACATAGTGGGTTCTCAGGAAGAGGTGCTGTTGCTGATCGTGATGATGGAGGACAGGGGAAACTAAGTCTCCCATCTTAAAAAAGAATTGGGGGGAGGCACTGCAGAGAGCCTGTTGCTTTCCCCCCTGGAAGCCACCTCCCTAAGCTGTGGCAGCTTAAGCTGTGGACTGTGTCCCCGCTCCCAGGCACCAAGCAGTGGTAGATCCATTTAAACAGAGTGAAATAACAAATGCAAATAAAATGGCAGGACTCTCAGAAAATGAGCCGCCAGAGAGATGAGAAGTGAACCAACCGCAGGAAATCATGAAAGACAGGGCTAAAAAACATACGGTCACTATAAATGAAGAAAGTAAGAAAGCCGTTTTCTACTGCTCTTTCCCTCACTCATTCTGTCCCTGCACTCGGGCTTTGCTGTTACTCAAGAGCTCAAACATGATCCCACCTCGGATAGGATAGCTTCTTCCTTCTCTTCCTCCGCTTAGCTGCCTGCTTCTCGGGATTAGGTATGTGCTCCGGTGGCACCTTTGAGAGAAGCCTGCCCTCACCGCCGATCTTAGTTTGAGTTCCCCTGGAAGCAGACCCTGAGACAAGGGTTGGAGTACAAGTGGTTTACTTGTGCAGGCAAGCCCAGCAGCACCTGTTGCGGAGTGGGGAGGAGAGAGGAGGGAACAAATCTTAAGACGCGCTCGCGAGCGCCCGTAGAGCAGCTGGAACTCAGTCCTGCTGAGGACATCCAGGAGGGGTGGAGACCGCACTTCTGTTAGCTTAACCTCAGAGGAGAGTATCTGGAATTGTGGAGGGCTGCCCCCAGGGGCATGGATTCTCTCATACTTCTGGCCCTGCTAGTGACCCAGCATTCTACTGTCCCCAGGAGAAAAATCACCCCCAGACGGAGAGGCTCAGAAGGTCATGGGAAGCAGTCTTTGGAGTGAAGCCCAAGGGCATGCTGGCCAGGCACCAAGCTTCCCTGCTTTGCCACCCTGCAAAACAACCACCCCATCGCTCTTGATCCCCTTACCCCCCACTTTCTGACTTCCTTCTGTGAGGCGCCCTGATATGTATTAGATCTGTATGCTCGTTATGTGTCTCTCCTGCTGGACAGCAAGCTCCAGGACGACAGACTTCATATGTCTGTCCATGCCGCGGGGAGGAATAGCACTCGGAATGCTCAGTGTTTGTTTGCTGAATGAGTGAATCTTCAGAGAAAGATGGAAACTTGTTGACATTATTATCCTCAGCACATAAAAGTGTGGAAGAAGCAGGGCAGAAGTACGTTGCAGGAATAGAGGTGATTATCGCACAGGGGAGGGCCGTGGCAGGTCCCTGATTCATATTTGTTGTTTTTGCTTTTTTTTAAAGTTTTCTCATTCCAGTTAACATACAGTGTTGTATTAGTTTCAGGCGTACAGTACAGTAATTCCACACTGCCATCCGTCCCCTGACGCTCACCAGGACCGGGGCCCTCCTTCATCCCCATCACCTGTGACACATTTTCCATCCTATAAAGAAATGCTTGTTGGTGGTGGTTTTCTATCCATGCACCAACTGGTGGACACTTGGGTTGCTTCTGTTATCTTGGCTGTTGTAAAAAAGGCTGCCGCAAACATAAGGGTGCACGTATCCCTTTGAATTAGTGTTCTTGTATGCTTCAGGTAAATTCCTAGTAGTGCAATTGCTGGATCATAGGGTAGTCCTTTTTTTAACTTTTTGAGGAACCTCCATACTGTCTTCCACAGTGGCTGCACCCGTTTGCATTCCCACCAGCAGTGAAAGAGGGTTCCTTTTCCTCCACATCCTCAACACCTGCTGTTTCTTACATTGTTGGTTTTAGAAATTCTGACACGTGTGATGTACATCTCATTGTGGTTTTGATTTGCATGTCCCTGATGATGAGTGATGTGGAGCATCTTTTCATGTGTCTGTTGGCCATCTGGATGTCTTCTTTGGAGAAATATCTGTTCATGTCTTCTGCCCATTTTTTTCCACTGGATTGTTTGGTTTTCAGTGTTGGTAAGTTCTTTATATATTTTGGATACTAAACCTTTATTAGATCTGTCATTTGCAAATATCTTCTCCCATTCCACGGTTGCCTTTTAGTTCTGTTGATTGTTTCTTTCACTGTGCAGAAGCTTTTTATTTTGATCTAGTCCCAATAGTGTATTTTTGCTTTTGTGCCCATTTTGTTTTTGCTTTTTAATGCATAAACAGTGAAGACTAGAGAATGATTCTAGTTTCTTGGTCTGATTTTCCTGGGTACTCAAGGATTTCATTCTTGTCATGGCCACGATAGCTATAACTTTTACCCCAGATACCAAATGGAAGAAAACCACCACCAACAAGCATTTCTTTATAGGATGGAAAATGTATCATACCCATAAAGGTCAAGCTGGTCTTGGTCTGTTAGAGAGCCCAGGCCCTCACCCAAGACAACAGTGAAAGGAGTGTGACGGGGACTGAGAGAGGAGGAGGGCTAAGACTGATGAAGTGCCGTCCAGGGAAGAAGGTGGCAAAGGAAGGGCCTGACAAGTTTTGAGTCCTCACTAACAGCTGCACATTCAACTGGGATTTTCTCAATTTTTGATATGAGCCTTTTGAGGTGTATCCAAACAAACGCAACGTACTCCAGAGCCCCACATCCACACTTGTTACTAAAAAGGCCCTGACAGCCGCACAGTTCAGAACCTGAACCATCTGCTCCAGGCCACTGGCTTAAATTCACCCGGGGAGGATGGAACTTCTGGAATTTGTTACCCCTGTAATGGCCGTCTGCTTGGTCTCTGTGGGTTTGCAGAATACTCTACCACAGAGGACACTGGCATTTCTGGAATTGGCTTCAGCCAGTAACTGATATCTGAAAAAGGCCTGGGAGGGCGCAGCAGTGAGCCAACGCAGTGGTGAGGGAGGCAGGAATCTGGCCCCTCTGCAGGTCACGTGTCCCAGGTGGCTTTTGTTCTGGAAAGAACAAACCTTTACCTGGCTCAGTAATAAAGGCAAATAAATGTTGTGCTTACCAAAGCTATCGGTTTGACAGTCTGTGAAGAAAAGTATTTTAAAAAGTCAGTACACTGACTGAAACTCATTCTTAAATGAGATTCCCCTGTTGTGTTTAAGCACTGGCTGCTTTCTCTCCAGTATCTTCACATCTTCATGTAAACATCCCTGCCCTAATACTTAATTCCCTGGAGAAATGACAGAAGGGACCCCATGAGCGCCCACCAAAAGAGGTCTGTCCCATACCTACACAGGACTGAACCTATACCTTTGATTGAATTCACTGTCAACTTTTGGGAAACAGTCCGTTTAGAAGGTGTTTTATAGGTTGTGTGAGTGTAATGAAATAATAAATGGTTCTCATTTATTACTGGAATGATCAAATTAGCCAGCTGTCTCTGCAGCAGATGAAATTCTGGCACAAATGCCTCTTCCTGACGTTGATGTGTTGGTAGAACAAGTAAGCTGACCCTCCCTGTGACTTGGACCATTGCATGGGCTCAAAACATGTCTTGGGGCTGATGTCACTGACTCATGCCATTCGGTTTGCAGGTTGGTGGCATCTGTGTTTTCACCTCGGTTTCTATTGCTGCATGGGTCCGAGGCTCTAAAAGAAAAACAGTAAAAGTATTTCTTTACTCTTCAAAGGAATGATACAGCCCATTCCTTTCCAGATCATGTTCTTTGGCCAAACTGATCTGGCCTTGGCGTCTCTGACCAGCGAAGCTCTGCTCTATGGCTCTTGAAGTTACTATCCAGAGCCAAAGGGCATTCTGAAGGCACAAGTCCATGCGGGTCAGGTGACTTGCTCTGGGGGCACGGAGAAGGCATCACTGCGTGGGCTAGCCACGGAAGGCACTCCTGGGCGCTCCTCCACTGCCTGGGAATTGGCACCGAAGCACAGTGGAATGGAGCACGGTGCCTGCAGTTTTCACTGGGTAGGTGACTTAGGGAGGTGTGTGTGAGGACAAAGAGTGACTGCTTGTAGACTCCTAATTTGGAGGCAGAGTTTGAGAAGTGAGAGCAAAGGTGGAAAAAAAGCCAGCACATAGGGAATCAGGAAAGTTAAGCCCTATTTAGTGTGCCCTCCTGCACAATCCTCACATTCGTGGATGCCCCAAAGCAACTCGTCATTCAGCCTAATGTCTGTGCATCTGGTTCTCGAGAAAAAGCTTCTGCTAATGCTTGCTGTAGACCGAGGGGATGGCTGCAGGGATGTTTCTGAAGAACAAAAGCTTTTGCAGGTTATTTCCAATAGCATGCCAGGGTAGTTAACAACTTTAAATAACCTTATTCATTATCCAGCGGGCAGTTATTGAGCACCTACAATATGCCTGATACTATACTTGGTGCTGAGATCCAGAGAAGAAATAGTTTTTGTCCTGAAAACCATACAGTCTGACAGGGAAGTGCGCGACTACAGCCGTGTATGGATCGTATTGTCACATTGACTCAGGCCCCACCATTATCATTTTCATTATCCTATCCTATCCTATCCTTATCACAATACACAAAAATACACAATACTGCATTATGTGGTAGTCTAGAAAACAGGTCTTCTAAGCAAACTAAAAGAGAAAAGATGAATGCACTGATCATTCCCCTAACTAAAAGTACAAATGACTTAAGAAGCCATAAAAGCATCCACCAACACGTTATAGTAATGAAAACAGAATCCCACTTTAATGAGCAGATAAGGTATCAAAACATTCACCTAAGAAGGGCAAGCCTCTGACTGCACTGTTGCCATATGAGTTGAGGGGAATGGGACCTACAGAAAGGAAAAGTGAACAGAAAGAATGAAGGTAAATGGTAATACAATAGGGACCATGTCCTAAGCCAAGAAAGGGCTAAATGAGTAGCCACAGCGATGAGACAGTGACTTCAGTGAATCAGAGTACTGCAAACTTGCTATAACAAGTAACCCTCAGTATTTCAGTGGCTTAATAAAATTCAGGACTATTCATAACTCGCGTAATAACTGAAGTTGGTTTGTCTTCATTGGTGCCTATCTCCTCTTCTTGCTAGAATTCAAGGATCCATGCTCCCTTCTGTCTTATGAGTCTAGCTAATCTTCAGTATGTGGCTTCGAAGGTCTCAAGAACATGAAGGATAATGTGTGGGAGGTTTTCGGGGCTCTGCTGGAAGTGGGGCAAGTGACTTCTGCCCACATTCTACTGCTAGACCTCCACACTTGGCCACACCTCACTGCAAGAGAGTCTAGGAAATACAGTCTAGTTTTGTGCCCAGGAAGAAGAGGAAATGACTTTGATAATCAGCTAGACTAGGTTGCCATGCTGAGCTAGAGGAAGAGGTCATCCACTAAGGGTCAGTTCTATATGGTCAGTGACCCTCTGGCTCCCTTACCTCCGTGTCTCTGATGCCTGGTTGAGGATATCCACTGTCATTTCCTCCATGCCATGCTTTCCGCTAGCCTTGCTTTCTCCCACATCCCCATTTTATCTTATTGAGGTGCTTATTACTATCTGATTACATCCTTCCTTATTAATGTACTTACTTCCTGGCATTCTTCCTACCTAGATATAAGTTCCACAAGGACAAGGATCGTGTCTCTAAGGTCCACCACTGTATCCCAGGGCCTAACACAGTGCCTGGCACGTGGGAGGTCTTTAATCACTCACTGCTCTGAATGAATGAACCAACTGGGCCATGGGGGTCTTGAATAGCTTCATGGAGGAGATACGACTTGGGCTGGATATCGAATAGAATTTATCTGGGAGGAGAGAGATCAGGGAACGAAAGGAGACTGATTAAAAGGAGACAGAAGAGGCCCCAAGATGTATAGATTGAGCCATTTGTACAGTTGAGCCACATCCATTCAACCCACATAGCTGAGCTCCTGTAACACACAGGTCAGTGTGCTAGACCGGTGCTTAGTTAGAGGATGCGAAAAATACACAATAAAGCCCATCTCTATCTTCAAACAGGTTGTGCTAAGCTCTGCTTTGGGGGCAACTAAGATACTTCTGGTCATATAGCAGGTCCCTCATCCTGGCCACCAGGGCATTCCACTGAATGACTTCAGTCTCCCTTTCGGGGGTGACCATAGTTTTCCCACGTGGATGTCTGCTCCTGTGCGGAGCAGCAATGTGAGTTAGAAAGTAGGATAGTGAGGCAGGAAGTAGTGCGGGGCTGTGGAATCAGATGTACTCACTGCCAAGTCCTAGGTCTTGGGACTTTATAAACTTTGGGCCCTTGGGCATGTTCCGTAATCTCTCTGCACCTATTCAGTAAATTGCAGATAATCAAATGTGCTTCCTGGGTTTATTGGGGGAACCAAATGAGATTACCTCTACCAAGAGCCTAAGCAAGTGCCCAGTTCACACACATGCTCACTGAGTGGTGGTGTCTCCCCCCTTGATGGCCCCTAACCTGCCCTCCGCTGCTTCACACAGCTCCTGGCCTGGCTGCAGAGAGCTGCTCCTGGGACTCACACCACACTGACTCTTTCCAGCCTTCATATTGGCTTGCCTCATAGGAACTGCCAGTAGTCACATCCTTTTTCCCTCAAAATGGAAATTGTACGTGGTTCTCTTCCAGTGTTTTCTAACCTGGCTGCTAACCCTATCCATCAGCCCTCCTCTCACTTCGTGCCTCCTCCCCCTCTCGCACCACAGAGCGCACCTGTTGAACCTGTATCGCACTCAGTGCCTCTCTACGATACACACCTGATCCCACGTGGGATCATCATCTAATCTGTCTAATGGGGCTATGAGGTTAGAAATTCCCAAGGGCACCAATGATTTCTTTTTCTCCTTAAAGTACATCTGCACAATACTTTGAACTTAGTAAGAGGTGACACTTTCTGTTTCCCAGCCCCAAGTGTGATTAGACAGGGACTCCAGTACACTTGGAGGGAGTTGAAATCTGCTGGTGAGCCTCTGAACCATGTCAGCCAGCACTGGGGCCCAAGACCCTTGTCCTCTAATGTGACCCCTCTAGAATCAGTTGCCTGCTTTAACTTTTTTCTCTCTTCTCCTCTCACTTCTGACTGCCTCCTTAGCAAATCAACCTGAGGGAGAGAAACAAGACAAATTCCTTGAACCCGAGAGGGAGAAATAAGGGTCATTTATCTATTTTGAAAGATTACTGACGTTTTCGGATCCTCATCTGCCTATTTAAGAGATATAAAGTTGGACCATACGAAATTGATAATATCCAACTGTTAGTTTAATATGGTTCAGGCTAGTCTTGGTATTTGGACTTATTCACAGTTGTTCATAGGTGAAGTGGTCTGATCCCTGTGTGTGGTCTGCTTACCCAAATGGTTGGTAGAGAGATCCCTGGAGTGGCTATGCATAGCTTCTGATGGGCCTGTGGCCTTCAGTAGGTTCTGCCATTGCTTATGGAGTTTCTGTCATAGGCTCCGGATTCAAAAATGGCTAGTTAATTTCCCTTTTCCCTGCAGGTGCCAACATATGTGTTTGATCTCTGGGATAGATGCCAAGACCTCCAGGCTTGAGTTTTCAAGTCTTCTGGAGATCAAAGGCTCTCCTCAACACCACATGGGTTTCTCTGTGCTGTTACTCAACAAAGCCAATCCAGTTCCTCCAAGGGCCAATGGCAAAGTCCCCAAGAGAGAAGGAGGGGGGAGGGAAAGAAGGAACTCCCAGATTTCTAAATATTGCACCCCATGGGGCAGATGAGTATAAGAACAAGAAGGCATGTATGTTTTTCTCAAGCTACAAATTAAAAATACAGAAACTTACAGACTCACTTACTTATGAACTAGATCCATCCAAATGGGCTGGCCAGGAGTCTCTCAGTTTCTTTTTATGTACCCAGAAGAATATACAGGACCTTAACAATCATTGTTATTCAATACCTTCAATCATTTCATGTGACTTTTAAACAAAGGACTCCATTTCCAGTAGAAAATATCCTAAAGATAAAAACAAATCTAATACTGAGTTGAGTTGTCTTATTGTAGTCATTTTGAGACTATTCAAATAAGAAATTGTGCCACTATCATTAAGAATCAAGATTTTCAGCATAAGAGAAAAGAGATCAATTATAAAATCAAGACACTTAAATTAAAACCTGTAATCTTAGATTTGAATTGGAAATAGCAGTTTGAACTCGTGATTTAGCTTCATCTTCTGAAACTTATATATTCTCTAGCTCAGCAGAAGAATCCTAGAGTCAATGATAACCCAGCAACAATAAATATCCCTGGCATGTAGAACGTGGTCTCTTAAAGCTGTTCACTTTGAGGGGAGCCAGACCTTTTTGGAGAAAGGCTGATTCCAGGTCCAGGGCAACAAACGTGCAAGATGAACCTGAAATACTTTATTATACCCGAAACTCTGTTAGAGGAGGAAATAGACCTGAGAGGTCCAACTCAATGCCACACAGCAGGTAGGACCCTAGGAATAGCCAGGGAATAGCCAAGGCAGCCTCCTCCAGACAGGCCTCCAAGCCACAGCCCTCTCAGCTAATGCTCCTACTAGAATCCAAAGCTGTCTGGCCAGGATTCCTCACTGCCACACTTGAGGGATTTTGACAACAAATCCATTCTGAGCTATTTCGGCATTGGGGGACTTTTAAAATTAGCTAGCAGCACAATCAAGACATCCCACATTTGAAATGCACATGTTTGTGTGCTGTGAGGATTACATTCCTAAATCCCCCAAGACTATTGCTACCCTGGCCATATTCCCTCACCCTTATCACTTCCATGCACAGAAGCCTGATTTATAGCTCCCAGGAACTGCATTTGTTGTCTGAGGGCCTCCTCTGGCCAGGGAGGCTGCTTTTCTAGAAATCCCAGAGAAATATTGTTCTGGTGCCTAGGCAGCCCTCAACCAATGACTGACAGGAAGTGGTAGATAAACACCCCAACTCCCTCACCTCTAAAGTGTGTGTTACACGCTGACTCCCAAAGGATCCAGCCCCCAGTTACCCATAGAGTCACCGTTTGTTGGCTTTCTTCCCTTCATTTTCTCACTTCCCCTAATACCTCCTATTGGCAGCTTCCTGGAATTACCTCCTAAATAAATGTGGACCTGAACTTTTGTCTTAGTGCCTGTCCTGGCGAAACCCAAACTCTTCATTCTCTGAGTCTGTCTTCCATGGGCAAATAGAGAGGGAAGGAGCCACCATCCCTGGAGAGCAGGCCTCCCTTAGTATCACGGCTGACTCAGCTAGACTAAGGTTAACTGAGTCACAAAAGAACACATCTTTTCTGACCAGATTCAATAGATCATGCATTAAGTGTTCCCCACTCATACAGCTCCTGCCTCCTCTTTTATAGAGAGCACAGAACTCATTATAAATGTCTAGGCTTTTGGAGTGGAAGGGTCTTGGAAAATGATTCCTTTTGGCTTGCAGGCTCATGTAGTTATAGCTTCCTTGTTGGCCCAATAAAGGCCATTACTTCTCCTCTACCTATAAAGATACTAATTAGCAAATAATAACTCTAAGTAAGTGCAGTGGAGGTGGTATGTGGGGCCTTTTGCAAGTATTTTTAAATTTGCCACTGTCACTGATGATCTCTGAGTAAATTTTAAGAGCCAATCTCTACCTAGGAGAAGAGATTTATTAGCATATATAATTGGCTGTCACGTGCTAAATACTTTATTGCTTCACCATTTAAATAAGCCAAGGGCATCTGTCCAGGAAGACAAGGGCCTCCATGCATGCACCGTATTGAAAACAGAAACCTTTCTTATATCCAGTGGCTGTGTGCAATGTCTCCTGAAACAGAAAAGTGACCTGCACATGCTTTTTTTGACCCGCCTCTCCCATTCCAGCTCCACTTTCTTCCCTGGAATGTCAGAGGTGCCAGCGGTCACGACGTCACATCTGTAGTTTGAGCAGAAGTGAAGGGACTTTAAAACCCCATACTCATCTTTGTGGACAGAGTGCCTTCTTTCCCCTCCATTTTCCTGCTTGAATTTCAAGGAAAGCAGAGTGCCCGCCAAAGGATGATAGTCACGGTCTTCCCGGCAACCAACGTCACCTGGTTCTTTGCAAATAGTGACAATAGATTTGTGACTTTCACCCTTTTCTAAATCTTGGAAGTATGTCGTAACTGTTCATTTGGTTTTCCTGAAAGATCAAATTCCTTACTTCTGATCAGTGTTTTCTTTTCTCCACTGAAACCTGTTTGCAAACTTGTAAAACTGTCCTTGTCTCTTTAAGGGGTGCAAGGCTCGTGAAGCAAGTGTTGAGCCAAGTTCCCATCCCCCCCCCACCCCCCCCCCCCCCCCACCCCCCCGCCTGTGATTTAAGCTCAGGCTCACATGCCTTGAAAACTGGAACAAATATGTCACTTCTTGATGACGGGCTGGTCATTTTCAGTCCAGGTTGCTGGAAGGGGAGCACTTTACCACTAAGAACATGATGTCCTTTCTGGCAAACCTAATCTTGGAGTCGACCTAATTATTAAATTGGGCTCTTCAGATAGTTTTTGCAGAGTGAAACGGTTGGCTGTCACTGATTGACATTGTTCACGCTGACACCTACCTCATTGCCTCGTCTCTCCTTCCTTGAACGAGTGCTGCTCCATACGTGGTCTCCTGACACGCAGCGCCAGCCTCCCCGGGGAACTTGCTCTTTGCTCACTTGGCTGAGGTGCTTCTGGAATCCTAAAATAAGAATGGCTGATTTCTTGGCGAACAGATGAGAACTGTCTGGGGTTTTTGTTTTGTTTTGGAAGTACAACCTGCCAGGTGGGAAATAAGGACCAGGAAGAAAGGCGAAGGAAGGGAGGAGGGGTCGCCCAGGGAAGCGTGAGGGTCAGGAGACCTGAGCGGCGGGGTTGCCAAAAATCGGGTCTGGGATCTTGGGTCAAATTTCCGAATACTGATTTCCTCGTCAGTACATGAGAGGGGTGGGCTAAACAGTAGCTTTCGGTGTGCTGACTGCTACCCAGAGCCAGAAACACATTTCTACCAGCAGGCACACACATGTGACAGAAACAACAGCTTCACAAAACAATACTTACTACATGCAGTGCGTTTTGGTATTTTCTGTTCTACTATATTCTGTTTCTTTGTCTTAAAAACCCGCTAGTCTTGACCTGCTGAATGGATTTCACAATCCACTAATGGGTCATGCCCTCGGGTCTGAAAAAACACAGAACTCTGTAATTCCCGAGGTCCCTCCCAGCAGTATTCAATGACTCTGTTAGGTGCCTGAAGGAATTTTCTTAAAACAATAGCTGAGCTGCGACAGATGGCTGTGTGCTTACATTCTGGAGGAAGTGCATGGTGTAGAGCATGGCAGCAGAGTGACCTAAAGATAAACACATAAATTATACACAGCTTCCGAGAATGTGCAGTGCTGGAGCTCCGAGAGCCACTTGGACAATTAGCATCTCCAAGTCATTACACTGAATGCTGCCCCAGTCAGTAAACCAGTATGACACTGGAGACCACAGGCTCCGTGACTGTGGGCAGCCTTCTTTCTTTATATGCTTTAAAAAAAAAATTTTTTTTAACTTTTTATTGATATACAATGTATTATTTGTCCCAGGGGTACAGGTCTGTGAATTGTCAGGCTTACACATTTCACAGCACTCACCATAGCAGATACCCTCCCCAATGTCCATCACCCAGAGCTCTATCCCTCCCCCCATCCCCCAGCAACCCACAAAAGTTTGTTTTGTGAGGTTAAGAGTCTCTTATGGTTTGTCTCCCTCCTGATCCCATCTTGTTTCATTTTTTCCCCTCCCTACCCCCCATGCCCTGCCTCTCAAATTCCTCACATCAGTGAGATCATATGATAATTGTCCTTCTCTGATTGACTTATTTCACTTAGCGTAATACCCTCTTGTTCATCCACCTCGTTGCAAATAGCAAGATTTCGGTTTTTTGATGGCTTAGTATTCCATTGGATATATATATACCACATCTGCTTTATCCATTCATCTGTTGATGGACATCTAGGTTCCTTCCATAGTTTGGATACTATGGACATTGCTGCTATAAACCTTCGGGTGCACGTGCCCCTTTGGATCCCTACATTTGTATCTTTAGGGTAAATACCCAGTAGTGCTATTGCTAGGTCATAGGGTAGCTCTATTTTCGACTTTTTGAGGAACCTCCTCCATACTGTTTTCCAGAGTGGCTGCACCAGCTTGCATTCCCACCAACAGTGTAGGAGGGTTCCCCTTTGTCCACATCCTCGCCAGCACCTGTCCTTTCCTGACTTGTTAATTTTAGCCATTCTGACTGGTGTGAGGTGGTATCTCATTGTGCTTTGGATTTGTATTTCCCTGATGCCGAGTGATTTGGAGCACTTTTTCATGTGTCTGTTGGCCATTTGGACGTCTTCTTTGCCGAAATGTCTGTTCATGTCTTCTGCCCATTTCTCGACTGGATTATTTGTTCCTTGGGTGTTGAGTTTGATAAGTTCCTTATAGATTTTAGCCCTTTATCTGATATGTCATTTGCGAATATCTTCTCCTATTCTGTCGGTTGTCTTTTGGTTTTGCTGACTGCTTCCTTTGCTGGGCAAAAGCTTCTGATCTTGATGAAGCCCCAGTAGTTCATTTTTGTGTGGGCAGCCTCCTTTCTAGCTTCCAGATTATAAGGTCCCCCAAAGACTGATCTCTAATGGCCTCATCTTTGTACACATTTCACTCACCAAGAAGACAGGCAAATAAAGAAACAAGAAACTTCGAGAGCTCCAGACTTTCCTCTTTTGTACTGCGACCCCCAATCATGGCCTCTTGGTCTTCTTTTGTTCCCAGTCCAGGAAAGGGAATGATATGTAGTGAGCAGGGACATGGCCAGGATGTTATCATTTTATTGGACTCTCAGAGCCACTCCAGGAAGGCTCTAGGATTCCTACTTCACAGAGGAGGACACAGAGGCCCAAAGAGTTCAGTCACTTGTTCTGATCCATTGCTCCTGTAATGAACCTCCATCTTGCCAGCCCGGAGCTCAGGGTCTTTCCCCGCAGAGTAGCCTGCCACTGCTTAAAGGCAGAGTCCGTCTGGGTGGATGATGCAGCCTCACTTATTCTGATGAGCGGTAGGAAACGGACGCATAAATGGAGCAGGACAGGACTCAGAGAGAAGAGAGTCCAAATCCTCATTTGTAAAGATAGGGAGGTGGATCCTGGGAAGGTTCTATGACTTGCACAAGGGTGCAGAACTGCAAGTAGAACCCATGCCTCTAGTGGTCTTTCCATGGGATGTCAGACATGAAGAGGGCAATGACAGTAACAGCAATAATTAAACAGTACTCCTAGTATGATGCGTCAGTTTGTTTTAGAAGTTGGGGAAATATTTCTAGAGGGAAAAATCGTTCTAGATCCTTTTAGTCTATAAATAAACACACAGACATGTTCTGTGCGTGCTGGAATGTTTCAGGACACTGGAACTTGTCAGAAAGCCTAGATTTTTCTGATGCTGAGGGGATGCTTTGCCCACAGCAGTGAACAGGTCTGAATTATTGTGGTTCTACAGAAACGGCAGTCCAACAGGGACAGACTGGGAGCCTGGCGCCGGCGTCAGGCCGTGCCACAAGTGGCAGGAGTCTCGGTGCTCCTTACTCTGCTCCCTCCGCCACACTGCCAGATAGAATGGGCAAAGGGCTGGCTACCAAGGAAGGAAGGGCAGGCGGGAATGAATGGTTGCGTTTGGGGAAATCCCATCCTTCCTCCCTAACAGATCTGAGAGCTCAGGCGGTAGCAAGAGAGACCCTGAGTCGATTTCTGTTTTGCTTACCAAGCTGATGACGGCTGAGCACTGGCTTCAGCATAGCAGGGACCTGGGGAGCAAACTGGCTCCGTATCTGTGACACAGACTCTTTCAGATGCTCATTAATATATTAATGTGCTAACACATTCCCTGCTGCTTTCTGTCCCAGAGCATCAGAATGGATGGTTTCTGGCAGGGAATCCTTGTGACAGGGGTGGGTGGGACAGGTGGAAGGGAAGGAAGGGAGGTTAGGTAGTCTGACCTGTAGGCACGCTAAGAACATTTAAAAATCCAAAAGACAATTCCGTTTCTGAATGGCTTTGCATATCTTTCTGCCATTTTCGCCACACGAAACATTCATACTTCGATTTCAGCTACCACGTTACCCCTCTTAGATTCTGGAAAGCCTGAGAGAAGGAAGGAGGAATAGCACGTGGAGAGAGACAGTGGCAGGGGTGGGGACTTGAGGTACAGGGGCTTGGAAGCCAGGCTGAGAAGAAGCATCCTGCACTCCTCCCAGGGATAAGCAAGCTGTAAGGGAGTGAAAAGTTCATGCGGCCAGGCCAGAGAAGGCAGTGTTAAATAAGGACCAACCCTCGCAGGATGGGAGAAGCTTAGGGCAAGATTATGCCTCCCCCCCTGATTTTCACCCCTTTGCAACAGTCCCTAAGCACGAGCCTCCTCCTGTCCTTAGAAATAGGCCCGGCCTTCCCAAGAGAATGGCAGCCACTAGTTTTCCTCAACTTCCAAATCAGTTCATTTCAGCTGTACCTGGTGACCAGATCTGTGCTTTCAATATATCACTATGAATCAAGGTCCTGACAATACCGTTATATCCAGAGTTTGACAGGGGAATGAACTAAGTTCATTCTATAAAGACTTTTCACTGCCCTGTGGACATTTCGTACAGTGGTATTCTCTTTCAGCAGTTTGGTTTTATGGTGTCTGTTCGTACGACAAATCTCCTGGGTACTTTCTGAAAGATGCACTCAGTTCTTGGTTACACCTAGTCCTGTGGCTGATGCAAACAGTAGCAGTTCTGAATCTTTTGATTTTTGAGAAGCACTAGATACTTTTAATGTGGCAGACAGCCTACTCTATACCTGCCCCCAATCAGCCTTAATTTAGGCAAACATTTCAGTCCTGGTTTGGGAAAGAGCAACAGCTTGGAAGCCAGACAGAGAAGGTTTCTAGTGCCAGATCATCAACGGGCCAGGTATGTGAGACTTTGGAAATTTCTGTACTTCTAGGATACCTAGAAGTTTCCTTAGCTGTAAAATGGGAGCAGTACTTTCATCTTTGGGTGAAGTGAAGATATGAAGAATGTAATACACCTGATGTACATACAGCTTGGCCTGTAGCCGGAGCTCTCTACGAGAGCCTATAGTTGGACAGGAGAAATCATACCTCCACAAAACCTTTTTTCTGCTGTGGAAAATAGGTATTCATTTTCTGTGATTGTGTAACAGTGTGTTCCAACTATCTTGTGGATCTGAGGTCTCGACACAGGTTCACTGGGTCCTCTGCCCAGGGTCTCTGTGGGCTGCAATCAAAGTTTGGATTGGGGCTGAGCTCCTAGAGGCTGTCCGCCCATACCTGCCACATAGCCATCTCTCCAGTGTGGCAGTTTGTTTCTTCAAGGGCAACAGGAGAATGTCTCTGCTGCTTCTGGTCTTTTTTCTTTTTTTTTTAATGCTTAGCTGATTAGGCCAGATTTGCTCAGGAAAATCATCTCCCTTTTGATGAACTGAAAAGTCAACTAAGTAGGGATCTTAAACTCCCCACTGCCATATAATGTAACAGAATTCACTCAAGGTGGTGGGGACTACACAGGGTACATACAAGAGAGGACAGGAATCTTGGGGGCTATTCTAGAATGCTGTCTAGCATGGGCCAGGAGGCTGCATGTATCCTAATAAGCAGAGGAGAAACCTTCTTGCTGCTTTCTGTATCATTTTTATGAGAACAAACATTTCTGTGAATACTAAGGCCACTAGCTTTCAAGGCTGAGCCACGGTGTAATTGTTAAACGGGAAAGAAAAGGGGGCAGGGTGAACCTGAAGATGTGGGAGAGCTTTGCAATAAGTGGCAGTGGTGCAATGAGCTTATGAATGAGTGAATGAGTGTATTCAACTTTCATTGAACTCAGAGAAAGAAAGAAAATTTTTTTAAGAGGGAAAATGGGAGTTTTCCCTGGAAGAGCTCCATTAGTGCCTGTGTGTCTGCCTCCAGTGGTCACATAATACTAGTTAATGCTCTGTAACCAAAGGACAAAACTGAAAGCAAAGGGATTAAAGAGTCTTCCTTCCCTTCCTCGTCTAAGAGATAAACACAATTGTGGCAACTGATGAGTGAAATGTTCACCTGCTAATGCATGGCAGAAATTCATTATAGCTTCTCAGCAGATAAAGAAAAAGACTAGATGGGGAGAGGTGTGGATTCCTAGCCCTGAAGGCTGTCACTGAGAGAGCTGGTTCTTCCCAGCAACCGTGACTTGGCTGCCTGTGTTAGTCTTTGCATCTGTAAATCCACAGGCCTGAGCAGCAGGCAGAGTTCTGCAGCCCAGAAACTCAGCATTGGCTTGCGCAGTAGGGAACAGTAAGAATGTTTTGGGCACCAGCAAAGTTGTGGTGCCAAAAAATTTTTTTTTTTTTTTTTCAAGTAACTTTATATTTAATGTTTAATAGTGAGGAAAGAGAATTTTACAGAACTTCTTTACATTTATGTTATGATTGCTAATTCATGGCTTCATTTGAGATTACCTACTGCAGAAAGGCAGAGATGGAGGAGTGGAGGCTATGGTCTTTTTACTGTTAGGGCCTTCAGAAGTCGAGGTGTTGGACTACCCTCGGGAATGGTGTAATAGCAGAACGGAGGACTCAGCCAGAGGGCTCTTCTCCCAACCTTCTGCTTCCAGGCACCATCACATATAAACAAGTTTCGCACAGGACCAGAGAACATAGACTCCAGGAGGGCAGAGGTTCTTGTGTTTTGTTCTGTGCTATATTCCACACCCAGCACTGTGCCTAGGACATAAGAGCTATTTGGAAAATACTCCAGGTGTAGATAGAGATTTCTGTTGTCAGCAGTCTCTTCTGGCCCACTAGGTTGCCCATCTCCCTTCATTCACATAAGATCCCAAGGCATCAGCAGATAACATGTTGTGTTTCTCACATACACCTCATGATAAAAAATAATCTGAGGGCACTTTTCAAATATACAGATGACTAGGTCTCTGTAGGAAGCCTGTAGAGGCCTAGTAAGCTGGAGCCCAGTAATCTGTCTTTGACAAGCCCTTCTGATCAGTCTTTTCTTCAGAAGAACACTGAGATAAATAGCACGAGCTCAGCAATTCCCTTTACTCAGATTAAGGAGCCACGGCCACTTGACCTGTTTGCTGAGGAGCTATCAAAGCCTTCTGGTCCATTCCCATTCACCTGGGCTCAGCCCTGAATCCTAGCTGCCACCCTCCTGAAGGCATGGCCTGGAAGAAGAGGTGTTCAGGAGCCCCTCTACTCCCAGACTGCCCCCTAAACATCTTGGCCTCTTCTTTTCCCTGGCAGGCTCTCTGTTCAGGACCTTCTCCCAGCTGACACCAGCCCATGAATTCTCACCAACCTCTGCTAAGTTTGATAATGACCTTTGCCCTGTTAGATGGCAGCTGACCTTTGCCACCAGGCAGGGGCTGACCTTTTAGTCAGTTTTGGTCACTGAACCAGAGCGATCCTCCGAGGGCGGCTAAATAAAGCCTCGGTCTTCGCATGCCCCACTACTTAACCCAGGAGAGAAGGGAGGCTCTGATCTAGATACGGCCTGACCTTTCCACCCCAAGGCCTCCCATGATCCTCCTAGGTATTCTTGTCCCCCCGAACTCAGTGACCCCTGACTTGTTCACCAAGCACTTACGGTTTCCAAGGAAAGGGTTGAGGTTATAGAGTAACTCAATAAAGAAAAGTTGCTGGGGAGCCTGGGTGGCTCAGTGGGTTAAGCCGCTGCCTTCGGCTCAGGTCATGATCTCAGGGTCCTGGGATCGAGTCCCGCGTCGGGCTCTCTGCTCAGCAAGGAGCCTGCTTCCCTCTCTCTCTCTGCCTGCCTCTCCATTTACTTGTAATTTCTCTCTATCAAATTAATAAATAAAATCTTTAAAAAAAAAAGAAAAAGAAAAGTTGCTGTCTTTATGCTTGGCCCCATAGAACTCTGCCCTAAAAATACTCTCCCCTGGGTTCCCTGGGAAGATAATTCTGGGGTCTCTAACCCTTGGGCCTGAATTCTTCTTAGAGACTGACCACCAAGGAAGAAAAAAATCTAGGTCAAAGAGAGTAATATGCTCTGTAGCTGGAGGTGAGAGAATGTGATGAGTGTTCATGATCATGGCTGTCCAGAATAGCTACCTATTGCTATTTAAGCAATTTACATTTTTTTTAAAAATTAAAAAGTGTTTAATAGCCACATTGGCTACCACATTGGATGGCATAGCTAATAGAGCGTTTCATCGTCACAGAAATTTCTGTTGCATGGCACTGTTTGGCGGGCACAGCATTGTTCTTTTGACCCTGTCCATGTGATGTTTCTTTAGCATCTTTGGAAATATGTCTGTTTCTATTGATGGTTCTTGTGATTATGATGCATTATTCTAGAAAAAAAAAAGACTACTGAAGACTGCATTAGAAAACAAAACCAAGGGGCGCTTAGGTGGTTTAGTCAGTTAAAGTGGCCAACTCTTGATTTTGGCTCAGGTCATGATCTCAGAGTTGTGGGTTAAGCCCTGCGTCGGGCTCTGCACTGAGTGTGGAACCTGCTTGAGATACTCTTTTCCTCTCCGCCCCTCTGCCTCCCCTCCATTAGGGCACAGGCTGTCTCTCAAAAAATAAAATTAAAAAAAGAAAAAGAAAAAACCAAAACTAATTCCCATAAATGCAGTACTGGGTGGTGGTGGGGATTAATTATCAAAACGTTGTGTTTTCCCCAGTTTTCTTCTATTTCCTTTCTACAAAAGTGCCCTACCTCCTTTTTCCATTTGTCTTTCTGCTTTATCTGTAGAGTATCTTGTTCTGTGTAAGCCTTCCCAGACAAAGTGAAATGGTAAACCAGACTTCAAAAACAAAAGGATCGAAGGAGAACCAAAAAAAAAAAAAAAAAAGTCTGGGGCACAGGAATAAACAGTTGGGCAGAACATGCCCAAATCATACACTGGGGCAAAGAGGGGAAGGAGAAGAGGGAAACAATGAGACAGGCAGGAATAGGGGTCTGGTTGGGATAGCAGGTCTGGCATGGCAGGTGAGGCCCTCTGGGCCAGTTCTCACTATTCCTGAGGCTGGCAAGCTGCCCAGGTGCTCAGGAGTTCCTCTGTGCAGCATTTTCCTGACCAGAATCCTCCTGCTTAGGACCAGCTTCTCCCATGAGAATTTGTCTTAAGTTTATTTGGGGATCACTCGTAGGTGATCTCCATCCCAGGCTCAGTGTGTACATGAAGACCTGGGGTGTGTCTGGGGGAAAGAGGCTTTTTTCCCTGATCTCTTGGATGAGTTGCAGGGACGGCACCCCTCTCCTTACCTGCACTGTCTGTGGTTTCCTCACCGAACCCCAGTACCCCGGGAACGGGTTCTTCAGTGCTTGTCCTTGCCCCTAGATGAAACTAAGGAAGCTGGGCAGTGCTTTGAAAGATGGCAGGCCATGGAGCTGGCAGGTGGAGAGCAAGATAAAGCAAAACAGCAAGGGTTGGGGGCCCGGGGTCACAGGAGACAGGAAGCAGAGCAAGGGAAAAGTAAAGTTCAGCTGGGATGCAGGAGCACGCGTGCACAACTAGAAGTCTGAGGCCTTGCGGCCAGAAGACTGGAGCTAGGGCGACCTTTTTTACTCATTCCTGAGGCTTTTCTCTGTATTCTTGGAAGGCAGGGCCCCCACCCCCACCCGCCGCATCCCACTCCCAAGCATGGATGGCCAAGAGTCCGTCCAGGTTGATGAGCATCTGTGCCAGAGAGTGCAAAGAGGTGTGGAGAGAAAGTTAGCTGGTCCCAGGCAGATGGTGGGTGTCCTGGGGTCTCCCATCCCTTAGCCTGGGGGCGAAGGTGGTCTATTTCTATACTGGAAGCCACAGACCTTCCTCCAGCCTTGAGTGCATTCCTAATATGAACGCAGCTCTCTGAACTTCTACTCCACCCAGACCCCACCCCGACCCCCACCCAGGCTCTGCCAGAGGCATAATTTAAAGTTGTGATGTATAACTGTATAACGACCCCTTTCTCTCTCTGTCTTGCAGCCGTCTCCAACCTGGACATTGAGAGTAAACTGAGCGTGTACTACCGTGCGCCATGGCACCAGCAGAGAAACATCTTCCTCCCGGCCACAAGGCCACCCTGCGTGGAGGAGCTGCACCGCCATGCCCGGCAGAGCCTACAAGCCCTGCGCAGAGGTAACTGGTCCTGGGCTTTGGGGGGCTTTTCAGAGAGAGAACTCAGAGCTTGTCCCATCAGTTCTAACACTTCACCTTACTATAATGACTTTGAAATGCTCCCTTTTCTACACTGAAAACAAATTCTTGGGTAATACAACCTGCTTATACATGTAATTAGAAATAGCACTATGGTCTGAATATGTAATAGAATTTAAAAGGAAAATTATTTATATTTGCAATATATAAATGCCTGGGCACGACGACACTTGAAGACATCATAAAGCAGTCATATGTTTGTGCCTATCAAATAGGTTTGGATTAAGTAAAGATAATCAGAAGCCATTCTGAACAAAAAGTAGAGGGAAATGAAGGAGTTCGGGGCCAGGAGGACACAACCATAAAAACTGGTGCATTGTGCATACATTAAACATGAGCAGAAAAAAAAAAAAAAAAAAAAAAAAAGCCCACGCCTTTGGGTTATAGTTAAAAGAGAATTAGGTTTGATTCAGAAGTAGGTTCTATGCCCCCCCACAACACAGGTGGGACCTAGGGCACTGTTCGTTCAGGACCCTCCTGTGCCTTGTAGGACAGCTGTCATCCTTGGCTCCCGCCTAGTCATCTAACAGCCAGACCCTCCCTCAGGAGGTGTGCTCCTGTTGAGAACCAGTGACGTGGTCCATTCTCCAGCAGAGCATGTGGAGGCCTAGTGAGGTCAGCAAACTTGCTCAGAGTCACATACAGCCCATTACGTAGAATGCCAAGACCCTGATCCAGGCCTCCAGACCCCCAGCCAGAGCTCTTTTCCTCCTCACTATACACAGTGTCCTGGGAAAATAAATATTTCTATTTCTCTTTCTCTCTCAGTCCTGAAAAAGCCAGAGATGGGCACAAAGCAGGCAAGGTAGAAGGTAACAGCCTTCTCTTACTTCCTGGTGGCTTAAAACCATTGTAGTTGGGACAAGGAGATTAAAAACCGGCATTATCCTTTTAGAGACCTCCCCCTAAATTGGGTATCAGAATTTGGCATGCCAGCTTTTCTGGCCTTTAGATTTTTGCCGTGGAGACAGATGGTGATGTCTGCACCTTCAGTGCCTTTGTTCCAAATTCCCTGTGCTCCTGTAAGGAATGGTATTTTCCAAAAGTATTACAATTCAAATTAAACACTTTAATGTCACCATGAGGATGGAGAAATGACACTTTGTTTTCAGTTTATGTTCTTCCACATGTTTATGACTTCTCCCTTTCCCCATAGCCCTGGTCTTCTCCCCCTTTAATGAAAGAATTAACCGACTAATATCCCTAACTCAACTGTTTGTAAAAATTCCCCTTGGTTATTGGTAGCCGATACTGTGACACTTACAAAAAAGAGTGATGACCAGTATCCTCTAGAAGTATTTCTGGCACTCTTACTAATCACTTTGATTTTTTAAATTGAGTCACTTCAATTTTGTAGTTGGCTAAAAAGTCCTTCTTTACCAAATTTTTACTGTAAGCACCTTCTGGAAATCTTCCTTAACATACTCACCGTTCCCTTGCAGCCACAGTTAGGCACCCTTCCCATAATAATGCCCTTTGCATCCTCCCAATCATGTCATTTATACACTTATATCATCACTAACCCCTTATAGGCCTGTCTTCCACCATTAATCCATGAGCAACTCAAGAGCACGGACAGCATCTTATTAATTTTTTTATTCAAATCACTTAGCATGAACTTGACATAGAGTAGGTCCTCAATGAATGTATGCGTAAGTAAATCAAATTCTATAGAAAACTGGTTGAGCATTGAGGGCAGAGAATGATGACAGAGGAATCTGATCATTCTCACTAAATACTTTCTCTGATCCCATCATCAGAGAGCTTGAGTTACGTTAGCCCTTTAGACATAATTATTTTTATCCCTTTATTATTATTCATAAGTCATCCCTGCTTAGATTTTTCCAGATTCGACCAGATAACATTAAGCTGCTTGGTAAGCTATCACATTTCACCGTGTTGTCGGGTTTGGACTTAATGACAGAACTGAGGAACAGCAAGTGCCAATATCAATTTTCTCAGAACTTCCTCCTGGGGGCTGAGAGAGGGATATAAGGCCTCCTGGGGGTTTGGAAGGAAGATTGTGGAGCTGCATCTTGTCCTCCACAGACTGGCTTTCTTTGAGGTTCTCTCAACAGCAAATCTTGGGTGTAGTAGTTTTAATAGCACTGCAGAGAGCCATAAACAGGAATTATAGGCATCATAGAATTAAAAACATGCAGTGTGGAATCAAAATTAGAAAGTGACTTTTTTTTTTTTAACCTTGTCCAAGAAACAGCAGCTTAGCAGGGCATCCATCAGAATACCACTCCTGCCATCTGGTGGCCGTGACTAACACCGACCAGGCGACAGCCCTGCTCGGCAAACAGGGCAGTGAGCTTCCCCAGAGGCTCTCTGGACAGGTGGAAGATCCTGGCTTCCAAGAGGACTAGGGATAACAAAGCCCAGACGAGTAAAGCTGTGGTGGCAGCAGTACTGTGCTCCTTTTGGAGCTGAGGCTAAAAGGAGAGAGCAGGGGCCTGGGATCAGAGCCTAGAAATTGGCTGCTTTCAAGATCTGCTCCATAGCACACCCCTCAACATAGCCTACTGAGGCCAAGTGCTGCGCCACACCTGGGACGCGACGAGCAGTAACTACCGCTTGGTCCCTGTTCAGAGGGAATGCCTGTCTGGTGACAGAGCCGGACAGGTAAGCAGGGGACGTCGGCGCAGCGCCGTGGCTGCTCAGAGGAGGCACCAGTTGTGCCAGGGTGCTTCAGAGAAGGCTTCCCGGAGCAAGTCACACCTCACTGGCTTTTGGAGTACTTAGAATTGGATTCCCCCTTCCCCCCTTTTTCTTAGCAATTCTTTATACTCAGAGCCAATGATGGCTTTAAGTGAGGCCATCATTTATGTTTATAAGACAGGGAGAGAGATTACCAAGTGGCTGTAAAGAGACATTTATATTTTATATTGTCTTTCAAGTTTCAGGGCTGAGGTCTACGTTCTACTGGTCTAAAGGAATATGGACCAAGGGTCTACTGCAGTTCCAGACTCTAACAGATGAATGTTCTCCCAACCATAGCACCAGAAAAAATATTAGTAGGGAGCCACTAATCTAGCCTGTCTCCTCCCAGCCTGGGGCAAATGAAAGAGATTTCAGAACGTGTGGGAAGGCAACCAGTAAACGGGAAATTGAGTTGATGTCTCCCTCCTGACTCCCTTCCTCTGACCTCTTCCTAACCAGTGACACCTGTATTCTACTCCTCACTATGTATTTTAAAATGTAACTTTTTCCTTGTGCTGTCCATTTAGAAAAGCCTATTGTTGGCTTGCAGAGAGCAAAGAGGATGGCAATAGAGGTAGACACTTCAACAAAGAAGACATTTATCTCCAAAGGCTTTCTGATAACCACTGGCTGGGCAGCAGTTTGGCACAGACTACCTCTTCAGTGACTTCGTGTCTTGGTTAGACGAGGAGGCCCCAGGCATGCATGTGGGCTGGGTCTGCAGGCTTGGTGGCCTTCAGTGTGGCCAGTGTATGGGGCAGGGTGTGCTCTGTAGCTCACTGAGACACCCAGAAAGCTAAACTACTCTTGGGCTCTCAGTGATTCTTGTTATGAAGTCAGGACCACTTCATCCCACGAACAGAAATGTCTTGGCTTTCCTCCGAGGTAGCTTTATTTCTAAATCAGACAACTGTCATCATTGGGATTCCTTTACTTTCTCTAGGATCCTAGGATTTCAAAGCCCTCTGAGTGTTAGGCATGCCAGAGCTTAGAAGGCTGCAATGGTGTGCTGGTCACAGGCTCTCTAGAAAAGAAAATGTAGATAAAGAACTAGATAGCTGGTGGAAAGATAGATAAAAGCCCTAATGTGTAACACTCACTAATTTCTATGATGTAAATACCTCCACCATGGCCTACTTCAAGCTACCAATAGTTTAAAAACTGGCCTGCAAAATTCCTGACCACGTAGCAGTCAGCAGCCCTGAGTCAGGGCGAGCCAACTCCCTCACCCACTGAATGGCTGGGAGCATCCGTGCCTGCCACTCCCCAGGAGACTCTGGCATGGCTGTGCCTACCATCCCCTCCAGCATCAACGTCAGCTATTGTTCTAGACTTTCTTTTTTTTTTTTTTTTTTTTTTTTTTTTTTTTTTTTGCTCGTGTTTTGAAATGAAGCATGTTGAAAATACACTGCTTTTTCCAAACTCAAGATTGAGCCATCTCGTACAAAGATTATGAGATGGACCCACTAAAATGTAAGGGCCCCTTTTCATATTATTGTGAAATGAAAGTTTAGCTTGGAACCGTTCTGAAAATCTTATTTGGTATAAGGATGAGCTAGATTAGGAAAAACTCACTTTTTTCTAGCTGTTTGCTCACCCTCCCAAGGGGGAAGGAGAAATGGAAGATGCCAAGGATGTGTCCGTATTATTGCTTTTTCTGCCCCCAGAGCACCGGAGCCGGAGTGATCGCCGGGAGCAGAGAGCCGCTGCCCCTCTTTCCATAGCGGCCCCTCCACTGCCAGCCCACCCCCCAGCTCACAGCCAGAGGAGGCGCGAAGTTAAGGACCGGCACTTCTTAACGGTGAGCTTGGTGGCCAGCCGGCAGCCCTGGCCTTGCTCATCAGAAACCATGAATGGGTCTTGGGAGTCCATTTCCTTCCTCCTAGTGGAAGAGCCTGGGCCACCTAAGAGAGCCAAGTCATGGGCATTTGAGAGTGACTGGACTTTTTTCCCCCTTTCATTCATGTGTCTTTTGGAGAATAGAGTAGGAGTACATAAGTATTTTTTTTTTTTTTTTTTACTTAACTGGTTGCACAATGTAGTAAAGCCATAATAATTGAGGACTCTGAAATCAGGGGGAAGTTTTTGCCTAAAAAAGGAGTTTTTCTGTATAGAAGCAGAAAGATTTAGAGCAGGTGGCTTCGGTGTCCTCAGCCCCTCATCTGTAATTTGGGGATATGAGTAGCACCTCACTCATAAAGTTTGAGGACTAACCGAGATAAGGCCTGGAAAGAAGGTAGCACGGTGCCTGGCATGGAGTAAGACCTCAGTAAATGCTCACTCTTACTGGGAAGGTGCTAGTGCAGATGACTCGGTGGGGTGGGCTGCGAAAAAAATGTGAAAAATCACCCCATGAAGATGAGCCATGTCATGCTTTCATGCTTCCCCATTCTATAAGGGAGGCTAGGCCTGCCGGGTCACCAGTTACCCGAGGGTCCTCATCACTGCTGGTGATGGCAGCTTTGCCTGGGTGGATGTGGTTGTAACTCAGCCCAAGCCCCCAAGTACCAATGACAGATGAAGCTGAGCCCAGGTCGGAGCACCTACAAACATCACCACCACGAGTGCACTTTCTACGGCCTCGGCGGGGAGAGGTGAGCACTGTGTGCCCAGGAGGAGGGCAGCATTTAAGTGAGAGGCTATGATTTCTATGACCAAATCAGCCCACATGGCTGGACCCCTGCTCCCTTGTCAGTACAGTTTGAGGCCCCAAATCTTAAGAAGTTACAAGTGTGGGTCCAAGTTGAGGTTTTTACTTGATATTAAGCTTCTCTGTATGGTAATAAATCCTGCGCCCTTCTGGCTTTTACGATACACAAAACAGATGCAAAATATTTGGACTGCAGGATGTCAAACATCCAGCTGAGAACAGACTTCATCTAAATGAATCTGCATGCTTTAACATACCCAGATACAACAGTAAGTGATGTTGACTAAGACATAGATATTTTTCCTACCTGTGGCTGCACTGTGGGCTCCATGTCCTTCAGGCTCACCGAGGCTCCTCAGAGCCGTGTCACACTCAACTACGCTGCTGCAGTGCAGCCCAGGGATGAGAAAGGAAGGTGAGAGACTCTGAGGGCTTTCTAGGTCTTTATATAGAGCAGTTACACATGCTAGTGATTTGTCATAAAAGCCCCTGCTCGACAAAAGTTTTATTAAGCTCAAATGTGCTTGCAAAAGCATTTGCTTTTAATGAGGCATTTCTGCATAAAAATGCTAAAAATATTTTTCCATTCATTATAACATGTTTTGTGGCTCATTAAGTTGTTTTTTTTCAGGGGGGCGGATGGGAGAGAATAATGTTGAGCATTTACAGAAATGACATAAAAATATCACCATTTGTCATAATCTGCATAATTTTTAATAATGTCTAAATACCAAAGTTAAGACTATAGGAAAAAGCCAAAAATAATGAATAACAATGAGGGTGCTTCATTTACCGAGCAAGCTTCAATAAGAGGAGGAGTCTAGAGCAAACTGACGTAAACCAGAAAGTGTACCCATCTCAAATGATAATAATTAAAATCGCCCCAATTACTTAGGAATACTGTTTCATTTATTTGATTGAATTTGGTTCACCAAGTTCACTGGAAGATCTTCCATTCAAGTTCTATCCCTCAGACCTGAAGGTGATTCAGAACAGAACACAGTTCTCTGCGCTGAGCTTACAGGAGCCGTAGACTGCTACCAGAGAAGAGGCTGCAGGGGCAGGGACAGGAAATTGGCAACCACATTGTTGGACATTTTCTTAGAGAGCAACAGGGAAAAAAGCATTCATAGTGAGATGCTGATACAACTCTGCAGACTGTTATACTGTAGTTTGGTCATTAAGGGTATAGACTGTGAAGTCAAACTGCCTGGATTTGAATATCAGCTCTACCATTTATTAGCTGTGTGACCCTGAACAAGTTAATCATTTTAGTGTCTCCGGGATAATAGTGATAGTACCTCATAAGTTTGAAACAAAGACTGAATGTGTTATTACATTGTTAATACATGTAGATAGTACCTAATGCATAATAAGCACTCGATACGTATTAGACATCATCATCATTGTTAATAGCCAATCAAATTCATGGTGTATCATTGATATTGTAATAAGATGATGGGTCTAACTAGGTTTCAATCCCAGCTCTACAATTTCTTCGGTTGCATGATTTTGAAAAAGTTTTATCTTTGAGTCCCAGTTTCTGTGAAATGGGGAGATAACTTCAATTTTACAAGGTTGTTAAGAAGATTTAAGTGTTATATAAATACAATTAAATCATGTATATATGAAAAAGTCCCTAGTGTAGTGCCTAAAACATACAAATATCTGAATCTATATTCATAAACACTTAAAATCAAACCCTTACCATCAAATGAAAAGCCTGTAGCATATATTCACTAATAAGACTAGAGGAAATATAAGTTGTGACTTCTTCTAGAGGGCAATTTCCCAATATTTATCAAACTATAAGATGTTAAATTATGCTAAGTGAAATAAGTCAGACAAATACCATATGATTTCACTTGTATGTGGAATCTAAAAACCAAAACAAATGAGCAAACAAAAGCAGAAAGACCCATAAATACAGAGGACAAACTGATGGTTGCCAGAGGGGAGGGGAAGAGGAGATGGGCAAAAGGGGTGAAGGGCATTGGGAAGTACAGGCTCCAGTCATGGAATGAGTAAGTCACGGAGATGAAAGGTACAGCGTAGGGACTATAGTCAGTGATACCGTGATAGCACTGTACGGTGGCAGATGGGAGCTACGCTTGTGGAGAGCACTGCATAATATAGCAAAGGTTGGTCATATCACTGAATGTAACACTATTTCTCAATTATACTTCAATAAAAAATAAATAAAAGGGGCAAAAAAGCCCTTACAAGATGGGGTACCTGGCTGGCTCAGTCAGTGGAGCGTGTGTCTCTCAATCTCGGGGTTGTGGGTTTGAGCCTCACGCTGGATGTAGAGATTACTTAAGAAAATAAAATCTTTACCCAAAAAACCCCCCTATAAGATATTCCTACCCTTTGATCCAGCAATTCTATATCTAGGAATTTATCCTAATGCAAAGATATTTTCACTAGGATGTTCATCAAAGCACTGTTTGGAATAGGAAAAATAGTTACAAATATCTTAAATATCCAACAGTAGGTACTTAGTGAATTCTGATATATTCATAGGATAGACTATGGTATCAAAAAGTGTCACTAAAGAATATTCAATGACATGGAAAATATATATTTTATCATCAGGGAGTTTTAAGTAGTGTAAAAATTGTGTATGGTGTCTATGAGTGCGTACGTGAGTATACATACATACATGCATAGGAAAAAAGGCCGGAAGGCTCTGTACCTGTGCTTCCCAAACTGTGTGATGGGGTCCTCCAGGGCACTGCAGTGAAATCCAAAGGGTGCACTGGGATATTTTACATTATCAAGAGGTCCTCTGTTTCTACCTGATGATGGCTCCAAAGTAGCCTCATAGATTTTGCAAGTGGAAAGAGGGGTTGCTTGGTTTCTTGACATGTAATTTAAATCAGAAGTTCCGAGAGGAACACAAGGGAAACTGACCAGCCAACTTAGCTTAAAACCCACTGTCAGCTGAAAATTCAAGGTCTCTCTCACAATTGTAAAGCCCATCTTAGGAATCCTCATCCTTCAAGGGTGGGAAAGGAGATGATCCCAGGCCTAGATGGTTTTCCAGAGGAATTCTAAACCTTCCAAGTCCAGATAATACCAGTGCTCTATAAATTATTTCAGAGCATTGAAAATAAAATAGAACTTCCCTATTTCTTTTATGAACATGTTATGAAAGTTTGACACCTGAACCTGATAAAGCATGGAAGTAGGGGAGGGAAATATAGACCAATATCACTCTGGTTATTAATGCAGAAATAATAAATGTTAGCAAATAGAATACCACATTAAGAAATTCATATACCATGACTAAATGGGATTTATTCTATAAATAGAAGGTTGGTTCAATATTAAGAAATATATTAGTATCATATACTAATATATATATTAGAATATGTATGTATTAGTAGATTAGTATTAGTGTGTGTGTGTGTGTGTGTGTGTGTGTATATATATATATATATATGGTTTCATATACTAATCATATACTATCTAAAGGGAAAAAAAAACATATGATTATGTCCATGGATGCCAGAGAGGCCTTAAATAAAATTCAACACATATTCTTTATAAAAAGACTTGAGAAAATAGGAATTGAGTGGTACTTCATTAACATGATAAAATATACATATCTTAGTCCTAAAGCCAGTCTCTTAATGGGGAAGCACTAGAGGCATTTCCAGTAAAATCAGAAACAAGGCAGAGATGCTATCTATCTCTGCTACTAATTAATATTATACTAGGGAGATTAATCAATGCAACTGGACAAAATAAATCAGTTATAGGCATAAGATTTGATAAGGAAGAAGTAAAGGTATATCTAGTTGCAGATGATATGATACTATAGGATCTTCCTGGTAGAGGATCAATGATAAAAGTAATTCAAACACACAGTAAGGTAGCAGGATACACACACACAAAAATCAATAGCCTTCATTTACACAAATGATAGCCAATTAAAAGACCAACTAGTAGATGAAACTCCATTTACAGCAATAACAAAGAAGATTAAATACTTAGGAATTAATTTACCAGAATGTGCAAAACCTGTATGAGAGCAACGGCAGCATTCTTTTAAAACACAAAATTAGATTTTCTCAAATGGAAGGATGTCCCCTATTCTTGGAAAGAATGATTCAGCATTATAAGTAGGTAAGTTCTAAGTTGATTTATAAATTTAACACAATCTCAAAATACCAATAAGCCTTCTTTTAAATGGAGTTAGACCCATTGATAATAAAGTTCTTATGGAAAAACATACAAGAATATCCAGGAAAACACTGACAAAGGAAACCAATAAGGGGTAAGTAGCTCTACCTGGCATTAAAATATCCTTAAAGCCTTTATAATTACAATAGTGTGTCACTAATATATGAATAGAAAAATATGCCAGTAGAAAAAAAATACAAAGTCCAGAAATCAACCCAAATATATATGAACACATAGTCTATGATAAAGGCAGTATCCCAAAACACTGAGGCAAAAGATGGTTTTTTTTTTTTTTTAATGATGCTGGAACAACTAGGTAGCCAGTTGGTAAAAGACAAAATTTCATTAGCGTTTCTCAACCTTGGCATTATTGACATTTTGAGTCCAATAAGGCGTTGCTGTGGGGGCTGTCCTGTGCGGTGTGCTATGTTTAGCAGCACTCTAGGCCCCTACCCAAGAGATGCCAGGAGCACTCTTCCCCCTAGTTTTGACAATCCAGAATGTCTCTAGACACTGCCAATGTTCCCTAGGGAGACAGAATTGCCCCTAGTTGAGAATCATGTAATTAGATCCATACTTCACACCAAACACAAGATTAAGCTCCTAATGGATCAGGGACCTAAACATAAAAACTGAAACCACACAAGTACTAGAGGAAAATAAGGGTGAATTATTCTTTAACCTCAGTCTTTAACTCTGACTCAAAATACAGAGGAAGTAAAAGAAAAGATTGATAAATCTGAATAGTAAATATTTTTGTGTGCTCAAACACCATAAAGTCAAAACATAAGCCAAAATTGGGAGAAAATATGTGCAATATATACCACGAAGGACTAATATCACTAAGTAGATAAATACCTCTTTAAAATTGAGGGACTAAGAGGGGTGCCTGGTGGCTCAGTTGTTAGTGTCTGCTTTTGGCTCAGGTCATGATCCTGCAGTCCTGGGATCAAGCCCTGCATTAAGCCCAGCATTGAGCCCCACATCGAGCCTCACATCGGGCTCTCTGCTCTGCAGGAAGCCTGCTTCTCTCTCTCCCACTCCCCCTGCTTGTGTTTCCTCTCTCACTCTCTCAGATAAATAAATAAAATCCTTTTTTAAAAATTGAGGGACTCCTTTTTCGCAACGGGTTTGCCGCCAGAACACAGGTGTCGTGAAAACCACCGCTCATCCTAAACCAGAATGGGGAAGGAAAAGACTCATATCAACATTGTTGTCATCAGACACGTAGATTCGGGCAAGTCTACCACTACTGGTCATCTGATCTACAAATGTGGTGGGATCGACAAAAGAACTATCGAAAAATGCGAGAAGGAGGCTGCTGAGATGGGAAAAGGCTCCTTCAAGTATGCCTGGGTCTTGGATAAACTGAAAGCTGAACGTGAACGTGGTATCACCATTGATATCTCCCTGTGGAAATTCGAGACCAGCAAGTATTACGTGACCATCATTGATGCTCCAGGACACAGAGACTTTATCAAAAACATGATTACAGGCACATCCCAGGCTGACTGTGCTGTCCTGATTGTTGCTGCTGGTGTTGGTGAATTTGAAGCAGATATCTCCAAGAACGGGCAGACCCGTGAGCATGCCCTTCTGGCTTACACACTGGGTGTAAAACAACTAACTGTTGGTGTTAAGAAAATGGATTCCACTGAGCCACCCTACAGCCAGAAGAGATACGAGGAAAGTGTTAAGGAAGTCAGCACCTACATTAAGAAAATTGGCTACAACCCTGACACAGTAGCATTTGTGCCAATTTCTGGTTGGAATGGTGACAACATGCTGGAGCCAAGTGCTAATATGCCTTAGTACAAGGGATGGAAAGTCACCCGTAAAGATGGGAATGCCAGTGGAACCACACTGCTTGAAGCTCTGGATTGCATTCTGCCACCAACTCATCGAACTGACAAGCCCTTGCGTCTGCCTCTCCAGGACGTCTACAAAATTGGTGGTATTGGTACTGTCCCTGTGGGCCGAGTGGAGACTGGTGTTCTTCAGCCTGGCATGGTGGTCACCTTTGCTCCAGTCAATGTTACAACTGAAGTCAAGTCTGTTGAAATGCACCATGAAGCTTTGAGTGAGGCTCTTCCTGGGGACAATGTGGGCTTCAATGTCAAGAACGTATCTGTCAAAGATGTTCGTCGTGGCAATGTGGCTGGTGACAGCAAAAATGACCCACCAATGGAAGCAGCTGGCTTCACAGCTCAGGTGATTATCCTGAACCATCCAGGCCAAATTAGTGCTGTATATGCACCTGTGCTGGATTGTCACACAGCTCACCTTGCTTGCAAGTTTGCTGAGCTGAAGGAGAAGATAGATAGTCGTTCTGGAAAAAAGCTGGAAGATGGTCCCAAGTTCTTGAAATCTGGTGACGCGGCCATTGTTGATATGGTTCCTGGCAAGCCTATGTGTGTTGAGAGCTTCTCTGACTATCCTCCTCTGGGCCGTTTCGCTGTTCGTGACATGAGACAGACAGTTGCTGTGGGTGTCATCAAAGCAGTGGACAAGAAGGCAGCTGGAGCTGGCAAGGTCACCAAGTCTGCCCAGAAAGCTCAGAAGGCTAAATGAATATTATCCACAATACCTGCCACCCCAGTCTTAATCAGTGGTGGAAGAATGGTCTCAGAACTGTTTGTGTCAATTGGCCATTTAAGTTTAATAGTAAAAGACTGGTTAATGATAACAATGCATCGTAAAACCTTCAGAAGGAAAGGAGAATGTTTTCTGGACCATTTGTTTTTCTGTGTGTGTGTGTGGCAGTTTTAAGTTATTAGTTTTTAAAATCAGTACTTTTTAATGGAAACAACTTGACCAAAAATCTGTCACACAATTTTGAGACCCATTAAAACAAAAGTTTAATGAGAAAAAAAAATTGAGGGACAAAGAAAGGAACAAAAACATGGTAGAAAAATGGGGGGGAAGCCTTAAACAGACAATCCAGAAAACACATAAAAATGTTGCTTACACTTAAGAAAAAGTGCGCAAACTCACTCATACTTAGAGAAATGCAAACATTTATGTTGAGAAATCACTCATCACCTAATTAGACTGGCAAAAATTAAACAATATGGCAATATAATCCGGTGAAACTGGGGGGAACTCACAAACACTGTTGGTGAGAAGCAAACTTGGTACGGCCTATCTGGAGGGGAATTTGGCGATATCTAACCAAACGACATATACCCTTACTTTTCACCCTAGCAATCCCACTAAACATACACCTCCAGTATTACCAAAAGATTAATCATTGCAGTATTGCTTAAAATCAAAGATACCGTAAATAACCAAAAAGCTATACACAGATGGATATATTGAAGAATTATTTATCTATGAGTGATATTAGCCCTTCTGTGGCACATGTACCTGTACTGACAGAGTAAACTACAGGACAACCACACAATACAGTACTATGCAGCTGTGAGAAAAATGAGGAAGATCTTTATGAACTAATAAGGAGTGATTCCAGGACATATTCTTAACTGAAAAAGGCAAAGCCCTAGGTTCCAGTACAGGATGGCAATATCGGAAAGCCCTGAACTGACCTCCCCCATGGAACACAGCGAATTGCACCTATTGATAGAACAGTTCCTCCTCAAGAAGACCTGACGACTAACCGAACAGCTTCTGAGCAACCAAAGATGGAGAGAAGAGTGAGTGAGCGAGCGAGCAAGCGAGAGAGAACCAAAGGGAACCCCTACACTCACACTGTGAACAGAGTGAGGAGGGAGAGTACTGAGGAACTGGGAACAGATCCCTCTGTCCTTGGGCACAGAAAAATAAAAGCCACAGTTTTAAAGAACAAGTAGCATATAAAAGACACAACCCTAGAACTCTGCTGAGTGGTGAAGGAGCTGTGGGAATGTTCTCCAGGTGAGAGAGACACAGTTTATGTTCCCATATCACCTTAAAAGCCTAGAATGGAGCAGGGTCCAGCCTCCGTAACAGGTGGGTCTGGCCCTCACAGGGAGCTTGCAACCTCAGCAAGCCAAGGGTCCACAAGCCTGCACCAGTCTCAGTTGCACTAAAGCACAGGAAAAAAAAAAAAAAAAGCCAAGTTTACAAGGGCCAAAAAACTGTAGGAACACTCTTCCCCTCCACCTTAAAAGCCCAGATGGCCTGGGAATAAAAATACATTATATGTTTACTTAAAAAAAAAAAAAGAATTATGAATAAAGCAAGTGGAATTAAAAAAAAAAAAAAAAACCCAAAATGGGGAGGAAAAAAAAAAGCCCAGGTGGGAACGGGATCTAGATGCTGTAAGTGGTGGGTCTGGATGCCATAACTGACAGGTCTGGTCATCACCAGGAGCTTCTGACCTCAGCAAGCCCAGGGTCTGCAAGACCACACCAACCCTGGTCACAATGGGACACAGAAAAAAAAAAAAAAGAGCCATTGTTTAAAAGGGCAGAGGAATAGCTGGGATCCTCTCTCCCCCTCCACCCTAAAAGCCCAAGCCAGAACAGGGTTTGGCTCACAGCTTGCAACCTCAGCTAGCCTAGTGTCCACAAGCCCATAACAGCCCACAACTATCCTGTGGTGCTGGGGCACAAAAAATATTTTTGTTTTTAATTGAAAAAAATTTTATTTATATTTTATTTTTAAAATTTGTCTTGTTTGGTTTTTATTTTTGTTCTTTGGGTTTTGTTTTGTTTTTTCTTTTCCCCTTCTTTTTAAAATTTTTAATTTTTTTCTTCTTTCTATAAAAAGCTACAGTTTAAAAAGAGTAACTAACATATACTGCCACAGCTCCAGCTAGCCAGCAAAAGTCACCACACACACACAATTTACAGAGAGGACAACATACACAAGACCACTCCTTCATGTTTAGGAGAAGTGGCCTTTCTGCCTAATCCATAGAAACACCAAAAGTTGAGCAAAATGGGAGGAGAGAGGAATATGCTCCAATAGACAGAAAAAGATAAAAACCTCAGAAAAAGAAATAAATGAAACAGAGATAAGCAATACACCTTTTTTAAAATAAAGATTTTGTTTATTTATTTGAAAGACAGAGCAAGAGAGGGAACACAAGCAGGGGGAGTGGGAGAGGGAGAAGCAGGTTTCCTGCCAAGCAGGGAGTCCAATGCCAGGCTAGATCCCAGGACCCTGGGATCACGACCTGAGCCAAAAGCAGATGCTTAAAAACTAAGCCACCCAGGCGCCCCCTCCTTTTTTTAGCAATATGCCTAATAAAGAATTTAAAATAATGATAATAAAGATAGTGGGTTGCAGAAAAAAAGTGGAAGAATTTGGTAAGCCCTTCAATAAAGGTATAGAAAATACTAGAAAGAACCAATCAGAGTTGAAGAATACAGCTGAAATAAAAAAACACCAGAGGGAGTGTCAGTAGTAGATTAGAGGATGCAGAAGAATGTACCAGCAGTCTGGAAGACAGCATAATGGAAAGTGCACAAACTGAACAGCAAAAAGAGAAAAGAATTTGTTTAAAAAAATTTTATTTATTTACCTGAGAGACAGAGAGAGCATAAGCTGGGGGGAGGAACAGAGGGAGAGGGAGAAGCAGGCTCCCTGCTGAGCGGGGAGCCTTACATGGGGTTCAGTCCCAGGACCCTGGGATCATGACCTGAGCCGTAGGCAGACACTTAACCAAAGAAGCCACCCATACTCCCCAAGAAAAGAATTTTTTTAATGAGGCTAGATTAAGCAATCTCTTGGATAATATCAAGTGAACAAACATCATGATATAGGGTCTTAAAAGGAGAGAGAGAGGTGTAGAAAACTTATTTGAAGAAATAATAACTAAAAACTTCCCTAACCTAGGGAAGGAAACAGATATCCACTCCCAAGAAGCACAGAATTTTACACATGATGAACCCAAGGAGGTCCATACCATGGCACTAAAATGTGAAAGTTAAAGAGAGAATTTTAAAAGCAGCAGGAAAGAAAAAAAAATGTTAACTACAAGAGAAAACCTATAAGGCTAATCAGCTGATTTCTCAGCAGTACTTTGCAGGCCGAAAGGGAGGGCATGATATATTTAAAGTGCTTGAAAGGAAAAAACCTGCAACCAAGAATACTTTACTGGCAAGGTTATCATTCAGAGTTGAAGGCGAGTTAAAGTCTCCCAAACAAATGAAAGATAAAGGAGTTTATCACCACTAAATGAGTCTCACTAGAAATGTTAAAGGGACTTCTTTAAGTGGAAAAGAAATAGCTATAATTAGACATAAAAATTATGAATAGAAAAATGTAAAATATGAAAACATGCATTTTAAGTGTGGAGAGGGAGTAAAAAGGAAAGAGAAGGGTAAAAGAAAATCAAGGGGTTTTTTTCCCTTTTATTTTAGACTGTATTTGAACTTAAATGACCAAACCTCATGAGAACCACAAACACAAAACCTATGACAGATACACAAAAAATAAAAAGAAAGCCAAACACAACACTATAGAACCTCATCAAATACAAAGAAAGAGAACAAGAGAAGGAGCAACAAAGAACTGCAAGAACAACCAGAAAACAAATTTTAAAATGGCAGTAAGTACATACCTATCAATAATTACTTTAAATATAAATGGCTTAAATGCTGCAGTCAAAAGATGTACGGTGGGCAGAATAGATGTAAAAAGACCCATGTAGATTTCCAGGAAAGATGGTGGAATAGGAGAAGAGGATCCGGCTCATCTGTCCCACAGACACCACTAGGAAATACCCACATCAGTGTAAATAAACCAGAACAACTAGAAGACTGACGACACTCTCTCGCAGCTAAATGTAGAGAAGAGGCCACATCAAAGAGGATCAGAAGGACTGAGATGCAGTGGGGAGCCAGACAAACTAGCAGGACTGCCCACAGGAGGGAGGGACACCACCAGCACAATGAAAGGAGAGGCACCTCAGGCATGGGGACTGCACTGCAAACATAAATCCCCGTAACATTTGGCTTTGAAGGCCAGAGGTGCCTGGCTTTGCAAGTTTTCGTAATCAGTAGGGCTTAACACCTGGAATTTTAAAAACCAGCAGGCTCAGTTCTGCAGGAGCTGGGAAGGTCACAGGGAACTGAGTCCCCACCTTTAAAGAGACAGCATTTAACAAACAGTCCCACTGAGATAAAGCATAGAAGCAATAGTTTGAAAACTTCCCGAGATATACTGAAAGATTTATTTACTAATGTCAAAGCATGTGCTGCAGGGGCAGGGAACTTTGGGAAACTTTTCCAAGAACAAAAGTCCTGGTAGGTGCCCTTTCCCTCCCGTGCCCCCCAGCCTAGATAACAGACACCTGGTGGAACCACCAGAGCGCAACACTCTCCACTTAGCTTGTTAACAGCTTGTGTCCAGCTCCCATGCTCTTCGGCAGATCTGTCCCATCCAATCCATCAGGATTTCACAGGAGTTCTCCTGGGCACCTGCCGCTCGCCACCCACAGCAGGTTGGCTCGCACACCTGGCCCCTCCGCTCTCCCTACAGACATACCCCTTCCAATATGCCCTTGGCTGGAGCCCACCCAAAGCATGCCAAAGCCTGGCTGTGTGCAAGTAGCCCCGACAGGAGACAGGATGACTCCAAAGTGACTCCTGGGGAAAATAACTGCACATACCAATATGACTGCAGCCCCAGCAATGGGCTGGGGGCAGACATGATGTCTGACTGCAGGCCCCACCCACGAATGAAAGCTTCTCAGGGCATAACACAGGGAAAGTGCCCTGCAGTTTGATGCTACCATAGCTCTGGGGAAAAGCCTGATCTAACTCAACTTAAGCCCAAGACTGGCCCACTTACAAGGTGGCCCCAGACTGGCCCACTAACAACATAGTAACCAAACCCTGCCTATAACAGGCAAAGAGAGTCATTAGAGACAAATGGACTGAAGGCAAATTCAGCACAGCCACAACAGTAGGACACATGCAACACATATAGGAGACACCCCTGAAGTACCAGGTTCTGGTGAACAGGGAATGTTGTGCTGCAGAGCACTACAGGACCTCTTACTCATAAGGCCACTACTTCCAAGAGGAGGACACATGGCTGATTTTCCTAACATGGAGAAAGAAACAGAGAGAGTTAGACAAAATGAGAAGACCCAGGAATATGTCCTGAATGAAAGAAAAGGGCAAAAGTGAAGCAAGAGGCAAAATGAAACAGAGATAAGTAATATGTCTGATAGAGTATTTTAAACTAATTGTCATAAAGATTCTCACTGGACTTGAGAAAGGAGTGGAGAACCTCAGTGAGACCCTCAAAAAAGAGATAGAAAACATAAAAAAGAACCAACCATAGATGATGAACTTAATAACTGAAATTTAAAACACACTACATAGAATAAATGGTAGACTAGAGAAAGCAGAAGAACAGATCAGTGACCTGGAGGATGAGTAATGGAAAGCAATCAAGCAGAACAGTAGAGAAAAAAAGAATAAAACATGAAAATAGATTAAGGGAACTCAGTGACACCATCAAGCCTAGTAATATTAACATTAGAGGGGTCCCAGAAGGAGAAGAGAGAAAAGGGGGAGAAAATTTATTGAAGAAATAATAGCTGAAAACTTCTCAAATCTAGGGAGGAAAACAGAAATCCAGATCCAGGAGGCACAGAGAGCCTGCAACAAAATCAACCCAATTACCAAGACAGTAATTAAAATGGCAAAAAGTAGTGACAAAAAGAGAATTTTAAAAGCAGCAAGAGAAAAGAAAACAGTTACATTCGAGGGAAACCCCAAAAGGCTGCCAGCTGATTTTTCAGCAGAAGCTTTGTAGGCCAGTAGGGAGTAACATGGTAGATTCAAAGTGCTGAAAGAAAAAAACCCTGCAGCCAAAAATATTCTGTCCAACAAGGCTATCATTCAGACTAAAAGGAGAGAGAGAGTTTCCCAAAGAGACCAAAATTAAAGGAAACCATGACCACTAAACCAGCACTATAAGAAATGTCAAAGGGGACTCTAGAGTGGAAACAAAAGACCCTAAGAGTAAAATAAGTAGGAATCACAAAAGTAGTAAAAATAAGTGTATCTATAAAAATCAGTCAAGGGACTCACAAAATAAAAAGACATAAAGTATGACACCATTTACCCAAAATGAGGTGGCCAATAAAGTAAAGAATGGGTTCAAACCTAGGTGATTATCAACTCAATATACAGTGCTATATGCAGAAGATGTTATATACAAACCTAATGGTAATCACAAACAAAAATCCAGTAATAGGTAAAAAATAAAGACAAAGGAATCCAAGAATATTACTAAAGAAAGCCAACAAACCATGCGTGAAGACAGCTTGAAAGGAGCAGAGAAGAACTACAAAAACAACCATAAAACAAAGTAACAAAATTGCAATAAGCACACACCTGTCAATAATTACTTTGAATGTGAATGGACTAAATGCTTCTATCAAAAGATATAGGGCGACGGAATGGATAAAAAAGCAAGACCATCTATATGCTGCCTACAAGAGACTCATTTCCAGACCTAAAACCATATGTAGATTGAAAGTGAAGTGATGGAAAAGCATTTATCATACAGATGGAAGTGAAAAGAAAGCCAGGGTAGCAATACTAATATCGGACAAAACAGACTTTAAAACAAAGACTGTAACAAGAGACAAAGAAGGACACTATAAATCATAAAGGGAACAATCCAACAAGAAGATAGTATAAATATTTAGGCACCCAACATGGGAGCACCCAAATACATAAAGCAGCTAATAACAAACATAAAGGAAATAATTGATAGTAATACAATAATAGTAAGGGACTTTAACACCACACTTACAAAAATGGATAGGTCATCCAAACAAAATGAACAAGAAAATAGTGGCTTTGAATGACACCTTGGGCCAAATGGATCTAGCAGATATATTCAGAACATTCCATCCTAAAACAGTAGAATACACATTCTTTTAAGTATACGTGGAACCTTCTCCAGAATAGATAACATGTTAGGCCACATAACAAGTGTCAACAAATTCAGAGAGACTGAAGTCATACCATGCATCTTTCCTGACCACAATGCTATGAAACTAGAAACCAACTACAAGAAAAAATCTGCAAAGGACAGAAATACATAAAGGTTAAATAATAGGGTACTAACCAATGACTGGGTCAAACTAAAAGTCAAAGAGGAAATCAAAAAATACATGAAGACAAATGAAAATGAAAACACAACAGTACAAAATCTTTGGGATGCAGAAAAACCTGTTCTAAAAGGGAAGTGTATAGTAATACAGGCCTACAGAAAGAAGCAAAAAAATCTCAAATTAACAACCTAACTTTACATCTAAAGGACCTAGAAAAAGAACAAACAAAAACATTAGAATGGAAATAAACAAAACAGAAACTAAAAATAATAATAATAATTGTAACCAGGAGCTGGTTCTTTGAAAAGATCAACAAAATTGATATAGCCATTCTCATAAAAAAAAGTGGGTGGGCTCAAATAAACAAAATCAGAAATAAATAAGGGAGAAACAATAACACCACAGAAATACAAAGGACTAAAAGAGAGTATTATGAAAAAGTATACACCAACAAATTGGACAACCTAAAAGAAATTGATAAACTCCTAGAAGCATATAACCTTCCAAAACTAAATTGGGAAGAAATAGAAAATTGAACAGACTGATTACCAGCCATAAAATTGAGTGTGTAATCAAAAAATTCCTAACAAACCAAAGTCCAGCATCAGATGGCTTCACAGGTGAATTCTACCAAACATTTAAAGAAGAGTTAGTACCTATTCTTCTCAAACTATTCCAAAAAATAGAGGATAAAAGGAAAGCTTCCAAATTTATTCTGTGAGGCCAGTATTACTCTGATACCAAAACCAGATAAAGACACTACATAAAAAGAGAACTATAGGCCACTATCT
The DNA here is from genome assembly GCF_022355385.1 of Mustela nigripes. Classification (NCBI taxonomy): domain Eukaryota; kingdom Metazoa; phylum Chordata; class Mammalia; order Carnivora; family Mustelidae; genus Mustela; species Mustela nigripes. The sequence continues at coordinate 110,717,532 of NC_081575.1, read as the reverse complement.
CTGATTAACATAGATGCAAAAATACTTAGCAAAATATTAAGAAATGGAATCCAACAATACATTAAAAAATCATTCAGCATCATTAAGTGGGATTTATTCTAGGATGCATGAATGGATCACTATTTATAAATCAATCAATATGATATTATCTCATCAACAAGAGAAAGGGAAAAAACCTTATGATCATTTCAACAGATGCATAGAAAGCATCCAACAAACTACAACATCTATCCATGATAAAAAAAAAAAAAAACCTTAACAAAGTTGGTCTAGAGGGAACATACTTCAACATAATAAAGGCCATATATGAAAAACCCACAGCTAGCATCATATGCAATGGGAAAAACAGAGCTATTCCTCTGTTACTCAATATAGTCCTAGCCACAGCTATCAGACCACAAAAATAAAAGGCATCCAAATTGGTAAGGAAGAAGTAAAACATGCACTCTTTACAGATGACAAGATACTATATATGGAAAACGTGAAAGACTCCACCAAAAAACTACTAGAACTGATGAGTGAATTCGGTAAGGTTTTAGATAGAAAATCAATATACAGAAATCCACTGCATTTCTATACACTGATAATGAAGTAGCAGAAAGAGAAATTAAGAAAACAGTCTCATTTACAATTGCACCAAAAATAATAAAATCCCCAGGAATAAGCTCAACTAAGGAGTTGAAAGAGCTGTGCTCTGGAAACTATAAAGCATTAATAAAAGACATTAATGATGACACAAATGAAAAGATATTCCATCCCTATGGACTGGAAGAACACACATTGTTAAAACATCTGTACTACCCAAAGCAATCTACAGATTTAATACAAATCCCTATCAATCTACCAAAATCATTTTTTCACAAAACTAGAACAAACAATCCTAAAATTTGTAGGGAACTGTAGAGGACTCTGAATAGTCAAAAGCAATCCTGAAAAAGAACAGAACTGGAGGTATCACAATCGCAGATTTCAAGATATATGATAAAACTATAGGAATCAAAATGGCATGGTACTGGCAAAAAAAGAGACACACAGATCAACAGAACAGAACAGAGAGCCCAGAAATAAACCCACAATTATACAGTCGATTAATCTTCAAAGAAAGAGGCAAGATTATGCAATGGGAAAAAGTCTCTTCAACAAATAGTGCTGGGAAACTGGACAGCTACATGTAAAAGAATGAAACTGGACCATTTTCTTAAACCATACACAAAAATAAACTCAAAGGGATTAAGGACCTAAATATGAGACCTGAAACCATAAATATCGTAGAAGAGAGGACAGGCAGTAATTTCTCTGACACCAGTTGTAGGAACATTTTTCTAGATTTGTCTCCTGAGGCAAGGGAAACAAAGGAAAAATAAACTATTGGGACTACCTCAAAATAAAAAGCTTCTGCACAGCAAAGGAAACAATCAACAAAACTAAAAGAACCTACTCAAGATATTTGTAAATGACATATCCAGTAAAGGGCTAGTATCCAAAATATATAAAGAACTTACATAACTCAAAAACAAAAAATAAACAATTAAAAATGAGCAGCAGACATGAACATTTCTGCAAAGCAGACATATTGATGGCCAACACAGGAAAAGATATGCAATATCACTAATCATCAGGAAAATGGAAATAAAAAACCACAATTACCTTATACCTGTCAGAGAGGCTTAAAATAAAAGACAAGAAATGACAAGTGTTGGCGAGGATGTGGAGAAAAAGGAACCCTCGTGCACTGTTGGGAATGCAAACTGGTGCTGTCACTGTGAAAAACACTACAGAAGTTCCTCTAAAAATTAAATTAGAATTACCATATAATCCAGTAATTCCACTACTGGGTATTTACCCAAAGAATACAAAAATACTAATTCGAAAAATATATGTACCCCTTTGTTTACAGCAGCATTATGTACAATAGCCAAATTACGGGAGCAGCCAATCGTCCATCAATAGACAAATGAATAAAGAAGAGGTAGTAGATATACATTACTCAGCCATAAAAAAGAACGACATCTTGCCATTTGCAACAACATGGATAGATCTAGAGGGTATAATGTCAAGTAAATCAGTCAGAGAAAAACAAATACCATATGATATCACTCATATGCAGAATTTAAGAAATAAAACAAATGAACAAAGGAAAAAGAGAAAAACCAAAAAATAGACCCTTAACTATAGAGAGCAAGCTGACGGTTCTCAGAAGGGAGGTGACCAGGGGCGAAAGTGGTGAAGGGATGAAAGAGTGCACTTGGCATGATGAGTAGCACTGAGTCATTATGGAATTGTTGAATCACTATATTGTACACCTGAAACTAATATAACATTGTATGTTAACTATACTGGAATTAAAATAAATTTAAAATTAAATTAAAAAAAATTTTTTTAAAACAGCATGCATAGTAGAAAAATAAACAAGATCCATCTATATGGAATATTACACAGCCACAAAAAAGATGGCATCATGCCACTTGAGACAATATGATGGACCTACAGGATATTATGCTAAGTGAAATAAGACTAAGACACATACCATATGATTCCACTCATAAGTGGAACCTAAAAAAAACCCTCAAATAAATGAATTAACAAAAAGCAGAATCAGACCTATAAATACAGAGAACAAAATGAAGGTCGCCAGAGGGGAGGGTTGGTGGGGGGGGGGGGGGTGGGGCAAAATGGGTGACGAGGAGAGGAAGACAGAGGCTCCCAGTAATGGAATGAGTAAGTCATAGGAATAAAAGGGACATCCTAAGGAACACAGTCAATGATACCATAAGAGCAATATGATGATATGATGGTAGCTACACTTGTGGTGAACACAGCATAATGTATAGACTTGTCAAGTCACTATGTTGTACACCTGAAGTAATATAACATTGCATCGACTATACTCAAATAAAAAATGTAAACATGAAGTTAAATGTTTTTTTTTTTTTTAAAAAGAGGTAAAGCCCAAAAGAGTATCTATTGTACGCTACCCTTCATGTTAGAAAAAAGGATACGGAAGAAAATATACAGGTATCCATTTATTTGTGTGAAAGAAATAGTCTTTAAAAAAAAGAGTCAATTTTGCTATAACACAATATATTCATACCTAAAAATCTCCACATTATGCAAAATTCCACAAGAAAAACCAGAAGGTTTATGGGGGAACATGGGGTACAACACTCAGTAAACCTCAGACACACACACACACACACAGATAGGAACCTAATTTTTAAAAAAGCAGCAACACAATTTTACAACATTAAGTAGTTAAGAAGTGTACTGCAATAAACATGTCACTTAACCTAGAAAAAGCCTTGAAGTTTGCTTGTGGAATGGCGAGCAGGACGGCTGGTGCGAAGGGGTAGAAGAAGGCTGTAGCCCCAGGTATGGATGGGCGTGACTTCTAAGACACTGGTGAACCAGGGGGACTCAGAGATGTCTATAGTATGTGCATTTTACGTATTCTTACCCAGCTCAGGTCAGCTGGGTATACTTTCTGGGTTCACCTAGAATTTCTCATGCATGAAACTGTCCATAAACAAACACGAAATACACATGAAACTCCAACTGTTTTCTAAGATATATCAATCATGGTGGCACAAACCTGCTTTTTCAAAACAAGCATTACTGCAAAACCATACAAGAAAGACAAATTGGAAAGTAATGAGATTGATTTACCAACAGGCGGTAAGTGGGAACAGACTAGCAAGAATGGGGAATGGGAAGGAGGTAGTAGAGTCAAGGGAGTGACACTTCTCTGAGTATATTTTTGGGGTAGGTCTAACTCTTAGAACCCAGGTAATGTTTTACATACTAGCCCCCCCCCCCAATAAATAAATAAATAATATGAATCAGAATGTGAGGAGAACCCCAAATGGAAAGCAAACAGCAACAAATAAACCCAACTATATCTCAAATGAATATCATAATCACACAGAAGAAGGTGGGAAAGGAAATAGGCAAACCTAAGGAACTCCGGAAAGAAGTGCTTTTGTTTTGTTTCATTTTAACCAACAATATTTACTGATGGATTGATGAATATAATTTTAAATAGAATAAGAAGGCACAACCATGAATTCAAACCATATTCAAATACCAAAAGAGGGAAAAGCCATAAACTTAGGAACTTAAAATATTCAAGTCAAAGAGCCTCTGAGGTACTGAATAGATAAGTACCAGACAATTCTTCCCTTTTGTACGATTCCTGTATTACATCACTTGATCACAAAGCCAGAATGATACTTCTGTAGAATTTCTCATTCATTTATACCTCAGCCATCCCACCTGACTGCTCCTCTGTTCCTCATTCCTCTCCCTTTCCTTTGCAGTGATATTCTTCAGCCATTCCCTTCGTAAGGAATTGTGTGCACATCTTCCTTCCAAAGCAAGGAAGCAAGCAAGCAAGTGATGAGTCAGGGGAAGTGAGCCATGGGCAGATATATGAATGAACAGATTTGGACATTAGGATGGCGACTGCGTGATTCAATGAGGTCTTTAAGCTGACTTGGGCAAATAAGCTGCTCTGGCTTGCAGAAAGGTCTATAATGCCACATCATATTGTGCTACCAATGCCAGATCCCATGTTTCCAAGAAGTTAACAGTAATCTACACAAGGAGATACGTAGTCAATGTAACCAGGCAGCTCAAGGGACAATACAGTCAATGCTTTGGACCTCCTAGCGTAATCATTTGGCAACTGCAAAAACCTTCAGGGTCCTGAGGACAATATTTAAATCTCTTGGACAGATAAATTAGGCATAAACCATGCGGCAGAGATGGGAATACAGGAGGCGTTTAGGGTGCCCTAGCTCCTTGTTCAGAAACCCATGAGAAGGCCCCCCAAGCATACTGTCAGAGAAGCCACTCTGGTGGTTGACCGTGCCTCAAGCTGAGTAAACCTGCAGGCGTGTGGCTATTTTCTGAAGAGGAAGAGTAGCCATATGGGTACTCTGTGTGTGGAGAATCAGATGCCAGACGTTGAGGGACCTGGGAAAACCACCGAGAAGTGTGGCTTGACACCTTTCACCTTTTAAGATGAACATCTCCATCCAGCAGTCCTTTGATGACAGAGCAGACTGCAGGAGACCAAGAGATGGTCATATTCTCTGACAGAAATGCTGGGTATATAACATCCCAGAGGCTTATTTATGAGCAAAAGTAGATAAAAACTACCAGACCATAGAACAACCTTGCCAAGTTAGATATGTATTTAACAGGCACAGCTTGGGGTGCCAGGTAAAAAAAAAAAAAAAGAGGAAACTCAGGCATAATAAAAAGCAGGAAGACTGAAAGATCAAGTGAGTGGTATGCCGGGTGACAGAGAAGCAAAGGACATATGGGAGAGTTCGCAGGAGGATGCTGAAACCGAGCTGAGGGAAGGCAGCATGGCTGCAGTCTACACCCAGGGAAAGCTAGCTTGGCCGGTTGGCGAGAGTCGTTCCCTCCATCCCTCCCTTTCTCAGACAGGATGGACAGACAGCATTCAGCAGCATAACTGGGGGAGATGGTCTCTGCAAATGGGGAACAGCTGAATGGATACTGAAGAGAAATAGGCTGGATGTGCCATTCTGTCACGTCCTGTTTGCCCCAGAGGCAGGTTTGTGTTAGCAGAGCACACGTGGGGCTGTCCTGCAACAGTGGTGTCTTGGCCGAGAGGGGCTGATGGGGTGGAGGTGGGGCTGGGAGGAGGACTCTAAAGTTCCAGTTTTTAAATACTAGAGAACGAGGAACTTTTTAGTCAAGAAACTGGATGCTAACTTTCTGTTCTATGCCCACTTTCCCCAAAACCCTAACTAATTTTGCAAACAATACGGCACCATCCCCATCCTGATCAGCCTCCTGGATGGCCCTGTGATGCTGCTCAGTTGCTGCTCTGGGAAATTCGCTCCAGCCTTCATGCACAGCCTCTGGACAGCTCATTGTGGGAGATCCTGTCATCTTTATCCAAATCATATAGCCGAAAAGCAAAGTATAGTTCGTTGCTTCAGAGTTGAGTGGTTCTGGTCCACTCTCATCTTTGCTCTTAGCACTATATTAAGTGGGTTGGAAATGAGCCAGTTTTTATGAATCAGCGGAAGTTTACCTGGTCTCTTCCCTCTGGAAAGAAGGCACTAATGAGCCATCTCCCCGTGGGCTGATGACAAGTTCTGGCATCAACGGGAAATCTTCCCAGCTGAGGGCCCCTTTCTCGCCTTTGTCCGGGCCGGTGAACTGGCTGTAGAGGCGGGTGATCTGACTGTGGGAAAGGCTGCTCTCCTTGATCTCCTCGAGTTCTTTATTCCACAGTAACCTGGAGGCCTGAGGCTCCAACCCCAAACTCCCCTAGGAGCAGCTGTACCTGAAGCAACAAGTGTAAAGCTAAAGACAAAAGGATCTGTAGACAAATATTGTACTCTCGCTGGAAAATTTATTCTTCACAAGAGAATGAACTAAAAATTCCAAAACTACTTTATGTGCAGGATAGGACTGAGCAAATATGTTGTAGATAATGACAATGAGTTTGTTACTGCTAGAGAGAGGAGTTACAAATGAGGAATGGGGAAAGTCTAGAATGAATCCTTTGGTATTGGATTACATCTAAAATATCAGTATAAATTCATACATATTTTCTCAAACACACAGATATACACATGTATCTGCAGATGGATAGGCATAAAATAAACATGTGTCTATGTGCATGTATGAGTATCCAAACATATTTCTTAGCTCTGTCATCTGAGAGGGCCTTAGAAACAATGATACTTTGGTAACCCTGAATACATCTACTGCCCACATCTTCTTTCTTTCTTTCTTTTTTAAGATTTTATGTATTTATTTGACAGAGAGCGAGAGAGCACAAACAGGAAGAATGGCAGGCAGAAGGAGAGGGAGAAGCAGACTCCCTGCTGAGCAGGGAACCTGATGCAGAGTTCAATCCTGGGACCCTGGGATCACGACCTGAGCCAAGGGCAGGCACTTAACTGACTGAGCCACCCAGGCGCCCTGCTTACATCTTTCTAAATGCCATTCCCTAAAAAGATAAACCAGGGATCCTTGGAGAAATTTATTCAAGGACTGGGCCAGGGGAAATGTAAGATAGGCCTAGAATATCTTAAGATGCTCAAAAGCAAGAAAGTGCTCAAAAAATAATAGGAAGCATGTCGAAAGGGCACAGAAGCCAACCTGAATGAGCTCTCAATAGCTAAATCTGGGACACTTTGAGCAATAAAATAAAGATAGTAATGGATTATAACTCAGAAAATAAAGATCTGAGTCTATACTGCTATAAGGAAATTGGGATAAATAAATACATGTATGGGGGGGTAGTTCTTCCTTACAGAAAAATTCTAATGAATAAGTGTAGAAGTATTGATACAAATTTTAAAAATCACCATTAGCCAAATATGATAGTAATAATTTTTATGGGCAATAATCATTGATGAATGCTAAAATTAGTTGGGTGAAATTATGTTGAGAAATAGGATGTGTGCATCGTCTCAGAGTTTCTCCCCACAAGATACTTGTTGATTACAAACAGAAAATAGTAATTTTAGCTGCAGAAGCTGACAGCCACCATCTTAGCCAAGTGATCAAAATTAACATCAGCAGCAATAGGGCACAGCTGTATATGAACCTCCTGAAACAATGCAATGAGATGACACTTTCGTGGGATTCTTGACAAAAATATTTGACCTCAATCTAACCATAAGAAAAATGTTAGACATTCTTAATTAAGGAACATTCTAGAAAATAATCAGCCAGCACTCTCCAAAAGTGTCAAGGTCATTAAAGCAATGATTGAGGAATTACCACAAACTGAAGGACACTAAGGAGATTTGACAACTGAGTGCAATGTGGGATCCTGGATTGGATCCTGGACCAGAAGAAGAACATTAGTGGGAAAACTGGTAAATGCCAAATAAAGCTAATAAATTGGTAAATAATATTTATCAATGTTAATTTTCTGCTTTCAATAAATATACTGCGGTTATATAAAATGTTGACATTAGGAAAAGCTGGACAGAGTATATGGGAATCTTCTCTATACTTTTGCAACTTCTGTGTAAATATTCAGTTATTTCAAAATACAAAGTTAAAACACACACACACACACACACAGCCATAAATATTCCACAGTTCCTGAGTTGGGACTTGTACCCCAGTGCCTATGATAGATATATGGCTTCTGGAGAAAGTAAGTTCAACCAGGACAAGCTTAGTTCATAATTTCTTTTCTTTAAATAGCAAAATTCAGAAGACCACAGAGAATCTAATCTAAGATAATCAGAAATTGCTATGGTATGTGACACTTTAACCCCTAGGACCCCCTCATGGCACAGATTCCCATCTGAGGGTGAGCTGCTACGACGGACTGCACAGGGGGTGCAGCTCACCCTCGCCCTCTGCTGAATGGGCTGTCCAGCTCATCTGTTCTCATCAGTAAGTTACGTTGGTATGGGCCGCAAATACTCAAGACATTTACCTGCTCTTCCCCTGTGCAAGTCTAAGGCAGGCATTCCTGTTGGATCACAGCCAACCTTTCCCACACGGTCCAGAGAGCCACTACTGATCAGAGTCAGCACTTGAGCTGAAACATCTCCTGTTGCTGCTTTCAGCTTGCAGTCAGGTCCATGGGGACCCTTGGAGTCTAAGTCCCTGCTTAGATTCTGAGGTTTAGATGGAAAGGCACGGAAATCATCCTTCCTCAAATGTGGTAAGATGCGCCAGCAATTTCACCAAGCGTCCCTCTCCAGCTTTTGTCAGTGGTCTGGGGCCAGAATATCTAACAGTGTCTGTGGCAGTGGATGGCGAAGCTTGACATGAGATGCAGCGCTGTGGCAAAGGTTGATCAGGTTCCCGAGGAACACCGAAGCCTAAATCCTGACCTTCAGGACTGACAGTTAATTCATTCCACCATATGGTGTTAACAGTTATCCTCTGTGTCAGGCTTCATAAAATTAGCCTGGGAAGAATATCAGGTATTCTTTGTCATTTCATAGCCTGATAGTAGTTTTCTAACTTATCACACTATGCATCCAGGGATTTTAAAGTAAAAGTCTGTCAAATCATACTTTTCTTCTTACCGAGGAGGTGCATCTGAAAGACGGGACACTCCGACGGCCTTACTGGGAAGTAAGTGAAGGCAATCACTCAAACGAAGACCCAGACCGCCTTGGTCTTAGTCTAGAGCTATAAACAATGACCACGTTCACGCTTCCATTTTCTATCAAGAAAAAAATGGGTCTTATGGGAAAGCAGCTTCTGAGAACAACGAAACTGTCTTACAGAAGAATGACAAGACTAGCAGTGGAGTTCTGAGCCAAGAGAGGGCTTAAAGACTAGAGTTGGCAGGAGGGGCATTTCAGCTGTATTTGACCTGCCCTGGGATAAAGACCTTCTCACTGCCTCACTCTCTCTCCCATCCCCGGTTCTGTCTCCTCTCATCCAGCCTCTCCCCTCCTTCTTTCTCCATGAGTCCTCACTGGAGATTTCTGATAATTCTATTGGTTTACAAAACCGAGACTGAGAAATGCTGACCGAGCCTTTCCTTTGTTGTAAAAGAATTACACAGACCACAGTGTCCCAGACAGGTGGTGTTTTGGTTTTCTAAAATATCTTCATAGTTTTGCAAGCTCTCTCAGAAATATTCTGTTGCTTTATGGCCCATCTCAAAATGGTTCTATCCATCCAATTAAGTCTCTCTTGCTTCAGTCTAAGTGCTTTCCTTTATCTCATCCAGTTTGCTCCTTTAAATCAATTACCAAAAATTCTAACATAGGTATGAGAATCTTTGACATAAAAATTCTCCCCTAATCCTGAAACCTTCAATTCCTTCATTCTGCCTAAAGAAGTGAGTTCAAATCCTTAGCCCAACTCTCCAGCCTCTATATGATCTGGTCCTAACATACCTTTCCAGATGGACTGCCCACAAATCCGTTGCACAGACCTAGACCTCAGCCTAACCAAACTACATGTGCTTCTTGAGAAAATATCCTGCACTCTCAAAACAATATCTCCACTTGGAATGCCCTCTCTCCCACTGTGGCCTCTTATTTATTCATTTTGAAGAAAATTAACTGACACAAAAATGAGAGACATAATTTCTGCCATATAGAGTACATGGGATAGTAGAGAAAATTGTATGTTATTAAGTATAAGGTTTTAGCACCTAACTGGTATGTGGTGTTAGAATAGGACTGGATGTTAGGATTAAACTTTATGGTAAAGGGAGCATCTGAAAAGGTCTTGAAGGATGGGGTAGAATTTCCATGTGTAAACTGGGAGGAAAGGGATTATAAGCTGAGGAAACCATGAGAGCAAGCTTACACAGGCAGGAAAAAATGAAGTGCATATACATAAATTCAAATATTTTGGTTTGGCTGCAGTGCTCCAGTAGACCGGATCTTGAAGGACCTTGAATGTTAGACTAAAACGTCTGAATCTGTTACACAGACACGGGAAATTAGAAGAGTTCTGAGCACAGAAATAACATGGTCAGAAAGACCAGTGCTTTATGAAGATACCATGCCATGTGTGTATAGGGTTAACTTCCTCAATTTCTAGAGGTTTCTTCTTGGTATAGTAGGGTTGGAAGAGCCTGACATTAGTTTCAAATGTAAGACTACAGGAGTGGTGAGGCCTGCCACATGCTCCATTTAACTCAGCTGTCAGCTCTCACAGACTGGCTGTTAAGTAACTTGTGACTTTACTCGTAGCTGCTGTTCTGATATGGGACTATCCTTGGGACAAGTCAGCACAGCACCTACGACATGCAACTATACAGCTACTGACCCTGGCAGATACTTCTCCCCCTCTATACCCATTTTCGAGAATCACCAGAAGCAGTTTGCTTTTGAGACGCCATCAGTTCTCCTGTTCCCCGCCATAAGATGCAGGCATCATTATGACCTTGACGTCCCCCGGACCATCACACCGGTTCCTGTTTTCCTCGGGAAGTGAGGAAGCATAGGTAGCAAGTACTTTAGATGCCTTAGACACAAGCAAGCCAGGGGTGAACGCCTGGTACCACACACTTCAGCAGTCAGGGTCCAGCCAGGAACACAGACTGATCCACAGCAGTTATTTTAACAGACAGAACTCAGTACCGGGAAGGTACTGCAAAACGGACATAGCAAACGGGAAACAGAGGCAACAGAGACAGTCAGTGCAGAAAGGAGCTGACACACCTAGGACAGAACCGAACAGGGAGCAGCTGGTGAGAGAGAAATGTTACTTTCAGAGTCCCGGCAGAGTGCGGAAGAATAGATGTGCAGCTGACAGACGACAGCCAAACAGGCAGCACAATAGCTAATGACAGCCTTAGCCCACGAGCCCCGTTAATATCAAATACTGTGAGAAATAAAGAAAACTCCTTACTGCAGAGTTTAGTTTTGGAATTCTTTCTTTTGAAAACATGGGCCTGGCTGTGGAACAGTGAATAAAATTACTGCTTTGTACACATCATTCCAGAATATGCTCAGGTTCATGTTTTCTTGCACACCTGAGACATTCCGCTGCTCTAAGTAAAAGCAGACAATGGACTAGCACTCACAATAAGACAGAATGAATTACTGACACACACAACAACTTGGATGGATCTCAGAGGCATTATGCTAAGTGAAAGAAGCCAGTATCAAAAGGTATGATTCCATTTATATGACACTTTCAAAAAGACAAAACCGTAGTGATGGACAACAGGTTCTTGGTTGCCAGGGGCTAAGGGGGGGGCAGGTATGACTCTAAAGGGATAGCACAGGGGACCTTTTTGAGGTAATGGAAATGTTCTGAATCCTAATAGTGGCAGGGTTACATGAGTCTAGGCATGTGATAACACTCATAGAGCTATACTAAAAAAGGAGTCAATTAAAAAGGGGGGGAAATGTAAAAAATAAAGGTGGAACATGCATGGCTTGTGCATAGGAAGGTTTTATCTTTTCTTATTTTTTGAAAACTTTGCTGTGGTAAGGTTAAGTAGGACCCTACTGAGCTCTTGCCACAACTGGCGTGAGTTACAAGGGAAAAGTGTCCCTTGGAGTGAGGCCAAAGGTACATGTCTTCAGTTACTGCACACCTTGGAGCCTCCAGCTGAGGGCAAGGCAGGTGGGCAAGGGAGGAACTCTCCCCGCACCGATGGGCCATTGTGGGACTCACGCTGCCTGCTCCTGTGATTTGGGGGAGGGTATTTGTGCCATCTGCAGCAGTTCAAAGCTTCCTTCTTCCCTCCACTTCAAAGCCTGGCCTGCCTTTTTCCCACTCATGTCTTTTATTTGGTGCTAGCGACCTTTGAGGACTGATACTGAATGGCCCTTGGCAGTGACCCCACTAATTGGCAAAGCTGGCCACAGGGGATGAATAAGACACTCACTGGCATCAACATCACACTGATCATGGTCCAGTGGGCCTTGTTTTGTGTTCTCCTTGACAGTCCAGAGCAATTCCTGTGAATAAATGACTGAGCAGCAGCAGGAAGTGGTCTCCCTCCTGGTCTCCCTGGAGCCCTCTTTTCCATTCACATGGGGACTGCCGTCCACACAGGCTTCAAAGTAGAATTCTGTTCTGCTCAGCACATTTAAATCACTTCATTAATAGAACACCATTAAACAAAGTGTTCCTGAACTTTAAAATACATAAAATCATTTTGCATTCCATCACCCAAAGAATTTTCCTTTGGTTCCAGCTGAGATCAAACGGAGAGAGAGATTCTTGGCGGCTACATGCTGTCTTTCACAAAGACTCTCTCGCGGTGGAAACTGCGCCATTGCCACTGCATTCAAGTTCTGCTCACTAGGGGCCAATCTCATACCCAAGACATTATCAGACCATCAAGAGGGTGGGATTCACTTTTGAGTGAATGAGCACATATTCTTTTGTGTTTGGCTTCTTTCACTCCACATACTTTTTTGAGGTCAATGTTGCATGTATCAATACTGTGTTCTTTTTTATGGCTGGGTAATACTGCGTTATATGAATATGGTAGTCCCCAATTTGTTTATCCATTCTCTTGTTGGTAGATAATGGAGGTATTTCTAGTTGTGAGGACTTGGGGGGGGGGTCTTTTACAAGTTAAGTTGCTATGAATATTTTTGTGCAAGGCTTTTTGTGGACATACTCATTCTTCTTACCTCCATATACCTGAGAGGGAATTAGAGGGCAGACATCTGCTTAGGTTTGTTAGATAATGCCAGTCTCTGAAGTCGCTAGACCATTTTACATGCACCCCATCAATTTATGAGAGTTCTAGTTGCTCTTCCTCTGCACCAGCACTTGTTATTATTGACCTTTTTAAGTTTAGCCCCTCCAGTACACAGCAGTATGTGACTGGGGTTTTCATTTGAATTCTCCCAATGAGAAATGATGTTGAGGGATTTTGCATATGCTTATTGGCCTTTCGTATATTTCCTTTAGCCAAGTGCTTCTCAGGAGAATTGAGGAAGTGGTGGTGGCAATATCTGGCAGGGAAGAGAAATAAAGGTATGATTTGGAAAAACAGACTTATCAATGATAAGGCCACTTTTCCCAGTTCTGAATATTTCTGCATTTTGGTGTTTTAAATAGACAGTAATATATAAAGTGGTTAAAAGAAGAACTCAGTTGGCACTTGTTCCTGAATATCTCCCTCCCGGCCTATAACCACTATCCACAATTCTGCCTCAGAGACGTGTTCCTTTGGGCTTCTCACTAGGAGTTCTCAGCACATTAACGTGAATGCATCTGTGGGCTTCTGTCAAGCCTCACAGCTGGCTGGGGGTGCAGTGGGAAGGGTTTGGGCACTTGGGGGTGCTGCGTTCAGGCCCTCTGGGGAAAGCACGAAGGCCCTGGCTTTCCTGGGGGAGTGGCAGAAAAGGCAACACCAGGAAAGGGAAGAAAGGCTTAGGAGAGAGAGACACAGGAAGACCCTAAACTTTTCCTTACTTCATTCTGTTTTCCCACAGCTATTCACTTTGGTACATGTTGGAGTTGAGGAGAGAGAAAAGGGAGAAGCACAGAATGAGTCAGAAACGATGTCACTAAGCATGTTTGGAAGAGCACAATGCCAGCCAATAGGAGGCTCTGGGACAGTGTCATGGAAAGAGAGTGCTATGTAACTGCAGCAGGAAGAGTGCTGAGTGAAGAAGGTATCACCAGCTTCCTTTAAGCCTTCCAGAAAGATCGAGGCACTTTCTGTTTATGTGCAACACATTCACACACTCCAGTAAGAAAAATCTGAGGCAGACAAGGTCCCCTCCGTCTCCTAGATAGGCCGTAACGTTGTGCAGAATTGCAGGGACCTGGTCTCAGGACAAATGGGCCCCAGGGTGAAATGAAAGTAAGGTCCCAGATCCCCTGACTAGGAACCCATGTGGCTTGTAATGGGCATCTTCGCTCTAAGGTTTTATTCCTATATTCAAGCATACCACAGCATCCATTCTCTAGTGAATATTTCTCATGTTTAAGACAGCATGATAGTAATGAATCAGCTCTGAAAGTCAGCTGCTATAAATGCCACGTGTTATCAGATCACACACTAAAGCCAAATTTTCAAAACATTTTCTGCTGAAATACCCACAACATTTTAACAGATGTCTTTTGGAGAGTCTAGAGGCAAAATAAGCTCCCATCAGCATATAAAATAAAACCCCAAAGAAAGTAAAATGCGGAGGGATTATATTTTTCTTTTGGCAGTAAGAGAAAGGTTGGGGAAAATCTTGAGATGTTTGGAGAAATGCTTGTTCACAGCCACAAAACTGAAGAAATGCATAGTGTCTATTATTCTTGTTCTGAGCATTGACCCTAAGTATGTAGCTCTAACTTTCATTGAAGCAGTTTCATGGGCAGGTAGGGAAAGGATCTGAGAGTGTAAATTATGGGCCAGCAGGGACAGAAATGGGGTGAAAGCATCAAAGAGGCATATTTTGTCAGTGACAGGATGGGCAAGACCAGTAGTGGCTGATTCTAAAATGTTCTCATCTCGGAGTCTAAGGCCTCTTAAAATCAGGGGTAAGAGGGCCAGAATGGGAGCCTGGAAAAATAAAGAGACACTTTTATGTGTGTGTTTTTGTCCAACATTATGAAAAAATCTGAAAGTACAGAAAAGTCAAAAGAAGGGGGGCAGGGAGAGGGTGGTTGGTGATGGACACTGGGGAGGGTATGTGCTATGGTGAGTGTTGTGAAATGTGTAAGCCTCACGACTCACAGACCTGTACCCCTGAAGCAAATAATATATTATATGCTAATAAAAAAATTAAAAAAAAACAAAACAAAAGTCAAAAGAACTGTATAGTGATGAGAGAGAGATCATTTTTCATGTGACACTTTGGTTCCCCGGGTGCTATCTTTGACCTTCAAGAAATGTTCTTGAATGAATCAATGAGTGGTCTAAGAGGCTTCCCACATATTCCAGGGAAGCCAAGGTTGTTCACTGCTACTCCTGCATGGGGTGGTAATTCCAAAAACAGGACACCCTATGGCTCTGCTTCTGTTCTGCCTACCGTTTTGGATGCTCCTTGCTCATGCTGTCTTGTCTCCTCCTTACCTTGTTATCTTTGACTTTGTGTTGGATGTGGTAATGCAAAATTGTATGTGGAGGTAATCTGATATTATTTCTTTTGAGAGGATTTTTGTTTGCTTGGGCCAGGCACATGGGGGTGCTAGCTAGCAGTGCAACAGATTTTACTTAAGCATTACCAAGGCAGTAGGAATACAGTTATGAACAAAAAATGGTTTCTGCCCTTGTAGGTCTTACTAAGAATAAGCAGAAGGATTCATTTAAATAGAGTCCTTAAAGGATAATTTAATTCATACAAGTCTGGCCAGCATGCAGCTTTTCCTCACCTTATCCGTGCACAAGGGTTAAGGACCGGCATGCTGGGCTGGACAGAGATGCCCAGAGGCAACAGTGCTCTTTCAGTTTCATTTTATTTCTTAGGTAGTTTTAGAAAAAAAAATCCTATGACCTGATTATATCACCATATAAAAGTCGAATCAGAAATAATCAGAACCAAAGAACAAAGTCCTTCCACACACAAGCTCCAGAGCACCTACTTTCAGGCCTAACAAGCTGGAGGCTTGAGCTCCTATCAAAACAGCAGAGAGGCGGATCAGTTGAGAAGGAATCTTCAGTGGAGTGTAACCTGCAGAGACCCTGACCTAACGATGGTTGACCAAAACAGAAAAGTCTCTCTCTGGACTTGGAGTCCTTAGTCATTTCCAAATGTTACCTCATACTTATTTAATGGCATGGTGGGGGCAGGGCGGGTTCTCAAACTGATGAAAACTAAAAACCACTCCTCATCCGTCACTCCTGGAAAAAACATTCAGTAGGAGAGCTGACTTAGAAGGTTAAAGACAAACTACCAGAATTAATATATTAATATCATTAATATGTTTTATTCCCTGCAGTTTTCTGCTGTGTAATTCTTTAAATTCTTTCATGAGACACCAGAGCCTTTGGTTTCTTGGAAACGGGTTCCTTCGCCATACAGGCTTTGTTTTCAGGCTCCCTTTCTCCTGCTTCCATGATTTTGCTCTCTACTTGGCATACCCTGGGGTCTTACTTGAGACCTACACATCACTATCTATGATGGAGGCTAGGAGAGAAGCGGGGTAACGTCTGAACTCAGGCCACATACAGCACATCTGTCAAAATGATCATTTTCAGTGAGGGAGCCACAGACCCTATGAAATCCTTTGTCTTAAGTAACATCCAGATCAAAGTTAACTGGGCCTGAGGAGATGGCATTTGCTTTGCTTAAAAATTAATGAGCAACCCTGTCACTTAAAATTTAGAAACTCAGAAGAGAATCAGACCTGGAGTGCTCCACCTCCAAAACAGAGGTCTGCCATAG
Organism: Mustela nigripes; assembly: GCF_022355385.1. NCBI lineage: Eukaryota > Metazoa > Chordata > Mammalia > Carnivora > Mustelidae > Mustela > Mustela nigripes. The sequence continues at coordinate 110,700,745 of NC_081575.1, read as the reverse complement.
GCTTAAGAAAAATCAGAACTGGAATACTGAGCCTCTGATGGAACCAAACGCGGCTTGTGGTTTCCTCTATTTTTTTCACCTACTTGCACTAAAATGATCAGTGCCCTTGGATTCTATGGTGTCTGCTTCCTCCTGAGATCTTGACCACAAACCTTACTCTTTTGGAGTTTCTCATCACTATTAAAACACACAAGGCTCATATCATTCAAGGGTACCAATAATTTTTTGAGTTCCTACAAGGAGGAGCCACTTTGCTGGCATCATGGAAGACTGAAAAGAATTTATAACCTAATAGAAGAAAAAGACACATCCAGGAAGAATTCAGGTTACGTTAAAGCAATGCTATAGGGAAAGTGCTGTAATAGAGGCCTAACTGAATCTAAAGCTGACATGGTTTAGAGTTTAAGAGAGTTTCAATGTCCTACTCAGTAGATCCTGAAAAGGGGATTCTAGTTACCTGATTATTCTCCAAACACGACTGGCTACATGATTTGTGGGGCCCAGTAAGATGAAGACGCAGGGCCCCTTACTCAAAAAAGCATGGTGTCCTTCTGAGTGCGGGACCCTGTCACATGCCCTTAAACCTGACCCTGTCTTCAAATACAGTCTGTGAATATGGGGAAGAGGCAGATTTTAAGCAGCCTGAATGAAGAAAGTGCACACAGGGAATTTTCTTCCAAGTAGTTCACCGGAAAATAAACTCACTCTGAGGAAAGAAAAGAATTCTGTCTTTTCCAAATTAACAAATGGGACTGGGCTCTAAAAGAAAGTTACCATTTGCAAAGTCGATGTCACAGATACGGCACAGCTACATGGTAAGGTTATGTAATAATGATAGTAGCAGTAGCACGGGTAGCAGCTGACAGAAGTACAGACCTTATTAAGTGCCACCATTTTTCACAGTCAATTCTGTCAACTTACTGCTCATTTAATCCTCAAAACAGCCCTGGAGGGCAGATAGATGCTATTATTTCCCTATCTTACAGACGAGGAAACCGACCTTAGAAAGGCTGAGTCATTAATTGTCCCTGGTCACACAGTGAATAAATGGTAGAACCAGGATTTGAAGTCAGACAGTATAGCTCCAAAGTCTGTGCTCTTAATCTGTCTTTGAAATCAGGATATATATGGAGGGAAGGGAGGGAGGGAGTCATCCTGGTATACTCATTCATTACTATCTCAGATTTGACTTAACCAGGGTATACTGTGTGTTGTGTGCATGTTTTTAATTTTTGCTTTTTTTTGCATTTCATGTTCATAGTTTAACAGCACCCGTTCGCCCTCCCCCACTGAGTGTTGCCACATGACCCCATGGAGTAGAAAGGTACTGGTTCTGAGAACATTACATCACAGCCCTATCCCATTCTCTCCAGACTTTCTTCTCTCTTTTAACTATGGCAAACTGTTCTTTCTAACTAACAGGTATTCTTTTAAGTCCACTTCAAGAGTGATATTTTCCTAACTTGAATTAAATAAAATGTGATTTAGACAGCCCTGTCATTGACTTTCTTTCTCACTTACCTTCCCCCTCTAAATTACAACGAAGGCTCTGTTCAAGACAGGCATCACCTAATGCCACTCCTGGACCTTAGACTTCGAAGGAGAGAAATTTCCAGTTTGCCCTGTATTTATCAGAACTATAAAGATTCAGCTTCTCAAATCAAAAAAGAGAACAGGACAAAAGGATTCTCTGGCAGCCAGTTGTCCCTGTCGCCATTAAATAAAACACGCTTTTGGCTGCCAGTCAGAGCCTATAGTCAGGTCACTATTCTGTCTTTGTTCCCCAGTCCATTGTTATTCAAGGAAGGAATCGCCTACAAAATGTGGCCTCTGGTGGTGGGGGTTTCTCTCCAGCTCTTGCTCTTTCTCCCTCTTTTTCTGTCTCTCTTTTCGAATGCACCAAACTTTTTTTTTTCTTTTTGGAAGTTACCTAGGAAACAAAGTCTTTTGTGCTCCAACTTTATTTGAGCTATTCGCTTCGCTGGGAATCTGCACAAAAGCTGAAGAGAAAAGAAGGTTGCTATGTTTTACTAAAATGTTCATGCCGAACACATTTTTCTCAAGGTGGGGGGAGTCATATCCTGTTGGGTGTGTTGGGGGGCTTTGCAGATACCTCTGACAAGGTAAGCAAATGCTGGGGGGTTAACTTAAACAAATGGCTCTAGAATCTTCTCTTTATGAGGACCTGAGAACAGTTTGACAATATGTGAATCCCGAGTCAGCAGGACATGATGCTTCCAAATGTGAGGATGAGAAAATTTTTTTCATGATTTTAGGACAGAATATTATCAAAACTTAATTGGAATAAGAAGGGAAAATATTTATTTTATAGAAACATTCACTTTCCTCCAAATTATGGAAAGAAAGAAAACTAGGGTCAGTGGTGAAAACTGGGTCTTTTAATAATCTGGTTTAGAAGCCCAACCCCGAAATCAAAATCGGAGTGGAGCCTTTTTAGGAGCCCAGCCCTGAAATAAAAAGTAGACAATACTAATATCTATCAAGGGCTGGGATGGAGAAGTTTCAAATGTCATACCAAAGTCAAGGCCTCTAACTCCACAGCTAGAAGAAAAGCTTCCCACTGCAAAAGCTGAAAGAAACTAAGATCCTTTACTCTTCCGAATTTGAAAAAGAAAGCCTCTTGGATCTTTTTCCCCATTAACTGCTTTTGTGTTTTCCACTATAGTAAGCGGGGGAGATGGGCTGCTTTTCCGTGTGCACACAGTGTTGATGAAACTACATTTTTGAAATGTTATTCACAAATGCCACAGTTCTACAGTAAAATTAACTCCTTGTGATTTCATCCAGCCTCTCAGAGTAGATAGGCTTGTCCTTCGGGTGATATGTTCTGGAATGTTTCCTGACTCTAGGTTTTCTGGCACATTTTCTGAACCTTTCATAGGCATCTAAATCATCTGCTCCCTTTGATTCCAGTCATGTAGGGCTCTCAAGCCTTTCATTAGGAATATACAGGGAGATAGATATCCAGAATCTACCTGTCCCTGGGTTAGAAACTAAGATTTTCCTTCACTTTCAAGCAGGGGGAACCTATGGCTACCCTGTCTCTCCTCTTAATTCCATTTAACCTGAAAAGCATGCTCCTTAAGTCCATTTTTTCTTTTGTGTCGCTTGACTATTGAAATTGTAACTTTCAATTAGTGGTGCTCACTAACTATTTCTAGGAATTCTTCCTTTGACCTAAAAGCTTATTTCTGACCTCACTGCTCTTAACTCAACTGTGAAATTCCTTGATATGTTGCTTACATATAAACCATGCTGGCTAAGTCTGAATGTACTTCATTTGCAGTCCCATCCCCCGGAGGATGAAGATACAGATGTCATGTTAGGGCAGAGGCCAAAAAACCCAGTACACAATATCCCCTCGACACTGGACAAGCAGACCAACTGGAGCAAAGCACTGCCTCTCCCAACACCAGAGGAAAAGATGAAACAAGACGCCCAAGTGATTTCTTCTTGCATTATTCCCATCAATGTCACTGGTACCGTTCTGTTCTTTTCTTACGGGCAGTCGGGTCACAATATTCTGTGTTTTAAATATGTTCAAAACCTGCGCTGCTGGGCGGGCCAGTTAAGAATACTGCTTTGTAAACAAGCAATACCTTTTTCATCAAAATACAACCCAGAAGATGTTCAATATGCTTTTGTCAGGTTTTGAACATCCATTTGCATATGTTCTGCTAGGCTGCTTGTTATGTAAATGATGGACAGTTTCTTTTTGAAAAAAGTCACCAAATAGCTCTTTGGTCATAGCCGACTGAAATAATGGAGAAAGCGGCAGTGATTAGTCACATGATAATGATGCATGGCACAGCAAAAAAGAAAACAGCAAACCCCAGGTCTCTCAAACTGCCAAGTAATGATCCTGTAGACCAACTATAAAATCTGTTTTCAGGCTTCTTTGGATGAAGGTAGGCTTGTTTCAAAGATCATTTAGATTTCCGCATTGATTTTGGCAATTTCTGACCTAAAAATATGCAGATTCAAAGATGAAAGCTGAATTCTATTCTAATCTAGCCAGCCTGGCTTACATTCCTCTCTGCCTTCCTCTTCTTGTGTACTGAGGGTTTAAATGTTAGCCTAGGTTGAACGCAAGCCTGTCTAGACTTTTCTTGAAAAGTTTATCTGTAGTGACCGTAGATGCCAGGAAACGATCTACTAATCTTAGCTGCAAGTGAAATAATGTTGTGAAATATTCTCACTTTCAAAGATACACAGAAAATAATCTATCCATTGAGCTTTCTTTAAACAGCTCTGATAGTTATGTTTTAATTTATTTGTATATTGAAAATGTCACAATGGCCATGTTATTACTTTTATCCTGGTACCATGTGACTAAAGACGGCATGTCACTCGAGATGCATTTTGGACATGGCTATTATTAATCCCACTCAGATTTCTCTCACATACAGTGGGGAGCAAATGATGACCAGATATCTGGTATAGATATTATTTCCTTCCTGAATAACCGGAGTTCTGGTTGATCAGCTGGTTATGAGCTAGGAGAAGTTTTCCTGATGACCTACTCAACTTGCAGAAGAAATTATTCTAAGGATGCATACTTTATCTGATCTCCATAATCTAAATGGGCTGGGGTTGGTAGATGTCAAAATGTATCATTTTGGCATCCTCTTAAACTAACTTTCCCTTCTGGGAACATTTGATTATAAGCAGCACCTGCTTTCTTCACAGCACTGTAAGTAAATTTTGTTTTTAAATTTAGTTCTTTGATTATGGGTCTTGTGATTCAGGAAAAGGGAAGATCTTTCCTTCTGCTTTATTTCAGGAACTCTCAGACTAAAGCCCAGATTATATGTTGATTTCAAGAGCTTTAATGAGAACGCTAATTTTGTCCATATAACATAAGTGTGTCTGTGTGCCATGTGTTCTGTAATTATTATGAGTAGAATGAAAGATCTTAATTTTTGGTTGGAGCTAATAAAGGAAAATCCCATTAGTATGAATTCTCCAATAATATTATAATTATTCATCATGTGATATCTCACAGATTTTTTTAACGTGAGTTCTAGAAACTGTTGTCACTCTGATGATAAGCAGAACTCAAACTGCTTCATTTTATAGCTAAGTCAAGGTTTTAACACGCCAACCTATTCTGTGTATAACAATCAGGATAGATAAGGCAACCAGATTCCAATGCACTTTTGGCATCCTGATTTTGAGGCAAAGCTCAATCTGAAAAATCCATGGCACATGCCTGTGCCAGACAGGGGTGTGAGTTCCTCACCTCCTTCCTCGCCATTCTAGTTTTGATAAGACTGCATGTAGTGTACCAATAATGTGATTATGGAGAGAGAAACAAGCAAGCATCATGGTTTGGCCCCTATATTTATAAAAGCAAACAGACACGCATTGTAAAGACTGGGAATTCCAGCTTCATTCATAGCTGATAGTGAAGGTAGATCCACTTAAGTAGAGAACTGAGGACTGCCTTGTATTTTTATTTTATATTGATAAGACACTGGTGCCATACCAAGAAGTGTCCGACTGAGTCAGCAGAACAAAGTAGAAAGAGTTACATGTTCATTTAAAAACAAATCTCTAGGCTATTTTCTCTTCACGGGGGAGAGAGAGAGGGAGAGAGAGAGAGAGAGAGAGAGAGAGTGTGTGTGTGTGTGTGTGAGAGAGAGAGAGAGAGAGAGTGAATGTTGTGTTGTGTTGTGGGTTGGGGTGTAATGGAGAGAGAAAAAAACCTCACAAAGATGTTTTTAATGAAGAACAGGTCAGGATATGTTAGCTGAACTAATTCAGGTTAATATCTTGGCTCTGGATCTACTATGCAAAGACAGCTTCAGAGAGCCCAGAAATAGACCGGTAGATAGTAGTAACTAAAGGCTGTAAGTCCTTCAGGAGCTGTTTCTGTGCGAGAGTGATTCTTTGATGTTATTTTCTCTCCTCTTTCTTTTGATTTTCCTTCTTTGCTTGTTACTCTTGGCACTGCAAGCTGTCGTGCAGAGCTGCATTTAGAAGTAAAGCTTAATGTACTGCAGAGTAATTTAAATAGGAGCTGAATAAGGGCTCCCTTATATTTATTCACGGGCTTAATCCAAACTCTTCCTTTACTTCCAATCAATAAATATCACTGTGTTCCAAGCAAATGAAAATTTGTTTGCCATTTCTAAAGGCTAATGAGACCTATTTGTGGGTTGCAGGAGTTGGTTTTGACAGAGAGGCTAGTATACGCTGCTCCCTTGTTCATTCACAATCCGTACTACAGCGGAGACGAAAACTGAGGAGGAGGAAAACCATCTCCGGTATCCCCAGAAGAGTCCAACAAGAAATAGGTGTAGTATAAACTGTTAATGGTTAACATTCTGTTGGGTGTCAACTAGAAGGAGATGAAATGGAAGTTGGCCTTTTCATCAGCTTCCTTAAAGATAGTGTTGTAACTTGTAAAGGTTTTGAAATGGCATGTACTTGTTCTGTGTTCAGCAGGCCGGGTGGTATTACTTTTTGAATCTCTGTTTTTGACTGTGAAGATTTAACTTTAGGGATTTAGGTATACATGTTCAGGTCTTATGGCTGAAATGTAATATTTTGGAAATTTTTTAAAGTTTTATTAAGATGGAAGTAAGTAATTTTTAAAAGTTTTATAAAGATGGAAAAAAAGTAACAAGATTCAATGAAAGATTATTTTTAGAAAATTATACCCTTACTTAAAGACGGATATACTTTTATGGCATTAATTATTTTAAAAAGGTAAATTTTAAGCATATTCAATTAAATATTGAATATTGATAACATGTTACCCTTTATATGACTATTTTCCCATTTTTTTCTGTTCCATGTGTTTAGGAATCTCTTCCTGTTTTCTTATTCTTATTCTTATTACTATTACTATAGCATCTCGTTCATTACTTATAATGAATTTTAAGTTTCATTTTGCTGAGCATATATTACAAAATAAAAAAGAATAGTGGCCAAGAAGACAAAATGCACTTTAATTTAAAAAAATAGTAGTCACTTATTGGGGCAAAGTAATTTGATAGTGAAGAGAGAAAATTCACAGAAGATCTAAAAACATCTTCACTTACTATCCACACACATACTCACACACGCAGGTGCACCTGTGGATATGTGTGTGTGTGTAGAGACAGAGACAGAGCAGCAAAGGGACAGATTCCCTAAAGCATTTTAACTTTCTCCTAATTTTATACACTGATTTTTTTTTCCTCAAAGATCCAACATGCTACCACCAGATTTGTGGATATCTCTCAGAATGTCTGTTAGTCTGCTGATGTATGAAATATCTCACTATGCTTTCCATGTGCCCTAGATTCTGACGAATCCCCTGTGGCCAGGGAAAGGAATGTGATCGTGCACACAAATCCAGACCCTTCCAACACTGTGAATAGGAGGTCTGGAACCAGGGACTCCGAGTGCCAAACTGAAGATATTCTGATTGCTGCTCCATCCAGAAGGAGAATCAGAGCTCAAAGGGGTCAAAGCATCGCAGCTTCCCTTTCTCACTCCGCTGGCAACATCTCTGCATTGGCAGACAAAGGCGACACCATGTTTACCACTGCAGTGAGCAGCCGTACAAGATCTCGGAGCCTTCCCCGGGAGGGCAACAGAGGTGGGGATGCTGAGCCCAAAGTTGGTGCTAAACCCTCAGCATATGAAGAGGGGGAGCCCTTCATGGGCGACCGAGAAAGATCGTCAAATGATTGCAGTGAGGCCCCCAGCAGCCCAAGTGCACAGGAACACCAGCCTGCTCTGGGCCTGGCTTGTTCTCAACATCTTCACAGCCCTCAGCACAAGTTAAATGAGAGAGGGAGGTCACGCCTGTCCCGAGTGGCTGCCGACTCTGGCAGCTGTGACATCTCCTCCAACTCAGACACCTTTGGGAGCCCCATCCACTGCATCTCCACAGCTGGTGTCCTCCTCAGCAGCCACATGGACCAGAAAGATGACCACCAATCATCCAGTGGCAACTGGAGTGGGAGCAGCTCCACATGCCCCTCACAGACCTCAGAGACAATCCCTCCTGCGGCTTCTCCTCCCCTAACTGGGTCTTCACACTGTGACTCGGAGTTGTCACTCAACACAGCCCCTCATGCTAATGAGGATGCCAACGTCTTCGTGACAGAGCAGTACAATGACCACCTGGATAAAGTGAGAGGCCACCGGGCAAACTCCTTTACGTCCACTGTGGCAGATCTGCTGGATGACCCCAACAACAGCAACACCAGTGACAGTGAGTGGAACTACCTACACCACCATCACGATGCCTCCTGCCGCCAGGATTTTAGTCCTGAGCGCCCCAAGGCAGACAGCCTGGGCTGCGCAAGCTTCACAAGCATGGCCACTTATGACAGCTTTCTGGAAAAGTCTCCATCAGACAAAGCAGACACTAGCTCTCACTTCTCAGTGGACACAGAAGGATACTACACTTCCATGCACTTTGACTGTGGCCTCAAAGGCAGTAAGAGTTATGTCTGTCACTATGCAGCCCTGGGCCCAGAGAATGGCCAGGGCATTGGGGTTCCTCCTACTCTTCCCGACTGTGCCTGGCAGGACTACTTAGACCACAGGAGGCAGGGGAGACCAAGCATCTCTTTCAGGAAACCAAAGGCAAAGCCGACCCCACCTAAACGTAGTTCATCACTGAGGAAGTCCGATGGAAATGCAGACATTTCTGAGAAGAAAGAACCAAAGATAAGCAGCGGCCAGCTCCTGCCTCACAGCTCCAGGGAAATGAAGCTGCCTCTAGATTTCTCCAACACACCTTCTCGAATGGAAAATGCCAACCTTCCCACCAAGCAAGAATCTTCTTGGATGAACCAGAGTGAGCATGGTATTAAGGAGCCTCAGTTAGACACTCCAGATATTCCGCCATTCAAAGATGAAGGTGCTGAATCAGCTCACTATGCAGATCTCTGGCTTCTGAATGACTTGAAAACAAATGATCCTTACAGATCTTTATCTAATTCCAGCACTGCTACGGGTACCACAGTTATTGAATGCATCAAATCTCCAGAGAGCTCTGAATCCCAAACATCCCAGTCAGAATCAAGAGCAACCACCCCATCCCTTCCTTCTGTTGACAATGAGTTTAAATTGGCCTCACCAGAAAAGCTGGCCGGCTTGGCATCTCCATCAAGTGGCTACTCAAGCCAGTCTGAAACACCAACTTCCTCTTTCCCTACAGCTTTCTTTTCTGGCCCGCTGTCTCCTGGAGGTAGCAAAAGAAAACCAAAAGTCCCAGAAAGGAAATCCTCACTACAGCAACCCTCTTTAAAAGATGGAGCTCTGTCACTGAGCAAAGACCTTGAACTTCCAATTATACCTCCTACCCATCTTGACCTAAGTGCTCTTCATAGTGTCTTGAATAAACCATTCCACCACCGTCACCCACTGCATGTTTTTGCTCATGGTAAGCAGAACCCAGTAGGAGAAACCCTGCGGTCCAACCCTCCGCCGTCCCTTGCGATTACGCCAACAGTCCTGAAGTCTGTTAACCTGAGGTCCGTCAGCAAGTCTGAAGAAGTGAAGCAGAACGAGGGCAACAATACAGATCTCCCCTATTTAGAGGATAGCACTCTCGCAATGGCTGCCCTGTCTCCAGGTAAGATTAAGCCACATGCGGCTAAGAAATCAGTATCACGTCAGTACTCCGCTGAAGACACCATACTGTCCTTCTTAGACTCCTCTGCAGTCGAGATGGGACCAGATAAACTACAGTTAGAGAAAAAACGTACTTTTGATGTAAAGAACCATTGTGAACCAGAAACGGTGACCTCAGCTGGTAGCAATCTTCTAGATTCGAGTGTCACGAAAGACCAAAAACATATGGAGAATGAGCCTGTTCTGGAAAGTACGGCGAGTAAGAATTTTGACTTTCCCACAGAGGGATTTCAGAGGGTCTCTGGTGCCCGCCCAAATGAGCTGGATGGCAAAGTACGACAATATGGAGCGGGTCCAGACGGGGCCCTGGCACAGGTGCAGAAGCCATCCTCTGCAGATTGGGAGGAAGCTGCGTACCCCGAGTCTCTCGATGCGCTCGCGGCTCAGTCAGACTCGCCAACCAGACCCACAGACATAAGCAATCCACTCAAGCCTCAACCTGGGATGAGCCGCCACCATGACAAAGTGCCTGGGAATACCAGCTGTGAAGCGGAGCTATCAACTGCAAATTCATGCCCTGAAAAATGTTCTGAGCAGGAAAATACCGCTTCAGGTGTTTCCGCCAAAAGTGCCTCTGACAACAGCGAAGCAGAGGAGACCCAAGGAAGCGTGGATGAGGTTTCACTGAAAGGTCAGTTGTTGATGGCTTTGTCATAAGTAGAGAGGTGTCTCACGGCACTTCACTACGTTTTTTTCTTATGTTCCCCGTAACACAGTGCAGCCCTGGGTGTCAGTTTCCCTCCTCTCCCCCTTTTTTTCCCACTTATTAAAACGAGTGAGATAACAGTTTTTGTTTTTGAGGGACTGACTGAGCAGCGACAGATAATCTCTCTTCTTCTTTTTTAAAAGATTTTATTTATTTATTTGATAGAGAGAGAGATCACAAGTAGACAGAGAGAGAGGGGGAAGTAGGCTCCCCGCTGAGCAGAGAGCCCGATGCGGGCCTCGATCCCACGACCCCAAGACCATGACCTGAGCCAAAGGCAGAGGCTTTAACCCACTGAGCCCCCCAGGCACCCCGATAATCTCTCTTCTTAAAGACAGCAGTAAGGTATCTGTTGATTGTTGCTGCCGCAAGCCAGTGCAAGGCAGCGGTGTGCCTGCTAACTTCTTCCTAAAGATGCTTCTGTTCTCCATTTAAGAATCGTCACCGAGTGATGACTCTATGATTTCACCGCTTAGTGAAGACTCTCAGGCCGAAGCAGAAGGTGTGTTCGTGTCTCCAAACAAACCTCGTACAACTGAGGATTTGTTTGCAGTCATTCACAGGTGAGGCAATTAATACCAAACGCTTCGCTTCTTTCCATGCGTCTCATCAAATGCAAATGCGGGAAAGCCTTGGGTACTTGGGGTGCGTTCAGCAAAAAAGCAAAAACAAACAAACCAACCAACCTTGTTTTCCGAATCAAACTGATAGACTTCTATTTCCGTTAGGGAATGTGAGCCTTTCTATGTAGCTCAACCTCACCTGAGGGCCTTCCGTCAGAACTGCGGAAGGGACGGGGTTTCCCACAGGAAAGACATCCTGGAACAAGTTTCTGTTTGAAAACAATTTATGGTTAAGTAACTTAGAGTGAAAGCTCAGAGTCTGTTGTAACCTCTGACGGAAATAATTTCTTGAACCAAAGGAAAAAAAAATCTGCTCACGGCCGTAATCCTCCACTAGCAGAGATGCAAGCCGCTTCACTGAACAGTCAGAGCCCAAGTTGGAGACAAGACAGTGGAGGAGCCTGCCCGTTTCAGGGCTCCCCCTGCCCGTCCTAAAACTTAAACTTCTTTAATAACACTGGTCCTCTCTAAAATTAGTACGCCAAATCCCACAAACAGAGGACGTCCTCTGCGCTGTTTTTGCAGGACACTGTTGTGTCCAGGCTGCCCACTCACCTTCTCTCCCCTGCCCCCTGCCCCCTGCGAGCAAGGGCCATGTCTGCAAGAGCACATCGTCCTTGCAGGGTGTGACCGGCAAACAGAGCAGGAGCTCGCACAGAGGCCAACCCAGACTGGACTGAGCTAGCCAACCGTGCTGTGCCTGCTCCCTTCACTACCACCACTACCTTCTTCCACTAGGCCTTGCACCTACATGGGGTTCCCAAGGGACACAACTTGAAAACTGCCTTTTCTACCTTACAAAGTTATACTTTTTTTTTTTTTAATTTATTTATTTGACAAACAGAAATCACAAGCAGGCAGAGAGGCAGACAGAGAGAGAGGGGGAGGCAGGGCTCCCTGCTGAGCAGAGAGCCCGATGCGGGGCTCGATCCCAGGACCCTGAGATCATGACCTGAGCTGAAGGCAGAGGCTTTAACCCACTGAGCCACCCAGGCGCCCCGCGAAGTTATACTTTTTAAAAAAGATTTTATTTATTCATTTGAGAGAGCAAGAGAGAGATAGAGAGCACGTGTGCATATGAGCAGGGGCAAAGGGAGAGGGAGAAGCACACTCCCACTGAGCAGGGAGATGCTGGGATCATGACCTGAGTTGAAAGCAGACGGTTAACCAACTGAACCACCCAGGCACCCCTGAAGTTATACTTTTTTGAAGCAAGTTTTTTGCAAGAAGTTTGCCATTTTTCCTGGAATGCTACTTTTTTTTTTCTTTTTAGATCTATTTATTTATCTATTTGAGTGAGGGAGAGAGCAGGAGCGGAGGGAGGAGCAGAGAGAGAAGGAGAAGCAGACCCCCTGCTGAGCGGGAAGCCCAACACGGGGCTCCATCCCAGGACCCTCAGGTCATCACCCGAGCCAGGTTAAACAGCTGTTTAACCAACTGAGCCACCCAGGCGCCCTGGAATTCTACTTTTAAAGGGAACTTGCATTTTCTCTTGATGTGGTTTTCCACATAAACATAAAGAAGGAGCACAGCTCTTCAACAGCTTTTTTTAAAAGACTCCATGAGAAACCCTTTCTGTGTGTACATACCTTACCAGGCACACCTCGCCACTCAGAGAGTGAAGAATCAGTTTACTTTTTTCTTTGCTCTGTGTGTAGTCTAAGATCCAATTATACTTCCCACACCCCACTTTATCTTAGGACAAGTTACTAAAATGCTACCTAAGTTAAAGAGTCAAGTCCTTACCCCAAAGGACCAAATGCCAGTATCTGGAATAGTGGACAGAACCTAAGTAGTGGAGTCAGAATCTTCTGGAATTGAATCTCAGTGCTGCCACTTCGTATCCAGTCTTGTCAGTTAAAACCTCTCTACCCATTTCCTGACTGTTAGTGGAAATACCTATACTCACATATTCCATTTTGATGCTAAAATAACATTTTAGTGTCTAGAATATGGTAGATGTTAAAAGCAAATGCTAGTTTGGAATTCCTACCTTACTGGAGTGCCAGACACTGGCCTATGTGATCTAACCACAAAGGTTTCAGTGAACCAAAATGAGGCTGGTCTCCAACTGCAAAGCTGAAATTTTCTCTACTCTATGGACTTTTAGGTTGGTGAAAGAGCATGCTGCCAATATTTATCAACATACTGAATCATGCAAAGATTCACTAAGTTTACACCTATATACTTATCAAAAGAAATAATATGATGATGGATCCCTATGTTTGGTGGACTTACAGAGCTTGGTAATCTTCGATTTGCATTTGTATAGGATTTATTTATGTGTAGCACAGTGACAAAAATGACCTTGCCTTTGTGTGTGTGTGTGTGTGTGTGTGTGTATGACACTTTTTTTTTTTTTACCTTGTTTTCTTGAGGGTTTACAATACAGAGAGCTTTAAGAGCTCCAGAGGCAGTCTAGGTTTTTAGCTTCTCACAGAAAGTTGATTTACTGAGTGATAACACTGCTGTTACTAAGCAGCTACAGAAAATTGTCTTTACAGCCAAAAATGGATTGACTGATTTAAAAAGTCATGTAAGAATTTTTTTTTATAGGGAGAAATTTAAAAAGTTGACAGAATAGTATAACACACCTCCCCAGACACACATATCTGTTACCCAAGCCTGTCCACCATCAACCTACGGCTAATCCTGCCCCATCCACACCTCTATCCGCTTTGCTCTTCTGGTACTCACTGGAAGCTGACCCCACACATCAGAGCATTTAATAGGTAATGCGGAGACAGATTTAATACGAGAAAGCTACAGTTCTTCACTGCCTACGCTCTAACCGGAAGTCAGACAGCAATATCTTCTCAAGCTCTTGTAAAACATCCCAGTAAGTCCTCCTCTCTTAGCTCCAGCCTCCACATGAGTCATTATGTGAGAAGGTCATTTACAGAACCTAATTTCAGTCCACTGGTTATTGGAGAATTTCCCTCGGGCTGTGAGAGCTATAAGGACAAGGAATGTATCTCCCTCCTCACCTCCAGTGTCCTAATGCCACCTAGCCAATCAGATAGGGCACACCAAACTGCTCTTCAAGGACAATGCATGAATGTGACTTAACACTTCCAGTTTCAGAAAAATGTGTGTGGACTGAGGTTTTTCCTTTTCTTGAAAGGTCTAAGAGAAAAGTCCTTGGAAGAAAAGACTCCGGGGATATGTCAGCTCGAAGCAAATCGAGGGCTTCTCTTGGCAGCAGTAGCAGCAGCAGCGCTGGTTCTGGTACTTCGCCCAACAGCAACGTGACCACCCCAAACAGCCAGAGGTCCCCGGGCCTCATCTACCGAAATGCCAAAAAGTCCAACACGTCCAACGAAGAGTTTAAGCTGTTACTCCTCAAGAAAGGAAGTCGCTCGGATTCTAGTTACCGCATGTCTGCTACTGAGATCCTCAAGAGTCCCATCCTGCCCAAACCTCCTGGAGAGCTCACAGCTGAGTCCCCACAAAGCACCCATGAGGCTCATCAGGGGGTCCCCGGGGCCGAGGCCCTGTCCCCACTCTCTCCCTGCTCCCCGAGAGTTAATGTGGAAGGGTTTTCCTCAAAGAACTTTGCCACCTCGGCCTCCTCGAGGGTTGGCCGCTCCCGAGCACCCCCTGCGGCCAGCAGCAGTCGCTACAGCGTCCGCTGCAGGCTGTACAATGCGCCCATGCAGGCCATCTCTGAGGGCGAGACAGAAAATTCTGATGGGAGCCCACATGACGACCGATCCTCCCAGAGCTCAACATAGGTGGCCCGGGCCAGGCTGGCTGTCCAAGGCCAAAACCCTTAGTCGTATGAGGATGTAGGAACAGAAGAGAGGACTGAGGAGAAGTCAGCACAACGTGGGGTACCATCACCGCTTACCAACGAATTCCTAAATATTGGCTGGGGAAATGGAAGATGGTCCTTCTTGATTATTTTCCACATCTTTAAGTAGCTGCACTGTCTTTCATATTTTTCTTTAGCTTAGTTTGATTTACCCAATCTCATTCCTTTTGATAATATAGAATTTGAAAATGTCTGCTTTTCATGAAACCTAGACAAAGTTTTCCCAGAGCTGCCTATTCAGAAAACAAAGCCCTCACTGTCATAATTCTTAAGAAGATGAAATTACTCTGGAGGTTTGGTATTTTTTTACATTAAAATGAACTAAAGCAAAATTCAGAAGAAAGAACTACACACATGTAAATACCATATTTTTGATAAAAATGTGTAAATAGATTTATCAATGACGAGTGGACATGTGGCCAATTATCTACCACACACCAACTGTTTATAGAACACAACAAATAAAGTGTAATAACTGTATTCTGTGAATACCATTTTCATATAAAATACCATATTTAAATGTCCACCAATATGATTTTCTGAGTGATAGATAAACCTCAATTATGAATTTTAAACTGGTGAAATAAAGAAAATCTTGAGGTCATATACTGAAATGTGATTAATTTAAAATAATGAATTCAGACCTAGCCATTTTTGTGACAAATTGCAGCACCAAACAAGTGAATAGTAACACATGGCTATGATTTGCCATGTGGTAATTTGGACAGAATGAAAAGCATGCTTTTGATTTTTTTTTAATCAATGAGAAAAATCAACATTCTCAACACAAAGCCCTGAAGAACATTTGACAGTGTCTTTTAGATTTTTAATTTTTCAGTGGATTGCTTTAAAGAGAATGAATAGGGAAAACAATAGTTAATTTAGGTTATGTTTTATATTAGGCTACTGGGGACATAAACAGTCATCATCTAATGACTATAAACTCCTTAAACAGTTTAGTAATTAGCTCCAGTTTCTTTAACTAACAAAAATAAAACATAAGCATGCCACAGAGCTATTGATTTATCAGTAAGTACCTGCAATGAGTTTTCAGTGAAGCTTTCTCTCTGTGCTGATGAGATTCATGCTACCTAAAAAAAAGTAACAGAAATGACACTGTGAACAATGTAGTTGGGAAATAGGTATGTGTATAGGCATTATTTATATTCACTGTTAAACTGGGAATGGGGAACAGCTCTGGTTCACAATGCTACATACAAATGAGTTTTTGTCTGATTTTACTATATCTGCTTGATGGCAAAAGGGGAGGGTGGTGGGTGGGAATGGAAATGTCAGGGTGAGTGCTCTGATACAATGAAGGCAGGGAAACAAGCTGAATTACTTGAAATTACTTGAATTTTCTTGTCTTAAAACTGAAAAAAAAAAGTAGTTACAAGTTGAAATCTGTAAATGATTCTTACACCTCTGATTTTAACGTGAACTGATACTAATGTTTGAAATATGTCAGAAATATAAGCAGCTATGTACTTAAAATATGTTTTGAATGGGACAAGGTAGAAAGTAGAGAGAACTAAGAAGGGATATGGCCTATAAAAGAATAGAATGTGATTAGAATGATAGAACAGACCAGAGTTACCAAGAAATTGATAAGCAGCTGGCTTTAAGTTTATGCAAGTGGTATTTGGGAAAGTAGGATGTGTGAAAGGGGGTTTGTGGCTTTGGTTTAATTCATACCATATGAAGGAGAAAGCCTGGTCTAAGAGGATGCTGTCTTTCAATAGAAACACTTTCTAAGGTGTTATAGATTGAGAATTAGAGAATCTGATTGCTGTTGGGTTTTTGTTTGTAAAGAAAAAAAAATGTCTGTCTCCTACTATTTGTTTTCACTATCAAATGGTATTTCTTAATTTGTCATCCTTGTATGTAAAATATGTGCTGGGGGTGGTGGGGTAGAGGAGGGAGAACGTGCGTGTGTGGATGTGAGTGTGTGTGTGTGTGTGTGTGTGTGTGTGCTTGTGCTGGGATAGATAAGCTACCTGGTAAAGGGTACATTTGAACATTTACAAAGTGTTATACTTTTTATTAAAAGAAAAATGTTTGGGGGTTTGAAAAAAATGGACCATCATTTCTCATTGGAACCCATTAGTCAAGAAAACCAGCATGGTTTGACACATGGGAACATGAATAACTTTTTCTCATGCTTTGAAAAGTACACTTGGCAAAATTTCAAAAGAAAGTTTTTAGACAAATGCGATAAGAAACCGTCATTTCCAGTCACAATAGGTGATCTTTTGTAATTTTCATAAAAGCAGTTCGTTTGCAGTATGGCTTTTGTGTAGTTAGGGGTTTTTTAAGCGTAAAGAAAGGTATGTGGGCTTTAAAGTGATTCTAAATCTTGAATAGGAAACACATGAATTGGCTTTAATAAATATGTCACCTTTTTATTATTGACATCAATTTAAGTAATGGTACCATATATTTTTTAAAATACATACTGACTTGAATTGTGAGGCAATAAGATTCCTTCTATATGTAATGATCACAGAACTAACCCTTATAATATAGTTTTACTTATTTTGTTTACTCTAAAAATCTATAGCAGAGTTTCTCTATTTTATATTTCATAGATTTAAAAAAAAAAACCCAAGTAATGATGGATTTTAAATTCACTGTGTTAAGAGTATTGAGTAACAAACTGAGTAAAAAAAAAAAAAGGAAAGAAAAAGTAAGGAATTCCTTATTAATCTGGAATATTCTACATGGCTTTATTACATAGCATATAAAACCAAGAATTAGAGGGCTGTCCTCAACATCACTGCCGTTTTGAAGCAGGGTACACACATTAGGTATCGTGAAAAACATCAATCCAAACTTTTCTTCTGTTGTTTGCACTGATGCTAATTTTTTGTTCATGTTTATGCAACATGTCTATGTTGTGTGGGGGAAAATTTTTTTCCTTTTTGTTTTTTTGTGTTTTGGGGTTTTTTTGTTTTTGGCTAAGTAGAGGACATGGACTAGTTGTAGCAAACAAAACACACTGTTTGCTCTTGCCAAAGGTCAGTGAGTGAGTACATTTGCTGCAGAGATGGCAGACTTAGAGAATTAGATCATGACAAAGATTTAAAACTATAAAGAAGGTTACAGTGTAACTATTTTGGTACTAGAACCAGTTCGTGCTGGCCAAAAAGACAATGGTTTATGGACTTGCATCCATTTTGTATTTTTGTAATATTTGTAAATATGAACTTTTTAAATTGTTGCAGAAATGGTTTCTTTTGTAAGATGTTTTCAACGTTTACATTCAATTCAAGCCTTTGTATATTTTAGAGCTGTGCAACACTTTAAGTCTTGTATTTATTTTTAGTAAAAATGGTGACAGTTTCATTGTGAACCCCTCTCAAAAAAATGTACCAGAAAAGTTTGATTACCTAGAAAGTGTGTATAGAAACTGCAAATAAACGTGACTGCAATTAAACAACCAGTTTCTCTTGGATTATGTAATTGTATTCTTGGGGTTTCACAAACAGCAAGTGTTTTATAGGGAACTGGACATAAAGGAAGGTAACTGCTATAGCAAAAGTAGGTGGAAAAAATAATAAATAATGTATAATGAGCTCTAATCTCATTTTGGGTTTTGGGTTTTTTTAGATTTTTTAAAAAGTAATCTCGACACCCAATGTGGGGCTCCAACTCACAACCGAGATCACACACGCTCTACTGACTGAGCCAGCCAGGTGCCTCTCTAATCTCGTTTTGTATTTGAGAGAAGAATAAATTTCCAATAGCTACTATACTTTCCTTGTAGCTCCTCTGTGAGCCAGGAAAAAATTTATGGCTTTACTTTACAACACTCACCTGCTTTGCTTCTAATAATTACTCAAGACTGTGCCTTGTTCCGAAGATGGGCAGCCTCGATATACATATTACAATACGCCACTAAATAAATCTCATGTGCCTTTTATTATATAGCAAATTTATTGTCCTGGGTAGTGTTCTAAGTGCTTTGCTTACTCAAACTCATGTACTCCCCACATTGTGCCCATTTTACAGACGGGGAAACGCAAGCTCAGGGCCGTTACCTGACTCTCCCAAAGCCATGGAAAGACAAAATGTTGGGGCTGGGGTGAACCCCTGTAAATCTGGCTCCAGGGTCTATGTTACCTTTCCACGAGGTAACAACTTTTTAAAATAACTTTCCCCCGTTTGTACCAAGCCTCCACAACTAAAGACCCAGCCCGTCTCCTTCGAATTCCAGCAAAGACAAGCACACCTAAGACAGAGCCAAAGTCGACGTCTGTGATGGTAAGGAGAGAGACAGAATTACATTTAAAAAAACAAAATTTTCGAAAACCAACCAACGACAGTGGGCAGGCCAGGCAACCGGCAGCCTCACGCCGCAGAGCCTTCTCCACGAAGCTTCTCCAGCGCTGGAAGGAAAAGCCCGCGCGTGCGCGCCAGCACCCCTGCGCAGCCGCAGAAACACCTCTCAGCGTCGGAGGCTCGTGCCTCTGCTCTAGTGCCGGGTCCCAATCCCACCAGCTTTTGCGGGCGGAAATCTGAACTGGCACGCCCAGCTACAGACGTTCAGGGGCGGGCACTGCTGGACGCGCAATGGGAAGCGAAGCCCCGCCCCTCGGCTGTCTCCCTAGCAACGTGCCTTTTTCCCCCCCCAACCCCCAACTTTGCGCAGGCGCTTGCCGGATTGGTTAAGAGCCGTGTGAATAGCACGAAGCGTGCCGCGTGCTCCCGGATGCGCGCGTATTCCGGAGCTTCCGGGGTCCTCGAGGCAAGCGCCTCATATGGTCGAGCGCGACTTCCGGTGGGTGGACGGTTGGTGAAGCTGTGGAAGTTAACGGTCTTAGGCCGTTGATACTCCGGAAAGCTGGCTGACATTAATCGGGCCTCGGGCCCTTCGGCGGGCAGTGTGGCAGGTGCTGATGACAGAACAGGTCTGTGTAGTGGCACTTTTTCCTCCCTTGAACTTTCTTGCCCCTCGTTTGCGAAAAACCGCTGAGGTACGGTTTGGTTTGACGGTTGGGAAGCTCCGGGGCGGAGCGGGGGGAGGGGGGCGGGGCCGGACAGGATTTGTCCTGAGGGAAGGAAAAGAACTTGATTTTCGGGATCGCGGTGAGGGGGGTGGTTCGGGGTGGTTCCCACCTCCTGTCCCGGAGAGCCACGGTTATGTGCTTTTGAGATTTGGCGGCTTTTTGAGTACTTTGTGCTGACTTTCTGAGAGAAGTAGTTCGTTTTCCGTCCGTTCGCTGCCTCAGCGAAGGTGTGTTGGGCGGGGGCGCGGGGCGCGGAGCGAGGAACTACCAAGACTTTGAGACTTTATATAGAATTTTGAGTTTAAAGAACTGATGAGCTAGCGAGTTGATTCGTTGGAACATTTTTTTGAGATTGAAACGTTGATTTTGAGGCTTTGTTGGTAACCTCGTTTGATCAATGACCGTGCAGTCTTCCTGGTTTATTGTATATAGAATATGTATATAAACGCCGAGGCAAAAGAAAGTAAAGGCATGATTGTTTGATAACTTCGTTAGTGATCGCTTCGTTCCCTCCTCTCGCTCTCCCCAAATTAGGACGGCTCTAGAGTTTTAAACTACGTTAATATTTACAAACAGTGATTTTACAAGCAGTTTTTCTTCATGGCGTTCCATAAAAACAGGGCATGGTCCCGATTCAGTGCTGGGTGATGGGATACAGTTTGGGCGGCATTATCTTCCATCGGGCAACTTTGTGGTCGCTTACGTTCCATACGGACAGTAGAGTAGTTGTCGGGTGAAACGCTGTTTTTGAAGCCTTAACATTTGCAGTCAGTTGATGAGTTAAGTGAATGCTTTGGAACTTCGGAAGCTGAATCTTAAAGTGACTTTTTTGAAAAATGCCTTTGAAATGCCTTTTTAAAAATGCCTTTTA
>NC_081575.1:110660055-110675059 GCF_022355385.1 Mustela nigripes | reverse complement strand
TACCTTTGAAATACTTTGAAGCCAAAAGTCTCGTCTGTTCTATTTGGTTCACTGTTCTTTCCAGCACAGAATGCCCACTGCCTCTGAGTTCTCACCATGGTTATATGGAAAGAGGCTCTTTGGCCTTTTTAGCAGATTTGAAGCTTTCTTTCCTAAAATAGCCCCTTCCTTGATATAAAACAACTCCATCATAAATATGGTGGCTTATAAGAATGGTGGTACATTTACTTTCCAGTATTAAAGCTTTTTAAAATGCCCGCATGGCCTGGAGTTGTTGAGTAGGAGGTTGGGCTCCTTATCTCCCATCAGCTCCGCTCTGTGTCACCAAAACCAGGCATCTGGTTCTGACAGCTTGAGAACTGTTCTTTGTTTCTAGCAGTCAAAATTTGGCTTATTGGTATTCTTATGTTACTTTTAGAATAGAAATTATTAATAGCTTATATTATAATAGGTCATCTATGATGCTATTCAAAACCTGGATAAGAAATTTGATGTCATTCATGGAAAAGTTTCGAAAATCCACCGCTTTCGTGTGAAATCACTGTGGCAGAATCGCGTGAGTATTAACAAACATATTTTCACAACTGCAATAGACCTCTTGCTTCTAAAGATGCCATTGAGTTAGAAATGAGAGAGAACTATTAACTATGAGATTAGCAAGGCCAAATGATTCTTGCTGTAGCAGCAGATGGGAGACTGAAACTTGTTGG
Organism: Mustela nigripes; assembly: GCF_022355385.1. NCBI lineage: Eukaryota > Metazoa > Chordata > Mammalia > Carnivora > Mustelidae > Mustela > Mustela nigripes. The sequence continues at coordinate 110,674,349 of NC_081575.1, read as the reverse complement.
GAAAATGCTTAAGTTTAGGTTTGAAAAGTGTATGACAATGAATAGTTTTATGTTTATAAGCACAATGTATAAAATTCAGTTAAAATGTAGGGTTGAAGAGGAACAAAAATCATATAATCAAAATAGAGCATATATATTTAGTAATGTAAAGCAGTATTTCCTGAAAGAAATTTATATTTACTACTTATTTTATTTCCTTTTTTACTCACTGACAGTTAGTTTATGCTGGGTTTGTGTCATTTCAGAAGCCACTTGGATATGCTTATAGAAATTATAATTACCTGCTTTCCAGAAAGATCAGATTGCAGAAAATGAGGAAGAAGGAACCTCCTTCTTCATTCTCTTACCCTGAAAGTTATAGCCCAACTATGCCGGTGGAAAGGCCCCCAAATGATTCCCCGAGCAATCCTATAGGATCACCCTACCATTCAGAGGTGGGGTCCCCAGAACGGGATCCAGAGTCATACCTCCAGGAGCAGGAGCCGAATCTGAGCCAGAGTCCAACACTTCCCTCTGTGTATTCATCACACTCATACCAGCCATATTTCACACCTGATGATCCAATTCAGGGCTCCTCTACCATTGTGCCCTACTATCCCAGCCCAGGGCCCAATACCAGCCACATGTTCTCACCTACTCGAGCTTGTACAGTAGCACCCGGATCCATTCTGGGTCAAGGTGAGCCCAGTCCGACGCATAACCCTGAGATGATGACTTACCCAGCTCTAATGGAAAATAAGTGCCTCGGCCATACTGCCTCATCTCTTTGTATCCCGCCCAACTTTGGTGAGTGTGAAATGACACATGACAAGTAGCACTATTTGATCTATAATCCTCAACGTCCTTGATGCAAGGGCATTTCTCCCTACCTAACATCTCTTCTTTTGGGATAATGATCAGGTCAATTTTGATTTGTCTTTTTCTCCCATTGAAGCTACAAGTTCACCAATTGGAACTGAGCCAGGTATCCTAAAACAAAGCTTCTCGGATGACCCTTCAACCTGGTCTGTGGAGGAAGTGATCCAGTTTCTGAAACAAACAGATCCTCAGACACTCACCCCCATCGCTGACCTTTTCAGGCAACATGTAATGTATATTTTTATTTGGTTTTCCTGCCATAATGCTTCTTTCTTTCTTTCTTTCTTTCTTTCTTTCTTTCTTTCTTTCTTTCAGTAAGCTCTACACCCAGTGGGAGGCTTGAACTCACAACCCCAAGGTCAAGAGTCGCATGCTGTAGGACTGAGCCAGCCAGGTGCCCATGCCATAATGCTTTTGAATGACCTCTGTGCAGGCCCTTCAGTTGGGTACCGATTAGTGTGGATGGTAGGGGAACGCTAGCAACCGATTTTCCATGTGTGAGAAAGGTTACTTGGCCCAAAGTTAGCTCCTTAAATGGTAGAGGCTGGATTTAAATAGGAACAGTGTGACAGGGTGTCCTCTTTGTTATGATGCCCAATGAAGCCAGCAACTGATCCCGTTTGGCTCAATTCTGTTAACCTTATATGGTTGTTGATGGTTTGAGGTGCTGATAGCCTCATCCATTTACAAAGTAACATCATGGGTTACATTTTTTATAAGTTCTAATTTTTATTGTACTTAGTAGGAAAAGTACAGAAAGTGCCTGACAAAGGCAGCACTGTAAGGGGTTTCAGGTCTATTCAGACAGTACAGTTTTATTTTTAGACCAGAACTTGTAAAAACGAAGTAATATGTTTTAGCAACATCAGTCAGACTATTAGTAAAGAACTTGAGGAGGATGCCTTGTGACTATGAAATCATATTTTTGTAGTGTTTCCTGATGAATAAAATTAGTAGCCATACCCTCTTTGATATGGCAAGAAAATAGTTTTTAAGCATCTAATCAACTGCAGACAGCTAACTGATTAGCTTTCAACATCAAGATAGCACTCTATAGCACGCGTACAGTTCATATGGATGCTAACACCCTCTTATTCCAGGCTGTTCTAAGATAACTAATGGCCATCTGAAATCCATTTCTACCATTCACAGTTTTTAATCTGTCATAGATATGCAGTATTTTATTCAACACAATATTTAAAGGTAGGTAGTTTGATGCTTAGGACATTTTTAAGATTTTAGGTTAGGGGTGCCTGGGTGGCTCAGTTGGTTAAGTGTCTTCCTTCGGCTCAGGTCATGATCCCAGGGTCCTGGGATCAAGCCTTGTGTCTGGCTCCCCTTCTTGCTCTCCCTCTGCCCCCCCTTACTTTGTGCTTACCCTCTCTCAGATAAATATATACATTTTTAAAAAGATATTAGGTTAAATTTTCTTCCTAACATTCAAGGTAAATTTATAAATGATCAAACCATGCTTCATTGTACAAATTATATTTTTAATAGTTTCCTTCAAGCAGGTGTATACTCAGAGAATATACATCTGGAAGGAGCTGCTCTATTATTGGTATCACATGTTCATATAATATGAAGAAAGGACCATTCTGATAAAATATGAACCTATCAACTAATCACTGTCTTCTCCTTCTGTCTGTAGGACATTGACGGAAAGGCTCTGCTACTGCTTAAGAGTGACATGATGATTAAGTACATGGGGCTGAAGCTGGGGACAGCTGTGAAGTTGTGCCACTACATTGATAAGCTTAAAGAAGAAAAATTCTTTGTCAACTGAAAACATGTTTGTGTCAATTTAGTGCCACTACATTGATAAGCTTAAAGAAGAAAAATTCTTTGTCAACTGAAAACATGTTTGTGTCAATTTAGCTCTATCTTCATTCAGGGGAGACCAGTGCCATCTTGGTGTAAAATCATTTTTCTGCCCTTAGAAGTTTTTGTTGTGTAGAAGGTTCTTCTAAAACTATGTTCTGTCCAGAATTTCAGAACTCCACTATAGTTTGGTCTACTCTTTCAGAAGCCATTTAACATGTGAGTGTTGGAAGTTTCTTAGATTAGGAGTTTTTTCGTTATATCTTTTTACTATTTTTATTGCATAGTTTACAATTGTATTTCACACAGGAAACAGAAACACCTCTAATTTCTGTTCATCTTTATCTAAGGAACCAAAACAGCTGAATCCCAAAGAGAAAATATCAGGGCCTGAAAAGTTCTCTAATAAATCCATGGATTTTCCTTAGAAGAAAACTTAAAGATTCAACTATAGATAGCATCTTTCTAAAATCTTTTATGTTTGTTACTGCAAGCTTCAATTCATATTCTACCAGCTTCCCAAAAGGGAAAGCCATATAAAGTATTTTCCTTTCTATTATTATTTCTATATATGTTGTATTTGTTTCTATTTAAAGAAAAAAAGGCAACCTTACAAGCTTTCTTAAAGTATTTTTACCAACTTTTAGATAAATTGTTAGAACCGTCATTTTATGCAAGAGATACTTAGTTTACAACTTAACATATTTTACCTAAGCTTGGACATTTCACTAGGCACTCATTGTTCCCATCTCTCTATAAAGATGCCTATGTCCAAATTTTTGAAAGATAAAATTTTATTGTCTGTGTTCATAATGATACTGTTTCATATTTATATTTTATTCTATATCTGAAGTATACACACAAGTAAGTCTTCTTTTTGAATTTAAGGATAGCGCCTTGCACTTCACAGAGGTAAAGATGAACTATATCCAGTGAGATGTTTTTATTCTGTTAAAAATATTCACATCATCTGCCATCACTAGTACCTCTCAGCTGACTCTTCAGCGTTTCCATACAGGGAAGCTCTCTGTCCTGTGCAATGTTTCTAGTTCATTTGCTTTCTGAGCCATTTATCCTACTAAACTTTGAAAACTACATTAGCTCTGATTTGTCATTTTGGACTTTATTTTAAGAATTAGAAAATTAGAATGTTCAAGTGAAACCTGTTCATTGTTTTCTTATTTATTACCTTTTTATGTTATATAACATTTGATATAATATTTATAAGCTGTGAGAATTGGTGCTAAGTATATGAACCATTTGTTATAAATGCCAATAAAATGTTCACCGGGGGCAAAAATATACATCTTCCTTTTCAAAAACCAAGTGTGCTTTATAAACAACTGCAATTCTTTACTGGGCATATGTGACTTAAAAGCATCTTGTTAAAAGGTGCTTTTATTTATGTTACTCATTTATGTTGTTTCTTGTAAGACAAGATTCTATTTTAAACTTGATCTTCTCTCAAATTGTGTGAAGATGCTGTGCCCAGTTGAACAGTCCTCAGGTGTTTATATGAATACTATGTTTTACAGTTTTCAGATTTTAAAATACAATAAAGTTTTAAAACCACAATAATGTTAAAGCCTCAGATTTGATTTTGTTTGCTTTCACTACATGACATTAATGTACAAATGTATTAGAGTTGATAAAGAAATGCTATACCGAGCTTGTGGTTGTCTACGTGCACATCCAGATAGTCGAGTGTTAACACTTGCCCTCATTCTACAGGTACGCAGGTCGCTAGCAGCAAAGGGCTGATCTCCTGTAGGACCTTAAACGAGCCCCCAGGGGAGCAGCACGAAGTTCCATCCACGAGCTGTGTCTGTGCTCAGCACTTGCCGCTCGCAGTGGTACCGAGGATGCGAGTGCACTAGAAGAGGCCAGGGCCCCCGCATATCTTGTCCCCGTCCCCGAGCTCCTACGTCTGCCTGGTGGTCTGGCTGCTCTTCTGTCACCGGGGGCCAGGAGCCACACTGCCTTTCTGCCTTCAGCTCTCCCAGCTTACAGGAGAGGCTCAGGACGGGGGCTGCGTCGCCTTCCGCACCTGACCCCTTGCCCCTCTCGGCTACGCCAGGAGCTTCTGCTCCACGCCTTCAGGCCCACAAACTCCTCCCACTGCAGCAGCACGTCTGCCGGTTGACACGGTCCCCACTGAGCCTCCAGGGCTGATGCTCTAGTGGCGGGAATGGGGTGTCACTGTGCTTGTCTGGGACTTGGGTGATTCAGACCTGCTTGCTCTCGGCCATCCGGTTTGTCAACTTATAGTCCAGGGACCATCTAACGTGTTAGGCTCTCGGGAACTCTCCGGGCTTTTAAAATGATCTTTCCGGGACGCCTGGGTGGCTCAGTGGGTTAAAATGATCTTTCCTCTGGTTCTGCCTCTCAGGCCATCCTTCCAACACCAGCGGGCGGAATTCTGCAAGCTGACCGTGGCAGCCTCTGGGCGCATGGAGCGTTTGCTTTCGTCTTTGTGTGATTTCTGATCGTTGCGGCGGCTCCGGAGTGTGTGTCCAGGGTGGGACTTCCCAGACTGAAACCCAGGCCCCCTCTGTAGGCATGAAAAAGACATGCCCTTCTGTAATACGACTAGAAAAGAACTGAACCGCATGACGAGGAACGATGTAGTTGGGAGGAAAAGCCCCGCTTTCCGAGCCACGAAGGGGTCGCATTCACAGTCGGCTGAGTGAGTGAAGTACGTTTGAACTTCCGGGGCTGCTGGTTCGCTGGGATGCTGGGACTCGCTTGTATTTCGCAGTCCTCTGAGACTGATCCAGGGAACGAGGGAGGGAACCAGGAAGGGCTCTCGGGCACGGGGGACGTGCGGCCCGGGGCCTACGTTCAGAGTGCATGGCAGACGGGGTTCCGTCCTCGACCCCCCGACGTTTCCCATTTTGTCCTGAAGGTTGATGAAACTCAACCTTGAAAGCAGCTCTCCACGGAGAGTCCTCAGCCCGAGCGTCCCCACTCTCCTTGCTCTTCTAGAGGCAACTCCGGACACGCGGGACCACCTGCTTCGGCTCCAGGGGCTCTGGCAACCGGGGTGGGGGGGCATAAGGAGTAAGAGACCTACTCCTTGCCACAAGCTGCTTCCACCATACGTTGGTGACCCAGCATTCGTGGAAAGGAGCCTCGGGAAGCTCATGATAGCGCACGTGAGCCAGTTCCTGGCGACTGTGAGTGCTCAGTGTCCTAACACTCCAGTGACTGTGTCCTGCACTTCAGCTACAGAACCAAAGCACTTAACTAAGCTTGTTTGTTCGCAGAACTAATCCCTCAGGGGCAAGGGGCAGGCAAGGCAGGCTACGGTCCTAGGAAGCTCCACCCCACCTTTGGCCTCACTGTTGCACTTGCCTTTGGTGGGCTTGTGGCGCTCAAGTTCACTGATGTCAGGGGCTGGGGTCTGTAGACTCCCTAAGGCACAGCAGTCAATCCAGTGAGAGAGGGAAGAATATATTACACCTTTTTTATGTTTAGAGAAGGTGAGAGAAATGAAGCTCCTTCACCTTGAATGTACGGACTGACCAACATGCAGTGTTCTGGAGCGCTGGCTGGTGTTGACACGCCCCGCAGCCCCAGCCTTGCTGAGTTCTCCCCTTTGTGACCTAGAGGCCGCATTTCCCAGGCCCCCTTGCCAGCAGTGGGGGTTAGAGTCCCCCACCAGGGAGAAGGCAGAGAGTAAACAGAAGCAGTTTTCCTCTGGTGTCTACTCAGGACAGGCCTTTGGCACAGCAGAAGGCAGATGTGCATTTGGCCAGTGGCCACCAGATGTCATCTGGAGACCTCCCCATGTCAGGCACACAGGAGGCTGAAACCACAGGGGTGCTTCCTGGCAACCCTTGCACGCCTGGATCTCTGGGAGCCACGTCTATTGCCCTGGCCCCCTGCCCTCCAGTGACTGCAGGAGCTTCTGGTTCTGTACCCAACCACTTCTGTTCTGAAGACGTAGGACGTTGCATATGCCCTCTCAAACCCGGACTTGTCTACCTCCTTCAGCGGGTTGCCCCAGAGAAGCTGCCCACTGTTGGGAGGGAGGAGTAGAAATTCCACAGTGAAGGGCCTTATGTAATCAGATCTGAGCCTCCTTTGGCGAAAAGACCGGCCGTCATTTAATGGACCAAATGGGAGAGAAGAAGGTGGCCTATTCAATTAGATGCCATGGGCATCCCTGTCACTAATTCCATAGATATTAGGAGGTGGGGAGAAGTGAGTGGGTTAAGGCATAAAATTTTAGCTCTCAAAAGCTGAACAGGTTATTTGAAAAGGATAAAACAAAGAAGCAGAGAACTCAAGACTGATCACGTGAGCCCAGTGCCCAGCGAGAAAGGGCAGCCCTGGTCTGAGCTCAGTAACAACCACAGCACAAATGAAAATGGAGCAACCTAATCAGATCTGCCGGAAATTTGCAATTCTCGGGACTCTGAAATGTGAAAGTGTAGCCAACAGCATAAGCAGAAGTTCTTGCCACGAGCGTCTGTTTTGTCTTTAGGCATCAGCTGATGCCGGACAGAAGCCGTCACATTTAGCAGGTCATTTAACAATTTCCTTGCACCCACCAAAGAAAAGAAAGAGGAAGTGGCCACGATCGTAGATGAACACAGTCTTAAAGACATGTCATCCACATGTCGTGCATGGATCCTGTTTAGATCTGGCCTAAGAGAAGCCAACAGTAAAAAGGTGTGTATGAGTCAGTCCGGGAAAGGCAGGTACCCAGTGGATATTAGATGAGTGTAAAGAGTTATTCCTTTAGGACAATGTGGTCACAGCAGACTGATGGTGACCAGAAATGTCTGTGCCCAAGAAGACCAAAAATTGGATCTTTGATAAATAGCCAGCAGTCTCAACCATATACCGTGATCCTAATGGCAAAACCTAAGACACTCAAGACCTCCTTGGTCTTGGTCTTCCTGGATCCCCCCCTCCCCGCATTCCACTCACACACCTGGCTCCCCTGACTTCTCCGTAGCCCTTACACGTGGGGTTGGTTATATTATCGTTCCTAGTCCTTGCCTCCACCTTTCCCTGTAATAGGATCTTGCGTTTCCTCTATCGGCATGGGCTTACGGTTCCATCTTACAGGCAAAACCTACTGCCTGTGCCCCTGTTGGCCCTGAACCTTGCTCTAGCTGACACGCAAGTGGCCCAAAGGCACATCAAGGCCCAACAGAAGCTCTCCGGTGGCTTCTCGGTCATCTGTCCTCTCTCATTCCCCTCTGCTGCAAGCCCAGCGCATGCCACCCAGGGGGTGCATCTTCAGACCAGCTTCTGGAGCAAGAAGGCCTGTGGGGTGGGGCCAGGCCATGCCATGCCTCCTGCAGAGAGTGTCCCTAAGAAGTCAATGTGCACAGTGTCCTGGGTCTGGGGGACTCAGTACCGCGGCTCAAAAATAGGGTGGAATGTAACCAAGGCCCTTGCTGACATCTTATTTATTTGTGCCCTGGCTGTCTTCCCCACCGGAAGGAGCTCTGCATTAAGGACAGTGAGCCTCACTCGCTTGTTTCGTGCATCAGCAGTGTCCGTCCTGAAGGGCCCTTGACCGGAAGTACGGCCCCGCTGTTTGTGGACTGACTCCTCCCCCTGGGGAATCAAGTTTGGCTTGAATTTTCTTGGCACCAAATTCACCCCGAGCCTTTTCCCCCAGGTAGTTAGTACTATTAAATTCATTTGGCCTTTAAATCATTTTCCGGTTGGTTTTACATACCTAGTGCCAAGCACTGGAAGCCCAGGGAGAAAGAGTGAGTTACTGGAGAACAGTGTGTCTCTGAAGAGAGTGAAACACTGAAACTCCCAAGCAGTTATCTAATTTAACATGGCATTTCTCTAGCAGCCCTGAGTCCCTCGTGCTTGCCTTCCTACTAAATATCTGTAAGGAAATGAAAATGAGGAAAACACACACTGGCCCTGAAAACAAAGATGGGTAGGCTTGCACCTGCTGGGGTTTGGGAAATATTCCTACTCACTCTAAGGTCTGTAAGAAAATCCCTGTGACTTCCATTTCCATACATCCTTCATCCCCTGGCCCAGACACGTGCACATGTCTGGCTTCTGGGCGCGCGTTACAACCCAGGGCAGAGGCAGATCTCACGGAGCACGGGCCTTCGAGGCTCTACCACGCTCTACCCTTGCTTTTCCCTTCACTTCCATTCATTCCCAAACAGCCAGTGCACCGTGATCAGGAAGGAGGCGGAGAGGAGCGGCGCTCTTTGGGGAGGGGGGTGCGGAAGACCCCATAGGCCGAGCACTGCACGTGGAAGCCAAAACAGGAAGAGCCCTGGCAATTTCTGGCAAATTCTAATGAGTCTTTTAAAAAGTGGAGGTGGGAGGAAGCACCCCCAGAAGGGGGGTAAATGACAGGCAGGCTCCTGGGCGTGGAAGAGTGAAGGTAAGAGGCGAGATCCCTGACCTGAGGCACCTTCCCGCCTATGCGGGAAGAGAGCATGAGAAAGCTCCAGAGACTTGGGTCCCTGAGAAACGTACATGTGGCAAAGCTCAAGCAGGCAGGAGATACACCAGATGATGTTTGCCTGCTGGGTGGAGGATGAGCCCCTGCCGGAGGAAGGGTCGCTGTAGCCCAGCCCAGAAGGATGAGGGAGGGGCGGGGTGGGGTGGTGGGGAGGGGTGAGGGGTGCAGGGCAGTGGGCTTTTTAGGCCAGGGACAGCAAGCAGGGGTAAACTGCTAGAAGCATACCCATGTCTCTTCTAGGAGATCTGTGGCTCTTTTGAAGACATCATAAATATACCTGGTGAGCATTTTATTAAGGACCTTTAGCTTTTGTCCTCATGGTAAATCAGTGGTTCCCACGTCATTTGCTGAACACTGCTTCCCTTCCCAATGGGTTCCAAAAAATCACCTTCGCCCTCTATTAAATCCTGATGAAGAAATGCTAAGAAAACCTGAAAACGCACAACTTGCCTAGGGATGAAACTAGCCCTAATGAAAACAGGATGCGTGTTATTCCTCCCCTTTTATCAAACCAGTGAAGATGAAAAACAGAATTAATTATTCATGCTGACGAGAAGCAAATTTGGTACAAACATATCCAAAGGGCAGTTTGAAAATATCTGTAAGAAGCCTGATTGGGTCCACGACAAGGGGATTTTCAAAATTAAGTAGAGATTTATTCACATGGGAAGTCATGTGTTATATGTCGATCCAAGTAGGTCACGGAAGCAGACATGTAGCCTAACATCTTCGGCAGATTCTATTGTGTGTTTATACACAGATGTGTTTACATATCTAGAAGACATTACGGAAGATAGATAGAAACATGCTCAGAGTGGGCGTCTCTGGGTAGGTGGGATTCAGGGTCTGTTTCATTTCATTTTGCTTATCTTGACTTTCTGATCTTGCTACAGCATATTGCTTTTATAATGATTGTTTAATTACAAAAACACAGGCCATAGCATGTTCAAATCACTGGTGGAAGATAAAAGGAAGTAACACATTGCCACGTAGCGGGAGGCAGAAGCAGCAAAACCGTAAGAAAAATGCATCACCTGTGTCAGAAGGCCACCTTAAGGTAATGGCATGTCAAAACAGATTAAACATCCATATTTTTAAAAATTCAAAGATGGATTCTAAAAACAATTATATGCTTTTACCTACCTTGTCACTTGTTTTCAACTTTAAAAATAAAGGGCTAGAGAGAAAGGGATCTGCAGATGAACCAAAAGTAGGACCCAGTGAATCTATCGATCCCTGCACCATAGAATTACACACAAAAAGCAGTCAACGCATCAGGAGTCCTTATATGGTGAGAGATTTGAGTACAGGGGAGAGAGACCGTGGACTGGAACAGATAACCAATGACACAGAATCAACAAGTAAAAAGCCACATCTGATAGACCATACAGATGATTTACTAGAAATCCAATAGGAAAAAAAAAGACTTCACTGTGTCTTTTAGCCTTTGACATAAGTAAACAAAATTAAGGGTAGGTATTGACATAATGAAAAAAGTGTTAGGAACAGACATCAGATTGGAAAGAGAATTCAGGAATCTATGGAACTTTCACAAAATCGAGTCCATCCTAATGTACAAAGTACCCTCTGAATTACACAAAGCAAAGTTAGTAGAGGCTACAGGCTGAGACATAAAATTAGAGGTTAAGGGGACAGTTCTGAAACCCTAATAATGAAAACAATAATCGTCCCCACCTTTCTAGGTACAGCTTCTTTCCTGAACATTCTCCTTGAGTACTAGGCCTATCTAGTCATCTCCCCTCATCCATGAACTTTGGTTCCCTGAGGTCAGCCCAGTTCTGGAAGCAGATGATCCTCCTGACACATCATCACATCCAGAGTAGTCTGATGCTGTGTCACGACGCCTACGTCTTTCACTGCCCTAATCTCAGCACGTGGCCAGCTCACGTCATCACAGGAAGGAGAAGGTCAGTACAGTTCACTAAGATATTCGAGAGCGAGACCACGTTCACAGAACTGTCACTACACTACTCTGCTGTCATTGTTCTATTTTCTCGTTAGTTATCATTGTTCATCTCTTACTGTGCCTCATCCATGCACGAAACGGTATCAGGGACATGTATGTACAGGAAAATCATGGTGCATGTAGTGTGGGGTCTTCTCTACAGTTTCAGGCGCCCGTTAGGTGTCTCGGAAAGTATCCGCCACGGGTAAGGGTGCCCGCACCTGCTAGCCCCTAGGCCCATCTCCTACTCGTCACACCTAAATCTTTTCCCATCTCCTTTTTGCCAATCTAGCCCTCTGCAGTCCTACATCCATGACAGCATGTCACCTGCCCTCGCGGCCAGGCCCCTGACGGGGTGGCAGCCACTATCCGCCAGCCTTGAGGTCACCAGCTCTCGCACATCCCGCCTCCCACAGCCCTCTGGTCGTCTGGGTCCCCCGGTCTGTCATTCCCTGAGCTGGCTGCCAGAGGTCATGTCAGTTAAATTTCTGCCCCAGGAGCACTTCCACGGCTGACACTTTATTTGGGGTTCTCTGGGGTTAGCTCAGTATCGCCTGCGTAAGAGATACATAAACGTTGGTTGAATAAACAAAAGCAGACTTTCTTCTGAAAAACATATCCATTTCCAGTACATCTGCCAGTTTAACAAAACCCTCATTTTTATGGATGTTTGTACCTGACTAATCCACGCAGTTCCCCCCCCCCCCCGACCGACCATAACACATCTCACAGGTGTTTGAATAGTGATGAAGGACGAATAATCCCAGGGATTCTTGTGGCAAAGGCAGACAGTGCTTGCAGGAGAACTGAAGTCCTGACCTTGTGTGCACATACGGAAAGATTTGTCTAAGACAAAACCAAGTGCGTTAAAAAAAAATGGTGTTGTTTTTTTTTTTTAACAACAACAAAAAAAGTGTTTTGGGTGCGCATGTGTAAGCGGAAGTGTGTGTGTGCGTGTGTAACTAGGATTTGAAGATCTAACTATGGCCTGTAAACACTGAGCTTCTGTCCTATACCCTACAATTTATATCTTGTATCTCCAAACCAAATGCTGGCTTGATGCCGTTTTTCTCTTGAGTCAGGATAATACTTTTCTCCACAATTTAGAGGCTACATTTTTCATGCTTTGCAATTGGAATTTAAAAATAAAAATGTACGGGAACCTGGGGGGTTCAGTCGGTTAAGCATCTACCTTTGGCTCAGGTCATGATCTCAGGGTCATGGGATCGAGTCGCGTACCAGGCTCTCTGCACAGCGGGGGGCCTGCTTCTTCCTCTCCCTCTGCCTCCTGCTCCTCTGACTTGTTCTGGCTCTCTCTCAAATAAATAAATAAATAAGTCTTAAAAAATAATTTAAAAAATAGAGAGAAGGTCAAAGTTGTTCTTGCTGTCCATATTTCCCATAAAACACCTGCTTCCACTGGCTTTGCCAAATGTTCCTTTCTTTTGTAAGATTAATTAATTAATTAATTTATTTATTTTTTGAGTAAAGCAATTGAAGTTTATTCAGTGAAGACACAGAAAAAGGTCTCAAGAGTGAGAGGGGTCCCGACAGGGCTGTCAACGAGGGCCTCTAGGGTTGGTCTCTTACAGGAAGCTAACCAGTCCCTTTAACGTCTCCACTGATAACACCTTCAGTGACTTACTTCCTTTTTAGGGGCTGGTTATTCTGTTGGTCACAGGTGACTATGTTTTTAAAAAGCTCTGTGATAGTACATTTGTTCCTGCAAAAACAGACTTGTGAAAGGAAGCTCGGACCTATCACCCAGCTTCAGTCATTACGAACTCACGGCCAATCTTGTTGCGTCCATACACGCACCCACACCCCCCATTTCCATGTTGTCTTGAAGCAGATACGAATGATCATTTAACCTAAATAGGTCAGTATGCATAAAGGATAAAGAAACTTTTTTTTTTTTTTAAAGGAACCATACTGCTGTCACGCTCGACAGTGCCTCTGACACTGTTCTCTAATGACAGGAACCAGGGCTTCTTGGAGAAATGTCTCATTCTAGGACCAGGGCAGGGAAAATTCTAGATGAGTCTGGAGCATCTTGTCGTATCAGAAGGATGTGCTCTAAAAAGCGCAAGGATGGGGCAATTCACAGGGACAAGGGAGCCGACCAGAAGGGCTCCCAGTGCTTCAGCCTGGAACAATTTGAACAGTAAGTAAAGTAGTATTGGGTCAGATCCCAAAGCGTAAAATAACCCCCCATGAGAGCAAACTGCTGTGAGCAAGTGACGGAAAGAATGAAGAGATGGGGGACAATAGACACACCTGTGCAGAAGAAGCCCAAGTCATGCAGATTCTCACTCCAGGGGGTGGAGCCCCGCTGCCCACGCCCTAGTGTGGGCCATGCAGAGACTTCCTTCCGAAGAGGACGGTGTGCAGGGTCTTGAAAAACAAGGAGTCTGCATGTCATTTCTATATGGGAGATGTATTTAGAACGTATAATCAGCATATGACTGTCGCCATTTGGAAATAGTCACCGAGTGAGAATTCCTTGCTTCTAATTTGCAGCGTCTTTTAAGAAGATTTATTTCTTTGAGAGAGTGAGAGAGAGAAAGAGAGCAGGAGCAGGGGTTGGGGCAGAGGGAGAAGCAGACTCCTCGCTAAACAGAGAGCCTGACAAGGGGCTTGATCCAGGACCCTGGAATCACAACCTGAGAAGTCAGACGCACAACCGAATGAGCCACCCAGGAGTCGCTGCACCTTTCTGTATTAATTTATGCACTAATATATTTCAGAAGTTAGCATGAAAGCTGGCAAAAGCAAAAGCAATAGTGCCATTAGGAAAAGTGCTGGTACACAAGACACGATTCTGGTCAGGAAAGTGCTCCAGTGCACCCCTTTCCTGAAAGTGTCAGCGGACTGTGGAGAGACACTGGTCAGAGCGGGGAGGGTTGGCAGTCAGCCCTGCGTTCCACTGTGGACGCTGCCAGATGTCTGGACTGCCTGCTAACTGGACATACTGATGACAACAGTGCTGAGAATCTTCAGCTGTGTTATTACGTCATACTAAGCAAACTGCCTGAGGCAGATGTGGTTTTGGTCACTGTGCTCAGATTGGTCCGAGTACCCCAGGCTCTGCTGCAGTAACAAACAGACCCCGACAGCTCCGTGCCTTTGCTTTTCCTCCCCTTCTCCCAGGCGAGGTCTGATGCTCCCTTGCTGCCGCGTCTTTCC
>NC_081575.1:110625464-110655055 GCF_022355385.1 Mustela nigripes | reverse complement strand
CATACATACACATATTTTATTTGCAAGATTTTATTTACTTATTTGCAAGAAAGAGAGAGCACAGCCAGGGGGAGCGGCAGGCCAAGGAAGAGGGGGAAGCAGGCTCCCCGTTAAGCAGGGAGCCCCATGCAGGGCTTGATCCCGGGACCCTGGGATCATGACCTGGGCCAAAGGCAGATGCTTAACTGACTGAGTCACCCAGGAACCTCATGAATTTATATATCTAATTCAAATAAAGGTTTAGCTGCTCTAAGACATGAGAAGCGTTTGATAAATGGGAGAATGGCTCTACATGTCTACCTCAGAGGAAGACCCCATGGCCCTGTCCACCAGACAGCAGGCTTCTGGGGCTGCACAGCCCCCAGGGCCACTCTAGAGCCTCTCCTGGGCCATGGCCTTCAATGGGCCATGGGGCTGAGCAGTGGCCTCTGGACAGGGGGGAGCCTATCTGCCACAGGAGAGGAAGGGAATGGTGGCCCGTGCGTGCTTTGTCCCGGCAGGCCCCCCGGGCTTATGCCTTAGGTCATCAACCCCCACAGCAAGGCAGCTGAGTCATGGTTCCCCAGATGAGAAAACTCAGGGAGAGTGAAGTTCAAGAACGTGCGCCGCTCTGGCTCCATGGCCAATCTTGCCTTTGAGGTTTTTTCCTCCCCACCTGGGACTCTTGGTCTCCTTTCCGAACTAGTCCCTCTTCCTGTTGATGGCCACGCGATCGGTCCTGTCTCAGGCTATGATGGAGCATGAGAGGACACGTAAGCCGCTTCAACTATTAGTCAGTAGTCTGCAGGAGGCCCTCACGGGTCTTGGCTTGAAACCTCCCTTTGTGGAACAAAGCAGAACCCCCAAATATGCCAGCTACCATGAAATGCTTTATAAAATCGGGAATTTCGGTGAGCCCTGGTGGCCTTGGTCTCTATCACTAGCCATAAACAAAGTATAACACAAACTAATTTATTGAGCGCTCCGTCCTTGGTGCTCCAAATGCATCACGTCATGTATTCACGGATGTCTTATTACTCCCATTTTCCAGGTGAGGGTTAGCAGAGAGATGGGAGTGACTTGCCTGAATCCAGACTCTGCAGCTCTAAATTTGGCTCTCCTAACTTCTCTACCCAGAGTCCGTAGCCACCCGGAGGGCTCCCTAAATGCCATAGAGTATGCTGGATGTGAGAGATACAATGACCTTAACCTTGGCCCTAGAGCAGTTTATGGTATGGTAGGATGGACAGAGTCATACTTGCAAACGAAGGAGGTTGACAAAATGACATAGGTGTGCACGCTGCCATGGGAGGGCCGGACGCAGAACTCGCGGCTTATGCTGGGCTCATCCCGGAAACCTTTCTGGAGGCAATGTTATTTTAAGCTAAATCTTGAAGCATTAGCCAGAGTAAGAAGGTGGGGAGGGGGTGTCAGGGCCTGAAGAGTAGACCCACAGAAGCTTATGCTGGGAACTGTTAACCTTCTCTATTCCTGGAGCTTGCATATGGGGGTGAAGGGGGCAGCTCCCGTCACAGAGGTGGTCCACACTCTGATCTCAGAAGGCCAGAGACAGGATGCCTCTTCAGGGTCTAAGGATATAGCCAACACCGGGAGCTTTTGTGCAGCAGCAGAAGATGGTAAGGCTCGACTTTTACCAAAACTGTTCTGGTGGAAGACTAGAAAGGGGGTCGGAGGGGGTGGCTACAAAGGGAGGGACGGTCCCCAGCCAGCGCTGAGCCCGTTTTAACCGTCTAGGCAAAGGATGATGAGGCCTGGGTGGCGAACAGTAAGTGTGGAGGAAAGGAATGGTGGATTTGGGGAGTATCAAGGAGGCGAAGTGAACAAGATGGGATGTGGGAGGGGAAGGAGGGGGCGGAGCCATGGACCACAGCCTCACATTGCTTGCTTGGGCGATGCGGAAGGAGGCAGCTGTAGAGACGGTGCGACACAGTTGGATCTGGGGCCCGGGTGGGGAAGGGGGATGCTGAGTGAAGTTTTAGGCCATGTGGGTGAGCCATGGAACATCAGCATCGTTGTCCAGGGAGGGCAAAGGATGCCACAGTCAGGAGATGGAAGATCGCGGTGAGAGGCGGGCCAGGAAAGCTGGGGGGGGAGGGTAGAAGCACCCCGAGCGGTCGGCCACATGGGGTTGAGAGGTGTCATGGCTCCCCAGGGAATTACTGTCACTTGGAACATGAAACAGTAGCAGAACTTCTAGATGTTACAAAAAAGAAAAAAAAGAAAGAAAGAAAGAAGGGGAGGGAGGGAGGGAGGAAGGAACTTACTTCAGTAAAACGTCGATTAAAATTTCATTACTCTGGAAATTTGCAATGGTTCAAAGGGATTCTGCTGAATTTTAACCTTCATGGTGGCAACATGGGGTCTGAAGAGTAACTAAATAGGACGGGCGGGCCCCAAGTGAAGGTTCTAAGCTACAGTGTCAGATTCATCTGATGCTTGCACGGGTCACACGAGACTGGGGTCTGGAATCGGCCCAAAGCAGTAGGGCCCATCAGTGGCCGAGTCCAGGGCAGGGCCCAGCACAGCCAAGAGGTGATAAATGAGGAAGTAAAGACAGCACGCTGTGTTTCATGTCGATAAGCAACTGTTGAAGCTTTCTGAGCTCCTCTGCACTGTGGGCCATGGACCGAAGGCCCTTGCCAGGGGAGAGGGGACCACGTCATGCTGTGGGCCAGGTTCTGGGCAAGAGCCTGCTGGCCAGTGATGGCCGTGCAGGCATGACCTTCTGTCATGGAAGAAAAGAATGGACATGACTGGAAGAGATTTTCAAGAAAATGAAGAAGAAAGTCACCAGTGTGCAGTGGGTACTGGGGACAGGACAGCCAAAGCCAGCCCTTGACCCTGGGCACCCTGTAAGGCATCATGTCATTCCAGCTCAGGCCAGTCACCAATGGCCGGAACAATGACAGAGTCAAGGAGGGGTTTCCCCTTCCGAGTGCTTGATGCATTTTGAAAAGATTCCCATTGAAAACAGTGGCAGTAAAAAGGTCTCAGAGCTTAAAGAATGAGCCCTCCATTTCGTGGCTCTCCCACTGCCTGCCTAGGCTCATTCCCCAGCCACACAAAGAAAACACACTGTTCTCATCCACCCTCAAGGACCTCAGAAGTACCCATTCACTAGCAAATCGCTGATAGCTCTTACCAATAATGCTATCCCAGTATTAACAAGATTTGCCCAAGCACTTCTGCCAGGTAAGGCCTTGTTAGCTGGTTTGCATCGGTCTGGTACTTGAGATCATGAAGCCGCATTCAAACAAACATCACTTGTTAACAACCAACTTTGCACGAGAGGAGATGGGACTCTTGAGTCCAAGGGAAGGAGGCTGCGGAAAGATCTGGTATTTAAATAGGAAACTGCTAGGAGGAGATTTGGCCTTTTGCTTCCATTAAGGACCAACTAAAAACCTAGGCTCAAGCACATCAAGAAGGACTGAGGTAAAACACAAGGAAGAAAAACCATACCCAACTTCCTGGCAATGTTTGTAAACTCCTGGGTTATGCTGCCCTAGCAAATAAGACTGATGAATGCCATCATGGGGGGGCAGGGTTTAAGGCTGATGAATGCCATCATGGGGGCGCAGGGTTTAAGGCTGATGAATGCCATCATGGGGGCACAGGGTTTGAGTAACGGGTCCTTCCAGCTTCGTGGTGCTGGTAAAATATGAGGCATCCCTTCAGAACTGGCTGAGTGCCTGCCCTTTCTGTGAGGTGGACTAGGTTTGCTGAACCTGGTTTTCTCGGGAGAAGTTTCTAGAGGGCCCTGTTACATGCTAGATGAGTGATGGCCCTTTGGACGGATGAATGAAGTTTCCAAATGATAGTTTCCCGGTCAGATCAAGCACGTGGTGATAAGCCAGAAGGTATGAGTGGGGTACCAGAGACCACAGCTACAGCTCTCTCTTCCTGTCTCTTGATTTAATTCATTCTTCAGAGTTTTTGAGCTCTTGCTGGGGAACAGGTACAGGAAGACAAACCCTGGGAATAAAGCAGTGGTTCTCAACCAGGGGTGACTTTGCTTCCCAGGGGGCTCTTGGCAAAGCCTGTGGACATTTTTATCGTCCCAGCGGGGGTAATGGGGGGCAGGCGGGAGGGATGCTGCTGGCATCTCATGGGAAAGACCAGAGGTGCTGCTAAACATTGCACAGCGCCCAGGACAGCACCCTACAACAGAGAATCCAGAGAATCCAGCCAAAGTGGAGAAACCTTGAGGTCAAGAAATAGGGTTCATTTCCTGTTTTCGAAGAATTAAGTCTGGTCATTGTAGTGTTTCTTAATATGGCTTGAAATGTGACCTAATGAAAACTTCTGCATTTACAGAAACTCCCCAAGTTCCTTATTTGAAACGATTATATATAAAATTGAATTCCCAGTACCGTTGGGGACTGAGAGCATGGGGACTGCTGGTGTAAAGGGTTCGTCACATTCTTACTAATTGACTGGGTTACCAAACCTTAGACTTAAAAAAATTTATTTAGCAGGAGGACCATTTCCAGGTGACCTGCCATCTTTATCAAGCAGAGTGAGTACTTTTGAGTGTCCAGAACCTAGCCGGACAGAAGATAACCTACAAGTTGGGTTAATACAGTAAACCTCACGAGTTCATCTCCTTTAACTTGAACTTGTTCCTCGTTCGTGCAGTTTCAGCAGGGCATTACTACAATCTCACTTTGCTTAGAAATCCCCTGGTCTCATAACAGCTGCAGATGGATTATTTGCAATGGTTTGGAACTAGTTCTTTCCAGCGCTCATATATGCTACTTACTATAAAATCAACCAATACGTTAATTAAAATAAATACCAATTTATTAAAATGGCACCCTCAGGACCTCAAATACACCCTATTTTGTTTCGCTGATGTGGGAGGTCAGTTATTTGACCTGGTGGTAGTGAGCTGTTCTGGAAAATTGCCTTTTTTATTTAATGAGGAGTAAAGTCAGCCAGAATGACCTCTAACGCTTTTTTCCCTGCTGTTAAAGTTTTCAGCTTAGCAGCTTTTGAGTGTGGGTTTTAAAGGCCTGGCATTGCCACCCTTCAGCTTGAAATCACCCCTTTATAATTGTACCGAGTGCTCTGGCCATTCCAGTTAATTGGAATGGTTTCAAAAATAATTGAAAAAAATTCTGTAATTCAGACTCGTCACTAATTCACACTGGCTTTTGCCCCCAAAAGGATCCAAATTCCTGTGGGTTCATTGGGCTTCAAACCCAATATTTAAGAATCATTGCAAAGTACATATTTTTTAAGTGGTTGATGCTTAAAAACTGAAAACAGAAAACTCTTCTGAGCCTCAATTTCCTCACTTATAAAATGGAATCTAAATCCTTTCCTGCTCTATTAATTATGGCATTTATGAAGATAATCACTGTATTGACATACCCTCTCGGTAACTGGCTACCATTCCCTCCCTCCATTCCTTCTTACCTTCCTTCCCTCTAACCCCCTCCTCCCTCCTTTTGTTTGGAGTTTTCACCCTCGCAGACAAACGGTTTTCATGCTTAAACTATGAGACTTTTGCATCTGAATCTAAACAAATCTTTGACCTCTCTTTAGACTTGTCTACTCACTGGGAAGGACCTCCTTGGCTAGGCTAGTCACTGTATCATCTTTAAGTCTCTCATTTTCCATCCAGTTTTTGTTTTGCCAGGAGGATAACTACCCCCAAATATGGATCTTTGTGATTTGTTCCAATTTTTTATCATTTCTGAACTGAAGCCAGCTGAAGCCATCTTGACAAGTCTGAGCAAATATCAACATTCCTGGGGACTAACCTTATTTCCTAAAAGACTCTGAGAAGCTATTCTTTTGGCTGGTTGGCCCAAACTTTTTTTTTTTTTTTTGAGAAGAAATGGGAAATTAAGTCACGAGAAAGAGTCTGATACAAATCCTGCTGAAACCTGAAAGCAGGTGAGCTGGAAACAGCTGTGAGGGGTGGGCGAGTAAGTGACTGCAGCTCTCTGAATCGAGCAGAAAAATGAAGGGACCTGACGTGGCCAGTGGCCCCCTCCATGACCCTGGTGGGGGTCACATGCCTCAGGCTAGGACCTGTGGTTCCAGGCTGATAACTCCTACATCAGGTTGTGTGAAAGGCTGTAAACATCTGAGTGGGAAGGCAGCAGGGAACTGAACCACCAGGGAACCCTAGGCTCACACTGGTCACAGCAACAAGCCCTTTGTTCTCATCCCCTGGCCTGCGGGCAGCCAAGTGGATTCCAGTTTCCATCACAGGCTGGAAATGGGGGCAGGCAGAGGGTGTCACTGTCCCCCTAGCACTACCCTGAGCCTGGTCACTAGACAACACTCTATGTAGGCCTCACAGACCTCAGGAGGCAGGCCTTTCCATGCCATGGCGCCTCTCCCCAAAGGCCCCCCAGTCATGCCCTGTATATCACTCGGCTTCAGGCACCTGCTCCTTCTATAGGCCAGACTGAGAATTCTGTTCTGTCGGAGCCAGGGAAGTAGCAGCTCCTGCCAGCACGCTGGGAAGACAGGAGCAGCGCAAGCCGCGAACACGGGGAGCAGACATCAGCAAGTCCCTGGGCACATTTGGATTGTCGTTTCCGAGACCAGAACACACAGGCTCAGGAAACATGGCCAGAAACCAGCACGGCAGTACAAGTAGGGAAAAGGAGCACCCTGTGTGGAGGCCGAAGGGACGGGGTGTAGCCAGGGCCATAGCCAGGGCCACGAACAGGACCAGTCAAGCCCGGCGAGCAGCATCTATTTGGCCCTCACCACCACGGTGCGCCTGGAAAAGTCAAGTTTAACAGCATGGGAAAAGAGCAGGAAAAACAAAATCCATTCTAGGGGTAGAGCCCAGGACCCGCTGAAACGGTAACCCTATCCACGGCGAGCCTGGTAATAAAAGAACAGTCTCGCAACTGCTTTTCCTCCTGTTCATGTTCGCAGTAACAGCTGGATACATGCTAATTGCAAAGACGTGCAAGAAAGAGCTCTAAGTTTAAAAGCAGGCGCGCCGTAAGCCGTCTCTCGCCAGCACGGCTTCAGACCCAAGTGTGATGTGGCACCTAGCAGGTCTATTTCCAGCGTACACTCATGGTTCCTGATTTGAGTGGGATGCTCTGTGCTGTCACAGAAGAGCAGCGTGCTGGTTCCTTCTTCCAGCGCCTCGCTTCCGCGCCACGAGAAATAGCTCAGACAGGGGTGTCTGGCCTCGTCACCGACATTTGGGCCGGATCACCTGCTGTGGTCAGGGGAGGGGGCGGGGGGGGGTTTCCCCATGCCTGTGGGCTATTTAGCCACGTCCCAGGTCTCTACCCACCAGATGCTGGTAGCATCCCACCCCCGCCAGCTGTGACAACCAAAAGTGTCTCCGGGCATTGCCGGATGTTCCTCGGGGAGGCACCATCACCCCCAGTTGAAAACCACTGGGCTACACTAACAAGGGGCCACTCTCTCTTCCCTTCCCGACCCCACTCGTGAGTGTCTCTGCCCCAGGCCAGGAACATTTCTGGGCCATCTCCTGATCCACCAGCAAAGGACTTACCTCTCGTTCTGAGTGGTCTTCAGTAATACGTTCGACTTGCAAGACTTTCAGTCATTCAGAACAATGCTTGTACTGCCTTTGAAAAGAAGATCCTTTCCAGCTAAATTCTGGGAGGGGGTGGGGAGGAAGCCGGCAAATTTTCCTTTCAGACACATTTGTCTGTTTTAGTCTACAGAAGGCTCAGACACAGAATTCTCCACACGCAGGGCCCACGTGAACTTGAAGGGACCCCGGGTGCTCGAAACTCACATCCCCACCCCTTCTCTGTGCCACATTTTTACAAACGAAGAAACCAAGGTTCTGAGGGGGAAGTGACTTGCTCTGGGTCATACATAGTGCCCATTTATGGCCAATATAATTCTTCTCTGCCCGACATGCCCGAAGAGCTCAGGTCTCAAAGCACAGAGAACTTGTCACTTTATGAGCAACGTGCTTCATGAGCCAAACCACACCAGTTAAGGAATGCAAATTTTTAAAAAATGATAGAATGCTGCAACCAATTAGTGCAAACAAACATTTATTGTGAAATAGTCATCCTACCCTTTATCAGGTATTACATCATCAAAGCACTTTGTGGCAATGAAAATAGCTTTTTTTTTTTTTAACCCCTCTGATTCACCCAATATTCCATTAAAGCTGCAAAAAATGTGCAATCTGCTTGAAAAATAGGTTGCTCTTATTTACTCATTTGTGAAAAGTCAAAAATTAAAAAAGAAAACGATACTAGCTTACAGGGCCTCTAGAGTCAATTTGCTTTCCCGCTTCCCAACTACTCCCCAAAATAATTAACAAAGATAATTTGCTTTAAAGGCCTTTTTATAAAACCAATGCACCTTTCCCCATATTATAATCATAAAAATTTTAAAAAGCCATTATTTACTTTCTTGGAAAAAAGGTGGCCAGCCGTTGTTTTTTGATGGGGAGCATGTGCATTTCCTGGGAGTTCACTTTCTTTAACTTTATGCTCCGGTTTTTGACGGGTTTCCGGAGGGGCTCGGTGCTTCCCATGGGCTCTTCCCCTTGGCTGTTGATGTCATAGCCCTGAAGCACCGAGTCTTCTCTTTTGAAGGAGAAGTTCTTGGTGGACACGCCCGAGAGGCCTTTGATCTTGCCGCAGAAGATGGCAGGAACCGCGTCTTCCACCGAGACAATCACCTTGGCTGCCTGGGACTCGCTCACCATCTCGATGTGATTTTCAGCCTTGACCTCGCTGCCGGCTTGGCTGGGCTGGCTGGGCAGCTGGGTGGGGTGGCTGCTGCCCACGTGGCTATCCATCAGAGCCGAGGCCCCCGGGGCCGTGGCGGGGGCAAAGGACACTTCCATGCCACCGGGAAGTTTCTCCATCGCGGCGTGACCCGGGCTGCCCACAGACCCGCTGCTGTCATACAGTGTCTCAGCGGGAGGCTCGGCTTTCCGGTGGGCTGCCAGCGACAGGTCTAGGGCCGCGTCTTCCTGGCAGACGGGGGGACTGACTTCGCCGGCCTTAAGCCAGGGCACCGACTTCATGGAGAGGTCCAGGGCCTCGTTGTCGCTCCCCATCTTGATGACCGTGCGGCGGCTGAGCTGGAAGTACTCGCTCGGCTGCAGGATATCGAAGGGCTTCCGCTCCTCTTTCTCCAGAGGGGGCTGGGCGCCTTTGAAGGGGTGCGCGCCAAAGGAAGGCGGTGGCTTGGGGCAAGCGGAGCTGAGCTTGGATTCGGGACTGTGAGGCACCGGGATGGGGATGGGGATGGGCACCGGCACGGGCAAGGGGACGATCACTGGGTAGGGCACCAAGAGGGTGGCTGGAGGGACCAGCGGGGACAGCGGGGAGTTGAAGGCCTGGGGGGGCATTGGGGCATATCCAGGAGGAGGCTGGCAGGGTGGGGGGCCGAGCGCGCCCTGAGAAGGGAACAGATTCTGGAGCACGGCTTCGAATGGCAAGGTGGGTTCCTGCGGCTGGTTGGGGATGCGCAGGTCCAGGAGCTGGGGCTGCGCCTCAGGGTCCTCGGCTCCCTGGAACAGGTTGTTGTGGATGGCACTGGAGGAGCACGGGGCCTCCTGCGGCAGGACCAGAGGGGAGTTGAGGTGCTGGAAGACGTGCTGCTCCAGCACCACGGGCAGCTGCACGGGGCCCTGCGTGGTCATGACATAGGCGGCGTTGCCATTAGGCTGGAGCTCGGGCGCGGAGCTTCCCTCCACCTGCATGTGAATGGGCATCACCACTGGGCTCTCCCCGAGGCACAGGGGCTGCAGCACGGTGGCTGCCACCTTCAGAGCCATGCCGCTCTGGGAGTCGGCCGGGGGGTTCAGGATGGACGGGGCCGGCACGGTCACCAGGGCCTTCTTTACCAGGTCAGTGGAGTTGATGTTCCAGGCCTCGGTGGTGATGAGCTGGGTCATGCCATTCTCCAGTCTGTTACTGGCCAAGGCGGGAGTGGACTCAGTCATGTCCACGGAGAGGTTCTGGGACCGCAGATCGTCCATCACTCGGCTCTGATGCCACCGGGCCTGCAACACAGAACGCACCATGTGAGTCTTCTGTCGGAGACTATTTAGAACGGCCTGAAGTGCTCCCTGTCCGCATCTCTGAAAAGTTTCCGCATCTCAGTGAACCGAGGAGCACACCCATCTCTATATGTACACACACGTGTTATAGATATTAACCGCTACAGACAAAGACCCCTGCGTGGTCAGCTGTGCACGCAGAGGCCCAATTTAACAGACGATTAAGCTATAAACACAGATGACGTAAGGACTAAACAGCCAAGAGAGGTTAAACAGAGTGTTTTTAAGCCTAATACTCAGCTTATAGGGTTAGCTTTCGCCAAACACCAAGTTCCATTCCACACTGCTATACTGGGCAGTTAGGGGATGTGGACATTTGACCTGTTTGGATTCAAACGGGAGGCAAAGACTGACTTTACTTCGAGAACAAAATAAAATCCTGTCACATTAGAACGTTCTTTTTTGTTTTGTTTTAATTAACATATAACGGGTTCTTGGTTTCAGAAGTACAGGTCTGCGATTCATCGGTCTTACAGAATACCCCGTGCTCTTTACATCACAAGCCCTCCTTAACGCCCATCATTAGAACATTCGAAGGAAACGGAAAAGGGCCATCCCAGGTATGGAAAACAGTGTAAGAACTCTTTGTAGCAATAATTCTCCCCCCAGTTGGCTTGGTGAGAAGAGCCGCGGCACATCTCCAAAGGGTCCCCACAGTTGCCTCGCGGACTCTTCCTGAAAAACGCCATCCCTTTTCCTCTACATCACAGGAAAATCCTCTCCACGGAGCTGGGCCGACATGGGAAAATTGCATGAATGCTCACTGGGCCTAGGGTTGCTTTCCTTAATCAGCTCATCTGTGCGACCTGTGACCTCTCCTAACTTCCACTGTCATGAGGGGATGTTACTGATTGTAGGGCTGGAGACATAGAAGACTTGTTGGAAACAAACACCCTTGAAGGTGAGCTACTCTTTCCTCATCTCACCGGCACCTCTGGCCACTTCCTGAGAGGCCGAAGGAACTCAGTGCGGGTGCTTCCTGGAGGAAGCAGGGCTGCCACCGCGAGATGGCTCTCCATGGAAACGCGTCCATATTTAGCCTCGTTGCCATGGAGAAGGCAGGCACCATGTCTAACTCAGGGATCTGCACAGCCCTGGAGTCTGGTTGGGCTTGATAATAATTCAATAATCCTCAGGCTCGCCAGGCAGGCATTGGGGAACTCTGATTCTTGGCCTCACCTGTTGGAGCTGTCTAGACTTTAGTCCCGGAGTCACCTCACGTCCTCTCCTCACCCCCAAATCACCAACACATTGTCCCCAACAAGGAGGAGAGGCAGCCCAGCAGGCCATGGGAGTGGGAATAAACACATGAGGTCCCGCTTACGGGAAGGCAGCTCTAACCAACAAACAAAGGTGTGATATTTCCAGATAATCAAAATGCATCAAATGCATAGAACAAGCAGTTTCTCTGAAGCAGGAGGTCGGGAGGGCGAGGGGTCATAGAGGGTTACACTGTGGGGCCTCTGAGGGGGGGCTCCAGAGCCCGACTTCCTAGAACCGGGGTGTCCTCCGAAAACCAGGAGATGACCCAGCGTGTAGGCCAATAATTCCTTTAGGGCAGAGTAGGGAGGCAGCCCACCCCAGGGAAGCTGAGATGGCTTGCCCTAGCTAAAGGGCCTGGTTTTTCCTGAGGGGAATCCTCCCTTATTTAGCCCACCAAACATCGTACCCCCAAGACACCGTCGGTTCCCTCCTTCCTGAAGGCATGCGTGCCTTCGCGCACTCATTCGATTAATGAATTGGAGTTGCCTTGACGGCCATCAGAAGCCACTGTGGTGGCTGGCCACGGGCGTCTTCTCTTACTGTGGCTGTCTGGGCATCTGCTGCGGTGATGAGCCAGGCCTCTGCCAAGAATGCCGAGCACTTTCGGTGCATTACTTCACGTAACCCTCAGAACAACCCTTTGAGAGGGGTCCTAGGATTATGCCCACTTTACTGATGAGAAAATGGATGCCCTAGGAATATGAGATGATAGGATAAGGGACGCTGAGGCTGGGATTAGAGTTCAGGGTTAATCCCAGGCTGCTTCTCCCCGTGGGAGCTGTGAGGGCCACGCTCCTTCATGAGTGGGGTTTCCTGGCAGGAAGAGTCCTCGACAGCCGTCCCTTCAACACTGAGCGCCTGCGCCTGCCCAGCCGTGTAAAAGAGAGCACTGGAGTGTAAGATTTCCTCAAAGTGGTGGCCAGGTCCTTCCCAGAAAACCTCTGTACTCTTTGCTTACTCTCTTTTGTCCACCAGGGCCCTCCTCTGTCCCTCTCACCAGGCAAGGAGCTGAAGGGTCATCAGAGTCCCTATCTTTGGGGAAGACAGCCCAAAGCCCTATTACTGGAGGGCAAGAAGGTTGGCATCCCCTATGCTTCAACCTTCCTGAGACAGCAGGCATGTGGGGGGGCAGCTCAGCACCCATGAGTTACAGGGAGGCCCTTAGATTAGCTGCGGACTCAAGTCTGTGGGAGCAGGGCGAGGAGGCACGGGCCCAATCCCGCTTTCACGTCCTCCTACACCATAGCTTTGGACCCGCTTGACTATTCAGCCATAGTGGGCCTCGTGAGCACCCCCAGTCCCTTCCCTCTAGCGGCACTGGGCTTCTGAGATGAGGCTTGCCTTTGGCTACACTGGCAAAGGAACAACTAACCCTGCCTTCCCCGTGCACCCTCCTGTCTTCCAGGAAGTTTCTTCTCTTTTTCTCGGCTCTCCCTCCCCTGTTGTTCATCCCCCCCCCCCCCGCTGGGAGCCCCCAGTGCCAGCACAGAGAGGGGCGCTGCTACCAGAGCCGGGGCGGGAGGCCCTAGCAATGCTCTGCGAAGACCACCCAGCTGGTGAGAGCGGGGTTCAAAGGGCAGGTCTCTGTCCCCTAGGCCTCAGGATGAGTGAGAAACAAGCTGGCAAGAGAGAAGATGTCCTCCCCTGCTGATGAGCAGGGGGAGGCAGGTGTACTAGGAACCTCTTCAAATTGAAAGGAATCACAGAAGCCACCAACCAGCCCTCAAGTGGACAGGCGGGAGTTCTTCAGAGGTGACAGCGAACACTTTGTTCAGGTTTTTTTCCAAACATCTTTTGCAAATGGGTTTCAATGAGGTCATCCATCTGACTCAGTCTTGCCTATGCCCATCATGACCCGGGGGTTGGGGGAGGTCTGTAAATGCAGTGTTGCTGGATGGGAAGTGGGCAGCTTGGATGTGTGGGTCACTCTCAGTCTCTTGGCCGTGGGTCAGCTGCTGGAGCTGGAGGGTTGAAGTCCACCCCAGTACAGGCCACATGCTCCCTAGGTGGAGACTCTGGGGAAAAGTCTCAGGGCCCAGGGCAAATGAGGAGGTGAGGAGAGGCTTTCTGGGGCAGTAGTTAGGCTCAGAGAGCTGTGGGGGGGGGGGGGGCACAGAATTATCATCTGGACCCTTCATCTAGCTATCATCAAGATCTATGTATACCAGAAACAGGTTCTCCCTAGGATCTGTGTCTCAGCCTGAGCCCTGTTGGGCTTTGGCCCTTGCCCAGCCAATTTCTGCTCATTCATCAGACTTTGGGGTGATTTCTCCCCCACATCACTAAGGTCCTACAGCACCCCAACTTGCCCTTGTCTGGTCCTGAGTGCCCCCTCCCCCAGCCCATACTGGGATTGCCTAGTCACTCGTTTCTTCAGGAGCAAAGGACTGCCTGATCTTTCTCTGTCTGGTGAATAGTAGGGGCACACGAATGAGCAGGACTTCCGAGTCTCACTTCTCTTGCCCAACCTCTGGTTGCCGGCTCGCCATATACATGACCACGGCATGTCAAGGCTCACCAGGGTGGTCAAGTTCCTGTCTCCATCTTCTTCCTGACTCTTTTCACAGATGAGGAAACTGTGACCCAGAAAGTCTGACCCAAACTTCCCCAAGACAAGTTATTACAAAAGTCACCATGCTCTTGCTGTGAGAAAAGTGGAGGGTCAGACCCCAGCGGGACCATAGAGGGTAACACAACAGCCAGGCCCTTTCACCAGCCAGTGGCATGAGGAGGAAACCACCCCAGGTTCCTGTGTTTCTCTGGCACTCCCAGGAAAAGAAAAGTGAAGTAAAGCCCGCTATGTGCTTCTCTCCTTCTAAGGAGGTACATTCGGGAGGAAGCTGACCTGGGGCCTAACTCCCAGGCAGTCAGTTAGGGGCTTAGCCCACATCTGGCACCTACCAGGTGCCGCTGCAAGCCATGCCTGCCTCTCAGGCCTCCTGCTTCCACACTGTTGCTCTCATGTCACTCTGTGGGCCTCTTTACAGACAGACATTTATATAATGAGGATTTGTTTTTGGCTTGATTTATTTTTTTTAAGATTTTTTTATTTATTTGACAGAGATGACAAGTAGGCAGAGAGGCAGGCAGAGAGAGAGAGGAGGAAGCAGGCTCCCCGCTGAGCAGAGGGCCCGATGCGGGGCTCGATCCCAGGACCCTGGGATCATGACCTGAGCTGAAGGCAGAGGCTTAACCCACTGAGCCACCCAGGTGCCCCTGTTTACAGCTTATTTTAAAAAGCAAAAACACTTGAACACTCAGATTATTTAGACTAGTCTCTAGGTCCTAAAGTCCATCTAATTTCCTCATCATGGGCATTTATCACTAAATCAGTTTCTCTCTCTCTCTCTCTCTCTCTCTCTCTATCACACACACACACACACACACACACACACACACACACACACACACAGAGTCCCAGAGAGCCAAATCCCCTCACCTCAATGCTCTCTGCCACATCCCAAATGATGCCATGGGGTCCCTGAAGAGCCTGCATCTCAAAGTGAAAAACTTCAAAATGTGGTTGTGAACTCCACACAGACCCAAGAGAGAGTCCTCAAGACCAGTTCGGGTACAGTCTGGTTTCTGAGCAGGGAATTTGGAAAAGGCTGTCCCTCTCAGAGGCCCCAATCATCTTCTAGGGAGGGGCTTAGTTTTATTTTGAGAATTTAGAACATTTTCAGCACAGATAACTGCCGAGATGATCACAAGGCTCTGGTCTGCAGAGCTCAGTGCCCCTCAGCAAACACTTTATAGCTGGGTACCTGGGCATGAGGAGCAGAGGTTATTCAACATAGCAAAGCAACTCAAGCCAGGGACCACTGTGTGAGGTGACTGGAAGGCAAGTCCAGCCTCAGGGGAAGTGACCTTAGTGACCCTGGGCTTGCTGGCCCTACTTCTCAGTATGACCCCTTTAGCCCCAAGAACAGGCAGATGTGACCTGCTCTCCTCTTCCATTGAAATGAGCCTCATCTAGATTTTTCTATCAAGATCAGTTTCTTCCTCTAAAACATTCATTTAAAGAATATATACTGATAATTCTCTTAAGATGTGTGTTTTCCCACTACAAAATATTGACAGCTTTGATTTTTATGGAGCCTGTAGGCAGCTATCAATTATTTCAGGTCAAACCTGGATTGTCTACGTCTTCCCTGCTCAACGTGGGGTCCTTGATGCAGCTGCAGCAGCATCTCCTGGGAGCTGGCTAAAAAATGCAGGCTCTTGGGCCCCACCTCGGACCTCTGGAATCAGAATCTGCACCTTGACAGGCTACCCCCGGGGAGGTTTGAGGACCTCATGTTAAAGTCTGACAAGTTCAGGCTTAGTGCTGCTTTGCAAACTCGGCTGCGCATTAGAATCGCTTGGGAGCTTTTAAAAACTACTGATGTCTGGGTCCCTCCCCTCCTCCCCCAGACTCTGATTTAATTAGTCCGGGGCACAACTGGGGCATTGGGGTTTTGAAAAATTCCCTAGGTGATTCTAACGTGCAGTCAGGTTGGGAACTCTTAATCCAGAGGCCAAAAGACGAGGCAGCTGTCGGCCAATCTTCTTAGTGCTTCACAGAAAAAAAAACTAAAGCCATCAACCCAAGCTCACTCAACTTCTTCCCAGCTCTCACAGTGTCCCCCAAGTTCCCCTGCCCCCTGGGAAAAGGTAGCACGTCTCTCCCTCTTGCAAGGCTGACTTCACAGAGACCTCTGCTAAATATCCTGCCCCGCTAAGCATTCTCCATTCTGAGTCTATTTTCTGCTTTCCATCCAGTACTTCAACTACACCCCCAGTGACTGACTTAATTCCATGTAAAAAATCACCCGCCACTTACTAGGAATTACAGGAGCAATGCATAATTTTCATCTTTAATACAACGTGGATATGGTTTCACTATTCAGGACCTGATACGCACTAAGTATCTAAGAAGTAATTCCAGCTGGGTAAAAAATGGTTTTGCTCTCCCCATAGGGTGTAATAATTGTTAGTTACTTGCCCCAGTGATTCAATTTTCTGAGCTTTAAACACCAGCACAGAGTCGATCTATTGGTGCTGTGAACATAATTACCACGTGAATGTGCTCTCAAATTAGTGAAAATACAGAGAATACACAAAATAGTCGCCCACCTTAGAGCTGACTGCCTTTTATATCCAGAGACTCACACAGCCATCCAAAAGAAATATGACCACCCAGGTGAGCTTTGGAAATGAGTTCCCCGACATGAGACTTCATTTATGGAAAACAGTGGTGGCCTCAGGGTTCAGGACTGAGTCTCCCCTTCAGTTAGATGGGCAGTGTCTCTGGGCAGCTCTGCAGAGCACAGCCTGTAAATCTCAGCTCTGATGTGCTGCTGCATAAAAAATGGTTTTGCTCTCCCCACAGGGAAAAACATGGTGGAGGTGGGCAAGCCAGGCCCTGAGCATCGTTGACACCAGGGGACTCTGAGGTCTTCCTGGGAGCGAGGTTAGGTCACCATAAAACTCATTTATGTTCATTTTGCCATCTCACCCTTTTTATTCCCATTTTTCTATTTTATAGCATATGTAGTAAATCAATATAGGAAGACATATAATTGTGTGTGTGTGTGTGTGTGTGTGTGTGTGTTGGGAAATTGTGCAGTTTTTTCTGATAGGAGTGCAAGAATGAAAATGTTGCAACTCAGCAGGACAGATGATGGCGTTCTCAAGGCCCCGCAAAATGTCTGGGTCCCCCTTGCCTGAACAAGTCTTGAGGTCACTGGCCCAGTTCATCTCTCCATTTTGTTATGCAGGAAGCTGAGGTTCAGAGGTGTAGAGGGCACCTACTCACAGAGCTCTGCTCCTCCAAAGGCACAGCCCTTCGCCCACTGCTTTGGTTTCAAAGTCCACTTGAGTCGAAGGGGTTCCTAGTTACGTCTCCAATGCAACCAGCACTGCACACTAAAGTCTGTGGGATGGTCTGATTCAACCATCAAAATGTCAAATATAGTTCGAAGGAGCTAGATTCAAAAAGATGAAGTAAGCTCCCGAGACCGTGATACCTAGTAGTCAAGTGACTGAAACAGAAGAGATGAGATTCAAGACACAGAAACTCAAGGGTGCCTGGGTGGCTCAGTCATTAAGCATCTACCTTCAGCCCAGGTCATGGGATCAAGCCCCGAATCGGGCTCCCCGCTCAGCAGGGAGCCTGCTTCTCCCTCTCCCTCTGCAGCTCCCCCTGCTTGTGCTTTCTCTCTGCCAAATAAATAAAATCTTAAAACACACACACACACGAAATTTTCATGACCGTGGGAAACTCATTTTATGTCCCTGGGACTCAGTTTCCTCTATTATGACATGGGGCACTGCCCTGCTCTCATTGTGGGAAGGAAGTTAACTCAGGCCTCCCTCGAGTGAGTGGTGCCTGATGGGAAGGAGTCAAATTTAGCCTTCTGGGAATTGCTACAGGGCCATGAAACATGGGGAAGTTTGAAGGAGAATTGGAAAGATGGGAAGTGTATGAAGGGTAGGTTTTCTAGGGCCACTCCCAGGACCACTGAGAAGACTCACTCCCCTGAACTCATGACCCTGAGACCATGACCTGAGCCAGAATCAAGAATCGAACACTTATTCTGCACAGCAAATGAAACAGTCAACAAAACAAAGAGGCAACCCACAGAATGGGAGATATCTGCAAATGACACTACAGACAAAGGGCTGATATCCAAGATCGATAAAGAACTTCTCAAACTCAACACCCAAACAACAAGCAAGTAAAAAAATGAGCAGAGGACATGAACTGACACTTCTCCAAAGAAGACATATGAATGGCTAACAGACACATGAAAAAACATTCACCATCATTAGCCATCAGGGAAATTTAAATCAAAACCACATTGAGATACCACCTTATACCAGTTAGAATGGCCAAAATTAACAAGACAGGAAACAACAAGTGTTGGAGAGGATGTGGAGAGAGGGGAACCCTCTTACACTGTTGGTGGGAATGCAAGTTGGTGTAGCCACTTTGGAAAAAAGTGTGGAGGTTCCTCAAAAAATTAAAAATAGAGCTTCCCTATGACCCAGCAATTGTACTACTGGGTATTTATTCCCAAAGATACAGATGTAGTGAAAATAAGGGCCACATGCACCCCAATGTTCATAGCAGCAATGTCCACAATAGCCAAACTGTGAAAAGAGCCAAGATGCCCTTCATCTGATGAATGGATAAAGAAGATGTGGTCCATATACACAATGGAGTATTACTCAGCCATCAAAAGGATGAATACCCAACTTTTGCATCAACATGGATGGAACTGGAAGAGGTTATGCTGAGTGAAATAAGTCAAGCAGAGAAAGTCAATTATCATATGGTTTCACTTACTTGTGGAACATGAGGAATAGCATGGAGGACACTAGGAGAAGGAAGGAAAAAATGAAGGGAGGAGAAATTGGAGCGGGAGACGAACCATGAGAGACTATGGACTCCGGGAAACAAACAGGTTTCTGGAAGGGAACGGGTGGGGGGATGGGTGAACCTGGTGATGGGTATTAAGGAGGGCACGTATTGCATGGAGCACTGGGTGTTATACGCAAACAATGACTCATGGAACACGACATCAAAAACTAATCATGTACTGTATGGTGACTAACATAATAATAATAAAAAAAAGAATCGGACGCTTAACCAACTGAGCCACCCAGGTGCCCCTCCAGGTCATCTTTAAACCAGGCCAGGGAAGAAGTGAAGGCTGAAGGGAAGGGAGAAGGTACAAAGATTCGTTGTTTTTTTTTGTTTGTTTGTTTTGTTTAGTTTGTTTTTGGCTTCAGGCAGAGTACACTTTGTCTCTCTTGGGACTCAACTGCCCATCATCAGGCAGCGTCTGTGGGTTGAAGACACAGCACTGGCAGAGAACCTACCCAGTACCAAGCATACCTACTCTGTGGTCTCTGCGGGGTCTCAGGTTAAGGCTGGGCCTCGCAGGTAAACAGTCGGTTGAAAATGAGAAATATTAAAACTGGACAAATCTGAGGATTACAGGGAAAACTTCATGACTAGAGCCAACAGCTCAGAGGCCCAGAGGTGGTTTTCTGCTGATGGCCTTTGTTGGGTTCCACTAAAGCACGGGAGGGACCTGGGAGACTGGCTGTGGAGGGCACCATGGGCTTGCCCGGTCTCCTTTCTTGCCCAAGTGGAGAGTGTCAGATGTCTTTGCATCCGTGATCTCATTTCATACTCCCAACTACATCTAGCCTGCTCACAAGGACCGATGGCGGCCCTTGGGCCACACAGGACTGGGTGAGGGCTAGAATAGGAACAAAGTGCCCCTCCATTCCTGTCTTCATTCTTTCAAAAACTATCTGAGCACCTACTGTGTGCCAGTCATATTTTCCTATTCCTCTACCCTGGTACTGTTTCCTCCACAGGGGTGTTCCCTTCTGTTGTGGCTCAATCCCCAAAGGATTAAGCAACCCATGTCCCCTCAGGGTTATCTGCTTCCAGCGGGGCTCCTTCAAGGCCCCTGTTTCCTGCAGAGGTAAAGCAGTAAGTCTCATTGGAAGAACACCAGTTTCAAGACAGCAGTGGGAAGAGATGTTAAGGCAAGGACATCTCTAAAGTAGAGAAGAAATGCTTAATTGTCCAGAAACTACGACAAGAAGTACCCCCTTCAAGTCTTGGTGAACCTCGGCATCCCAGGGAGAGACGTCATGAAGAACTGCTGTTGGGGGCGGGGAGGGTCAGGGAGTGTCTGGCCCCGCACTTGGTCAAGGTCACCCACCCTTCAGCTGGACACAGAAACCCCAAACACCCTCAGGTGCTGGTGTCCGAATGGCCACCTTGTGCGGGAGCGCTGGTCTCATCCAAGGTCTCAGGCCAGTGTCTGTCATCTTCAAAAGCTATGGTGTTTGGAGAGATTTTTTTTGGTTTTGTTTTGTTTTTGCAATAAAGAAACCTCTTCGCTATGGAACAAAGACGGCGGGGGGGAACCTGCCTCTGGAAGAGAAAATACTTCTAATTAGATTGAGATACAAAGGTTAAATTTTTGTTCTGGGAAAAGGACTGTTTATAATCCCGTGTCATTAGCCGGACATTTTCCAGAGACTAGTGTGCCAGAAATAGACCCTTTGAGGGGTCACTGGAAGAAAGGGGTGTAGACTTGTAAAGTCAAAGGACTGGAGTTCGGATTTTCCCTTCTCCTAATGCACGTGAGCCCCTCACCACGCACCGGCATAGAAGCAGTGTCAGTCTCACCCGGGGCCCTGGGCTCCCCCTCACGAGAGTGGTCAGAAGTACAAGCTTTGAACTCAGACAGGCCTGGGTTCAAATTTCGGTTCTGCCTCGCTTTGCTAGCTGTGTGGCCTTGGGCAAGTGAGTTCGAAGCCTTGATCTCTCTCTCTGCAAAATGGGGCTTCCAGAGCTGCAGTGGTCGTCACTGCTGAAAGAAACAGTCCGTGTAAAGAACTTGGCACTGTGCCAGGCACGTGGAAAATCCTGCATGAAACGTGGTCGTTATCACCGCCACCACCACCATCATCATTGTCGGGATCGCTGTCTCCCTCTTCATCATCATTCTCATCGTCAAAGCTGTCATCATCGTCGTCATCGTCGTCGTCACCATGTCACTGGCGTCACTGCTATCATCTTTACATTCACCGCTCATCCTTCCTCTGAGGGTCTTAAATAGCATTACAAATGCTCCCAGTGGGTTTGCACAGTAAGCTCCCAAGTTAAAACCCTGTTTGTTCAAAGATTTATTTTTAAATCAGCTGCAAGGGCCTGGGAAGGCATTTGACATAGAATTGATGTTGCACCTGACGGGGAGATCGCCACCAAAATTCACTTGGCCCCCAACCGTAGCTGAAACACTGAACAGGTGCACTGTCTGAAGTTGTCCTTACTTCATGGTACTGGGCCCTACTGTTGAAATGGCTGCCTCTTGGAAGTCTGGTTTCTGTCTTCCTAGGTTTTCATGAAGAAATTAGGGGCTCTCAGAGGGCCCCAACCCTACGTACAGGATGCTACCTCAGTGCCACAGTCACGGTGGAAACTTCCTGACCGCCACCAGTGGTGATGGATACAGTGGGCGGAGGGCTGCTGGGTTTGGACGAACTCAGCCGGCTAGTTGTCTGAGTTTGCGCTGCTCCATGAACAGATCGATTTGCCTGGAACTAGTTTATTTGGGAGAAGATTCCAGAAAATACCAGTAGAGGAGTGAAGCAGAGAGACATGGAAGAGAAGGAAGCCAGTTTATCCGCTAAGTCACCACTGTGGGCAACCAGGGCTCGATTCCACGGGGCGAAGCTGGGAGGTGGCAGAAACCACATGGCTCAGAATCGGGGTGCTCATTCACAAACACCCATCTGTCACAGGTCAAGGGCTGCTCCCTTGATGATGTGTTAATTCTCTAGCCCTTGGAACTAGCCCGGCAGGTGGCCTATTGTGCTCCTGGCGGCGGGGTGGTGGTGGGGGTGATGTCCTCAAGAAAGTCACAGCTATTTGCAGTAAGCAGCCCTCAGGGTACAGAGGCCAGTCTGAGGGGACATGAGGATGGGGACAAACCATGTCTACTACACCAGCCACGCCCTGGAAAGTGCTTCTTATGTGAAGACCCAAATGTCACCAATTCAGGCCACCACGGTAGGGTGTTTTCGCAATGGTCCAGAGACGGTCAGCTTGGCTAATGTGTTCCTTTGCTAGACTATAACTGGGGCCCTCAAGAAAGTTGTTTTAATCATATTTGTGCTGGCTGGAAGGCTAGATGTTCCTGCGATGAGTCACAGAGGGAGTTTCTCTTCTGGGGATCTTGTGTTCCAACTCGGGGACCAAAAAACAATAAATACACAAACGCCACTTCACTTTATCAGCTGCATCCCGCCTAAAAATAAAAATAATAGCAGCCTTGACCTGAGAAGTGCACAGACAATGCAGGAAGAAGAGGGTGGAGAATGCTCGTCTTTTAAACAGGGAGACTGCTTTCTGGAATTCTCTTTGGCCAGAAGCATCTCTCTGCCTGGAGGTGAGCTCTTTCAAGAGCAGAACCACCCACTGCAGAATCTTAGGGCCAGTGAGCCTTTCGAAGTCCTAGAAATTCACTATATTTCTCCAAAAGCAAGCTTTGTCGCCACAGCTAATGGAGCATAAACACTGCAAGGCTGCTGTGTAACATCTGGTTAGTTGGCAATGAGGATTATAGGTGTTATTTCCTATTTTCTTTCAGGGAAGAGTTCTTCTGGAATGTGTGTGTTTACACACACACACACTGCACAGCAGGTGAGCAGGAATGAGGCCACCTGTTGTCCCTGTAACTCTCCAACCAGAATTCACTGGAATCTACTTTGTCCTCACCTTTCCACATCTGGGTTCTGGTCACCGAACCTTAATTGCTGGAGGTGTCACATGGGGCAGATTTCAACAGAGGAGAGAGTGGAATGGAGTGGGGGGTTCTAGAAGAGCAGGAGGAAAGGTACAAGGGGAAAAGGGTGTGTGGCCTGGCCAGGGCTGGAGCCCAAGGCTGGTGAGAGCTTCAGGGAGAGACACGGTGCTGTGAACTGGAGAGGATGTCTGGCTCTTCCACGGGGGGGTGAAAAGCTGCCTCGTGTCCAAAAGGTCACCCATGAACCACCTGAACCCACACAGTTTTGATGTCTTCACAGATCCTGACCAACAGAATGCCATGATTCAGGAGGGAGACCATTACATTGGGAGGAAAAGAGAAGTAGATTAATTTGCCAGGCTTTGCTAGTTCCTTCCCTTCTCTAGCTGTCTGCCTCTCTGTCTCTCTCTCCCCCTCCCCCCCCCCCCCGCCCTGGACACGCAGGCTCACAACATGATACTAATAAACTATTTACTAAGCATTTACTTATGTGCCAGGCACCCTGCTAGGTATTTCACACTCACTTTCTCATCCCAGGGTCTCAGAAACCCCGGCAGATCAGTACCACCTTGGTGTGAATTGGTTCGTTTGTGTGTTTTTTTTTCCTTCCAGGAACTGAGTTGTGAATCCCCAGGGAATGACTATCTTGATGGGAAGGAAGGCCAGAGCTTTTCAGAATGTGAACAACATTTAGTACAGAGAAGGCAGGTCTGGGGGAGGGCGGGACCAGAGAGGGCAAAGGTTCGTGGCATCATGTGTAAGGGTAGAGGGGGCTGGGGGAGGGCAGGAAGGGAGAGAGAAGGGGAAAGCATGGTCTCGCCTCTGGCTGGAGGCTAGAATTCCTCGGCCTGCTTCTGCACCTGGGGCAGGGGCAGCCTTGAGCCCCTCCCTCCACCAATACCTCTGTAGCCAGCCACTGCTGGCCCCTGAAGGACACAGGAGCTCCCATGTCTTCTGTGGCCTAGCTCTTCCTTCCTACACCTCTGCACAAGCATGAAGCCCAGGCAGGGATTCATTCCCATCCTTCTCGGGAATATATTTCATTCCTGCCTGACTGGCCAGCTGTTCGCCATACCCACTTCCTGTTCTGCCTGGACTACATTTCCCAGCCTCCCTTGCAGTTAGGGGTGGTCATGTGCCCGAGATCTACGCAACAGAATGTGGGTGGAGGTGATGTGTGCCGCTTCCAGGGCTGGGTCCTATAAACTTTCCATAGGTGGTGCTTCAATCTCTTCCTTTCTACCTGAGCTTGATGCACAGAAACCTCTTGGAAGCTACCTGTTGGAGACAGTAGAGCCACAAGATAGAAGTGCCTGCACGCCTGAATCACAGTTTGGAGGAGGGCCACCTGCCATCAGTAACATCTGTTTTGGGGTTTTGGGAAATGAGGAATAAATTTCTACTGTGTTTGAGCCACAACACCCTTGCAACCTATTTGAAACAGCAGCCAGCATTACTTTCAAGGACACCATCAATGCTTCCTGGGACCTGCTCTGCAAAGTGAGTGCTGGGGACAGACTGACTTGTAGCCTCAGAGCACCCTGAACCCCACTAGCTGAAAACTAGACCGGCAAGATAGCCCAAGCACTCAGAGCCCAATTCTGAGCTACCTCGAGTTAACTTTTCAGCACTAAAAGTGTGGACACTTTTGGCTTGATTTATTAACGTGGGTTCAGGACATATTTTGATTGGTTCCTGCATTAAGAGCCACTGAAAGAGTCCATTTCGTGGGGACTCAGAGCTGGCAGGGTTTCAAGAGAACAAGAGGGTAAAGCTGCCTTCACAGAGCCAGAGGAGAAGAGCTCTCAGCAGCCTTCATTCCTGGAACCCCAAAGGGTACCCTGGGCCGTGTGAATGGGTATGAGTATGGGAGGGAGACAAAGCAGGGCCCTGGCACGACACAGGCCAAGAGTCCTGGGAAGCTGAGGCAGTTGTGGAGCAGGAAGGCCTGGGATTTCTGCCATTTCCCCAGTCACATCAGATTCTTTATTGGACAGGTCACTGTGGATTTTCCTTTAGGGGAGCTCATCATCTATGGCTCAAAAGCCTGGGCCAGCTTTCCCTTCCTGCCCTCCATAATTGATTTCCTAGGCAGACACCACCCATTCAATAGTATCCTCACCTCTAGCAACCACTGAAGCTTCACTTGTAGCAAGCTCTTGCCTTGTGTTCAACATTACTGATTTCTTTCTGGGTTCCTCTCCAAAATACTGATCTGTCTAAAGACTTTGGGACATTGACACTTTGTAGTGAGCCGATCACAACACAGAAGAGGCACCAGCACCTTGTACTGCGACATTTCCTGTCTAAGACTCAGGTGAAACCCTAACCCTGTCAGTGTTGTCATCAAGGCCACATACCTCACGGGTGGGGAGGATGTGTGTCAGCTTGAGTTCTAATCAGCAAGACCTGTTCCCAGAGTGCTACCAGAGTCCTGGTTATCTCTTCATCTCCATCAATACCTAAGGCTTGGCTACAGAGCACAGGGAATATTAGAACTCACAGGCTGTAAAATAGGTAGCTTACTAATTAGCATGAGGACTGTAATAAATGGATAAAATAGTGACATGTGAGATATACAGATTAGCGAAAACATTTTGGAGGTGCTCCCTATTTTGTGTGCATAGAGTTGGAGAAGCCAGAAAACCCATAGCCAGCACCCTGGGATGCTTCTGATGCTTCCCACCAAGCTGGCCCCGTGCCTGGCAATTGGTTTTGGAGGATTTACAGTTGCCTTGCCAAAATCCGGCCTCAGAAATATTGTCATATCTGCATCCAGTGGAGCTTTCATACCATGTGTGGTCACAGCAGCAGGAAAGATAAGCCGCTGGGACTCCCTAGAACAGGCTTCTGAACTGGTCTGTGCCTGCTGGTTACTTACATGTTAGTTTCTCACCGGCTGTGTGCGCCCACGCAGGCGCAGAGCACAGTTTGCCTGGAGGCAGGTCTTAGGGCTGTCACAGTGTGGTTCTGAGCTCTCTCCCTTCTCCACCCTGGCTCTCTTGCCTGCCTCTTCTCCTGCCCAGCCTTGCCTCTCTGGGGACTCTGGCCTTCAGCATGCCCTGTGGAAGCCCATAGACAATGTCCTCAGGGCTGGAGACTGTGCTTCAGGGACAGGGACGAGGAGCAGAAACCTCCTGCCCATAAAAATATAACACTAGTCTTCCCCTCTCCCAGGACATTTTCAGTGTCTGAGCCAGTATTGACTGACATGCTTGACAATTCTTAAAACTGTCCTTTAAAATAAAAAACTAAGTGATCGTATCACATTCATTAGAACAACTAAAATAAAAAAGACCAACACCAAAACTTGGAGCACCTGGAGGGCTCATACACTGCTGGTTGAATGGTACGGTCACTTTGGAGAACCATCGGGCAGTTTCCAATGAAGTTAAACAACTGTCCACCCTCTGGCTCATCAATTCCACTCTTAGGTATCCTCCCCAAAGAAATGAAAATACAGGGATGCCCGGGTGGCTCAGTCGGTTAAGCATCTCCCTTCAGCTCAGGTCATGATCCCGGAGTCCTGGGGTTGTGCTCCCTGCTCAGTGGGGAGCCTGCTTCTCCCTCTCCCACTGACTGCCACTCGCCCTGCTGTGCTTTCTCTCTTTCAAATAAATAAATAAAACCTTTAAATTAAAAAAAATGATAACATATATTCACAAGAAGAGCTGTACACAGACGTCTGGTCATGAAAGGCAAGAACTGGAAACTCAAATGTCTGTCAGCAGACGGGTAAACCTAGCGTGCGACACCCACACGGTGGACTTCTACTCAGCAATGAAAAGCAGTGACCTCCCGCCACATGCGACAATGTCAGTGAGTCTCAGAAACACTGTGCTGAGTGAAAGAAGCCAGATACAAAAGTGTACATGCTATAAGATTTCATTGGCACAATATCCAAAAACAGGCCCAAAGAATGTATGCCTGAGATCAGACAGTGGTTGTTATGGGGAGTCGGTGCGGGGGGGACTTTTCTGGGGTGACAGGAATGTTTTAGAGCCTCTTTCAGACAGTGACTATACAGGTATGACAAATTCTCAAAACTGAATCATTTGACCGCTTAAGAATCATTTGACTTTAATTACCTTTGATTTAAGGGGGGGATAAAAGCTAAAAATATTATTAAGCTACCAAAAAAGGGGAAATACCACCCAAAGAGGTACTGTGTGTGAGCACTGTGACTCCGACCAATTCTTAGCTTCCTGGAGGGAGTGGAGATGGAGCAGAGCTGGCTGATGGGGGGGGGGGGCACGGGGTGCTCCCCAGGGCACCTGGCAGGGGCCCTTTACCTCAGGTATAAACACAGGAGGGAGCATCACCAGCTCTCAAACAAATAAATGCTCAATGAAATAAAAGAACAGAGGCCCCAAGGAAAACTGGCCCAAGAGTGTGGGATAGCTATCAGGCTTTGGGCCAAAACCACTTTCCAGGAAATGCCAATATTTTTGTGTTTGGGAAAGGGGAGGGAGCTCTGAGGCGAGCAAAAGCCAAAACGTGCTGGTCTCTGGACAGCAACTGCTTCCCAACTGAGGGGCCCTGTGGGAGAGGCTTCAGAATGCTGCTACCGAGACTTGCTCTGCGGGTCTCTGCCGTGGGGTGCCCAGAAGTCCTGCTGGAGCAGAAATCCCAAGTTCCATGAGAGCAGAATCCAAGATCTCCTGTTTTATAGGGTGGAGAGGACTCTTCTATTTCCCTGGGAAGAGGCTGCGGCAACACTGCCATCCGCCGTGCTCAGCCCTCAGACAGCCCAGGGAGGCGTTATGCTGTTGTGACCCAGGCACGGGCTCATGAGTGCGGCCTGCCCTAGACCCTTGTTCTGCCCCTTCAGAACCCCGTGGCCTTGGAAAAGGCACTCGACCTCTCTGAGCTGCAGTTCCCTCACCAGTGAGCCAGTGAGACGGGATGGGGGTGGGGCGGCCACTGCTGGGTTCCAGAGATCTTTCTGGTCACCTATGCCCATCTCTCAGCTGCAGAAGCGGTCCCCTCCCACTGAGTGAGCATCCACTGTAACATTCCCGGATCTCAGGTGCACAGAGTCTGTATGATCACAATCTTTAGTTCGTGACACTATTCCATGCACGGCTCACTTTTTTTTTTTTAATTTCATTTTGAAAACTGTTTTATTTTTAAGATCATACAATTTAAAATAACAAAATAAATGCTTGTGAAGACATCACTCAACTCAACATGTGGCTCTGTTGGACTTTCTACTGTGTTCCATTAGTTCTTTCATCCACTTACCCACGTTCCAGCATCTTGGTGCTTATAGCTTCTGAAGGCGCGAAGCACCCTGAAGAAAGTCAATCAGGGTAAGTGACAAGGGGAAACCAGGTAGGGAAGAGACCACTTCAGGGAGGGCAATCCGGGGGGAAAGCTCTGTGGGGCAGAGTCCCTTGAGGAAAGCCCGGAAAGGCAAGACGCACCATGGTATAGAGCGTTCCAGTGTTCCAGGAAGACCTGGGCCCGTGCGTGTGTGAGTGTGTGTGTCTGCGCTCATGTTACAAGAAGGAGGGAGCAAGTTTGAGTGTAGTGGGAAAGAAAAGCGAGGGACTAGATCACACACAGCCTTCTAATTTTCATTTTACAAAGACTATCTAGTGCAACACATTTTCCAGATGAGGAAACAGAGGTTCACAAAGGGCGACTTGCCTCAGGCCGCACATCTAGTCAGGGGCAAGCTTACAGTTAGGATTCTGTCTTCTCTGTTCAAGGCCGCGTGCATCTTGGTGATGCTGTGCTGGCCCTCTGGGCCTTCAAAGGGTTTGAATTCCACAAAATGCCTCCAAGTGGCTTTCAGGTGATGAGGCGACAAATAGTATACTGAAATGGCGTTCCTCCAAGCAGAAGTTCTTTGCCACAAAAAAGAATATTTGAAGACTAATTAGGATTTTGACATTCTTTTATGGCCTAGGACCATGTCAAAATCCATGTGAATATTTCCAAGCTCTTATCTTATCATAGGTGATATTTATTCTCAGGAGAAAAACCAAGGATATGCTAGTGATATTCTGTGAAATTTAAGTTGGGTTCTATGATCATATAAGCAGAAGGCGGACTTTTTCCCTAATAACCTACAAATAGCTGAGAAATATACAAGTAGTAAATTAATAATTTTACATATAATTTAATGCCATCCCTTCAGTTTGAAAAATGACAAGAATTTTGATTCCTAATAATGTGGATGGAAGTACTAAGGCCAGGGTTTAAAGGCTCACATACCCCCCTTTCGTTTTGAAACTCTGAGCCCGGTCCAAGATAAAACCAGGAGACAGAGCCGTGACTAAAGACATTACAGTAAG
Source organism: Mustela nigripes (assembly GCF_022355385.1). Classification (NCBI taxonomy): domain Eukaryota; kingdom Metazoa; phylum Chordata; class Mammalia; order Carnivora; family Mustelidae; genus Mustela; species Mustela nigripes. The sequence continues at coordinate 110,626,118 of NC_081575.1, read as the reverse complement.
TCTGACCTGCATTCCCTACTAAACCTTAAGGGTAAATGGATTTCTCAAATCTTTTTTCCACTTTGACTGGCTAATCCCTTCCTTCCAGGAGGAGATTTGAGCTGCTCCACTCTGCACCTCGTCTATGGCAATCGACCCACGTGCTGTTTCCATCTCGCGTCCCCACACCGGGCTCTGTTACAACTGCACAAATGATGACTCAAGAGCTCACAATTACTGACTTCCGAGAGCCTCTGACTTCCCCCAGGAGAGTAAGCAGATGAGAAGTTCTATGGCGTTTCAAAGAGACGAATTCAGGCTGTTGGCGAATCCCGCCCAGGCTTCTCTCGGACAGGAGGACAATTCTGAAAAAGTATGCAGGCGGGAAGTGCTAATGGCAGTGCTTGGCGCAGGTAAGAGCCATCTGCTTTCAGTTACTTCAGCTGGGTCTCACCAGACTGAAGTGACTCAAACCATTGGCTGAGAAGCTGGGGCATGACTCCTTGCTCAGCCCTCTGTCCCAAGCCGCTCCTCACCATTAGGAAAGCGTCGGGATGCTGGGTGACCTCGCAGGTGGACCCTCACTCACCCACCCTACTTGTCATATGAGAAGGAAAATACAGATCAGGGGCAGGGCAAATCCAAACCCTTCTGACTTGGAGAGAGGAGCCCTAT
>NC_081575.1:110624921-110625364 GCF_022355385.1 Mustela nigripes | reverse complement strand
TGGCTGTGGGGCACGAACAAATTTCTTAACTTCTCTATGCCTCAGTGTCCTGATGTGTGAGATGCGGACACCAACAGTATTTATGCCTCAGGGTTGCTTGTCAAAGGGCGCAAGAGCTACCATGCAAGACACTTAGAAGAGCTCCCGGCATATAGTAAGCGCTCAATAGGGGCTGGCGATTATTACTGAAAAAGATAGGGAGGGGCACATGGGGGGCTCACTGGGTTAAGTGGCTGCCTTCGGCTCAGGTCAGGATCTCAGGGTCCTGGGATTGAGTCCCACATGGGGCTCCCTGCTCAGCAGGGGGGTCTGCTTCTTCCTCTCCATCCTCTCTCTCTCTGCCATTCCCCTTGCTCCTCCTCTGTCTAGCTAAAAAAAAAAAATTCTTTTTTAATCTTAAAAAAAAAAAAAAAAAAGATAGGGAGCCAAAGGACCCTCACTGT
>NC_081575.1:110524244-110624821 GCF_022355385.1 Mustela nigripes | reverse complement strand
ATAGGGAGCCAAAGGACCCTCACTGTGGAAGGCTAAATAAATAAGGTGAAAATTTCATTTTAAAGTACAATTAATAAATACGATGAAAAAGAGGTAGGTTTTCTTCTCAGCAATTTTAAGCCTGGCTGGGTACTGGTCTTCCATGGCCCATGGTGGCCAAAATGTGCAGGGGGACAGTAACCGCTACCAAATCCGAAGTGACAAATATAAGGTCAAGAGTAGAGGCAGTGGGGACCTGATGGAGGGTTTTCATTAGGCCAGACTCCCCAGGATAAAGGGTTGTAGAGGGACAATCAATTCGGGCTGCACAGCTTTGAAAGACCCAGATGCCCAGGCCACACCTAGGCCACTAACATTAGACTCTTCCACAGTTGGCTTGGGTGGTGGGATTTGCTAGAGCTCCTCAGGTGATCTAGTGTGCCAGCGGGGCTGAGAACCCCACCTTCAGGTCCGGATCCCCTTCCTTCCTCCCAACATGATTGAAGGCTTATCCTGGTCAGTCCTCATGAGGCCCAAACACACAGCCTCAATTCTCTCCACGGAGATGGAGAGAACCCACTGAGCCCCATCCGGGGTGGAAATTGATTAGTATTTGTGTATGAGGCCACAGTGCCTGGGATATAGTCTTGGCGCTGACTCAGTAAGTGAATGAATAGATCAATGGATGGACGGACGGACAGATGGACGGATGAGTAAAAACAGCACCAAAGCAAATGTCTGCTGATATGGAAGTAAAATTAGTTTAAAAACTTTCTGAAGGGCCATTTAAAAGCATTCATACCCACAGACCCAGAAAATCTACTGCTTGGAATCCCCCCAGGACAATGCAGGCCCCAGCTGGCTTCTCTCCCCAGTGCCTGCAGTTCTGATTGGAGAGAGATCTGTGGGCAAAAGAAACCAAAGAGAGGGCTTTCCAGGGTGACTGTGTCCTTGCGACTCCACTGCCATGGGGAGGTGGGGGGGGGGCCACCCTCAGACAAGGCCGCTATTTTTTTTTTTCTTTCACTAAGGTTCAGGATTTGCACAGACTTTAAGATAAGAACTCATCTCGGACCCCAGAGTTCAGGGGCAGAGGTACAAAGGACATTCTTCTAGATAGGAGCAAGATTACACCTCAGCCATTAAAAAGCCACAGTTAGGCAGGCAGTGCTCGACGCCTGATGTCGGATTTTGAGCAGAGCAGCCCTCTTTTGGCCCTCACCTCCTTAGAATGAGTTCACTGCAAAATGTGCCCCTGTGGGGTTAATGACTAGACCCAATCCTAAGGACAAAGGTGCTAGCGTTTTGGAGCCGTGTCCCACACACCAAACATGGCTATTTAACATGAGGGCGTTAGAACCCTTCCCTTTCTAAAAATGGGATGGACTCGCCTTTGAGTCATCTTGAAGACACTATACGTTAGGAGAAATCCATGTGTCAAGAACCAAGGTCCGCCTCTCAGGCCAGGGTCTGTACCGTGCAGGAGACGGGGGAGCTGCCTGCGCGTGCATGCAACAGCATAAAGACGATGGGACTCCGCACTAGGGGCTGGAATTATGAGGAGCACATTTTTCCCACAGGCCTTTAAAAATTAGTCAAACTCTCTCCTCGGAAGCTATTAAATGTGTTTGTATGTGTGTGGACTTCTTGGTACTTAAGAGAAAATAGAATCATCTTTACATTTTAAAATATTCCCTGGGTAAGACCACTTATAAGCAGCTTAGTCCAGAAAAAATATTATTCTTGTGTTAGAGAATCAAAGCAGCGTACGGGGAAAAAAAAAATCAAAGGGAACGATCAGTCAGGAAAAATGTCAGGGTTCCAAAATGCTGTGGGAGACCGCATGAAAAGCACGGTAATATTTAAGCTGGTGCTAAATGTACTTTTTTCTACAGCCGCTTTTCACCAAGTGTAAGTTTAGAGATGCTTTGTCAAATGCCTCTTTACGGATTTATGCTGAGGGATTTTCTGCCCTTCTGGGGCTTAAAAGTGCATGCAAGGTTGAGGAGGTGGGTGGACTTTGGAAGCGCAAGGCCACACAGAGGACAGCCATCCGAGCAGGGCCCGGAGGCGGCTGAGGTCAGCCCTCTGAGCCCTGTGCGGCTCAGGGGCTGTGTGTGGCTGGGCTGGCACTGTCCTACACCTGGAAAATCACTAAGGTGATGGAAGGGCGGATGACATCACCGTCACCACCATCATTGAGTAGAGAAGAAAACCAGCTCATTCCTGAAGACCAACAAAGCAGTGTTAAGAAATGTGATCGGATTATTGATTCCTTCAAATGAAAATGCCTGTTCCTTGGTAAGACCATTTATGGTCTAAAACCAAAAGACAGGGAAGGCCATTCCTTCTTTCTTTTCAGTCCGAAGGTAGACTGTTTTATTCAGCTGCGTAAAACTCACCAATGGCTTCTCAGTCATACATTAAAGTAAAAGCCAAGCGCTACAGAGGCTCATCTGACCTGGTCCTACTTCAATACTTTCCAATCCTTTGCTCCTACCACTTTCCTCCTCCGACAGAATACTTTTCCCAGAAGCTATTAAGCTCTTTCCTGCCTCAGGGCCTTTGCACTGGCAGTTTTCTTTGCTTGGAATGACCTTCCCTCAGTGGGTGCCTTCTCAGCCTTTGAGTCTCAAGTCAAAATAGCCTCCTTGGAGACAACTCCATGCCCATCTGTAAGCCCCCACCTCCATCCAGTGATTCTCCCTCACGTCAGTCTCTGTGTTTTTCCTCCAGCATCTATCCTATTCGCAAATTATCTTTTTGTCCTCTGTCTACTATTTATAGTCTGTCTCCCTCCATCCTGTCTGGAATGTAAGCTCCTCCTCTGCCCTGTTCCCTTGCAGTGTCCCCAACAACTGGAATCATGCTCACCCTGCAGATGCAGACGGTGCTCAGTGAAAAGACATTTGTAAGAAGGGAGAACAGAAAGGAAGGGGGGGGAGTACAGTGTTCCTGACTAGGGTACTCGAAGACCAGTATACCTCAGACTCCTCACAGAGGTGCCTCCAAATTTTGGGTGAGGGGTTCCGTGGATTTTGGCCAGAGCCGAGGCTCTACAGAGTTGAGTCACTGTCAGATGGAATGTTGAGTTCACGGCAAGGTAAAGTTGCCTTCAACTGATGAAGAGTAAGAAAGCACTGGACAGGCCTCTAAGGCTGGATGGCGGGTCTGCTGGGGTGTCGAGAGCTTTCCTCCTGGACTGTGTAGGAGAGCCCGGCCAGGGCGCTGCTCCTCACTAACGTCCCAACTAACACACACACCTAAGTGACTGCTGGCTCATGGCCAAACTCAGAGACCTGGAGGGCCGGGGTGGGGCTCTGGTCAGTGGCCAGTAACGTGGGGTGAATGGTTGTATTGCACAGAGGGTCTTCTTCTGGATTATTTATGATTTATTTTCAAAACGCTTCTACAGAATACTTCTCATGTGCTGGTAGGTTTTCCAATGTTTATAAATATTCAGTCCTCACGAACAACCCTGTAAGGGAGATACTATTATTCTCACTACTTTACAGATGAGGAAACCGAGGCATGAAAAGAACGGATGACTTGCTGCTTGGTGGCAGATCTGGGGTACGAACGAGGCCATGGCCCTGCACACTGAGGACAGGCGGAGAGAGGTGGCATGAAAATAGGTTAAGTGGGAAGGCTGGGGACTTAGTCCTTAAAGGAATCCCGGTGGCGAAGACTCATACCTGTGGCTTGAGGGAGGGCCTGGGGAGTGGGGACTGTGGGGTTCCTCCCCCAGCCACAGAGAGCTCCTTCCTTTCCTGCTGCTGCTATAGCTCTTGATTGTGCGACTCTGTCCCTGCCACGAAGGGGACATCTGGCAATGTCTGGGCAACATTTTTGGTTGTCACAACTCGGGGAAAGGGGTTTCTATGGCAGCTAGTGGGGGGAGGCCAATGGAGATGCTTAAATGTCTTGTGATGCATGGGACAGTCCCAATGACCAAGAATGATGTCCTTCCAGATGCCAGCAGGGCTAAGGCTGAAGGGCCCCGGTGCTCCAGAGACCACCTGGCAGGAAGTTCATGAAAATGGCAGTGACGCCAGCAAGAGAGGGCCTGTCTGGGAATCCCTGAGAAATGTCAGCCTGGATCCTGCCGCACCTCTCCAAGATCTCCAGGACAGAAAGCAAGAGCCTTCCCTCCCACTGCTTGTCGCTCCTGGCTCCTGGCACGGCGGCCACTCCCTCCCGCCGAGAAGCTAAGGGCCGCCCCGGCCCACGGGACCCACAGCAGAGGCTGCTCATATCCAATTCCTGTGGCAGCTTCTTAAGATGCTTGGCTCAGAATTTGGTATTCCTCGAGCCCTTTTTCTTAATTATGTTCTACAGATGAAGGGAAACCCATGTATAATTCAGAAATGAGCGGTCCTACCTTTGATTGCTTTCCGGCATGCCACATCAGAATAGAACCGCGCTTCTCCTCCGAGAAGAGGAAGGCAGCCTCTGCAGCAGGGAGGGGCCCCGTGAGCCCAGCTGCTGCTCAACCAGGTCTCCAAGCTGGACCCCACAGCAGCCCCGAGGAAAATTTAAAGTGCTCTTGAGAGGTGGTAAAAAGCAGAAAACTCACTATCAGATTAGGGATGGAAAAGAGTGGGGCAACCGGGTGATGGAGAAAATTCTGAAGGCTCTGCGAGCTGGGACTATAATAAGCCTCACCCTCTTGTGACACGGGGTTTGCGACGACATCCCCGCAGAGACGCTGTGAGGGTCAGCAGGGGGTGGCGCGAAAGGGCCTCTCACGGTGTGTAGAGGAGAGCAGAGCCTTGTCCAATTTCTGTCTGCTCACCCACCGACCTTCATCCTTTTATGCTCTTTTCGCCATTTATCCTTTTAACCATCCTGATACCCGTGGGATCCCAAAGCTATTTATGGCTCCAGCCCACCAACCCAGGAGCCACCAGCTGTCGGGAGCGCTCAGTAGAATAATCAGAAACAAAATCCACCTTAAGAAGCACTGTACGTGACTTGGTTTGAAGTCATTGGAAGGAATCGTAGTTGACCGGATTTTCCAATCGGGCTTCAGCTAATGAATAAACCTACCACCCAGAGTCAATGGCGTCTGCCAGGATGCTGTTTCCTGGCCATCTGTGTGGCAGAAAACTGTCTGGGATGGTATTGACGGAATCCTGTCCAGAGAAACGGACCCGGCCAGCAGTTCTCAAACTGGGCTAATCATCAAAATCCCCAGAAGGAAGGTCACTTTCTAACAGTTTAACTATGAGATGAGCTAAGAGCAAAACAGAACCGGGCACTGTCACCTCATAGAGACAGACGGATCCTCGGTCAAAAAGACAAAGCGTAACCTGATTACAAATACTAATAAAGTGCCTGAAGACGGAATGAGTCTGTCACAGGGGGGTGGTAGCCTCTAGAAGCACAGGAAAGGGGGGATTAAGCAACAGAGGCAGACTGGGCCCTCTGCCTGACACCCAAGGGCCTGACCCAAAGCATCTGATGGTGGCCAAGGCTGCATGGGTCCCAAACTACGCCCAGGTGATTCTAAAGTCAATGGAATAGGATTTAGGAACCTCTTGGCAAGATTTCTAAGTGGTGTGGAGCAATTTACCAAGTGCCAGACGCTCACTCGTGATCCTTAAATGGTTTCCGAAATCCTTAACCAAGATATTTCCCGAGCATTGTTTGAAGCTGCACTTGCTTTTACATCGAAGAGGACGTTTTTAGATACGAGATTTGTTTTCCTTCCAGCAAGATGCTCTACATCACTGCTACTAATTAGGCAAGTTCATCTAGAAGCTTTGAATCTGTACTTGTGAAATTCCCCCCTTGCCCATCCAATTTTATGTCTACACAGTGCAGCGGATGGCCTGTACCGTTCCTTTTATGAATTCCACTCTTGTGAATGTATTTCCAAAATTGTTTCAGAATCTCTTTGTCTGGGAAAGCCAGCACTGCTGGTTTTAATAAGAGCATGGTTGAAACATAGTTATCCAGGTCACTGGGATTTCATGGCTTCCCAGAACACAGCACCCAGAGTACCTTTTCTTTTTGAAACAAAGACTGCCCCACCCAACCCCACCCTTTCCTCTTTTAAAAAGACTCCCTCCCCGTGCTTTCTGCACAAATGTTTCTCTAGAAAGAGAAACCTGGCTTAAGGGAATGCACATGAAGTGAGACCAAGTGCAAAGCAAGTCTGGCCTCTGGTTAAAACCCATCAGCATCCCAAAGTGAGCCACAGGCAGCGGCTGGCAAAGGGGTGAGCACCTAGTAGGTGCTCAATCACTAACCAAATCCGGTCCGTGATTTTACAGAACCCCTGCACCTCCGTTTAAGAAAACCCAAACAAGAATTCTCCAAACAACTGAGACATTCCATAGAGTTCACATCTGAGCACCGTGTTCTATTACGTAATCAACAAAGTAAAAAAAATTATTTTTAGCTACTGAACTTCACAGGGAAGATCCAAGTCCTATTTAAACTTCTCTTTCATCCCTAACCTTCAAATGACACTCATATGATTTGCTTTTTTAATTTGTTCTTTTTTTTTAAGAAAAGACTCAAAGATGGCCTCGAGCATATTTAAAACAATACAAAACAACAAGAGAAATAAACCAGATGGCAAAAAAATCATAAATCTGGACAAGCATGTTGAACGAGCTACAAAGGAAGGCATTGTCAGACTGTAAAGGGAAGAGGCACTTCTTTCCTCATGGCTAAGTCTCCATTATTGCTTCCTTGCTTGCGAAAGCAAGCTAGGAGGTCATCTAGGGGAGGGTGTCATTATCCCGCCTTAACCTGTCACATGCCAAGACTGGAGAGAGCTGCATGAGCATTGGGAACATTCAAAGAGTCAGTACTCAAGAGTAGGTGGGCAGCGCATTGCTTCCCATGGGACAGAAAAAGAATACTTCAGAGGGATCTCAGTATAAATGCACAATGGCAAAGGTAGGGAAAGAGGAAAAACCTGACCCAGTGCAGGCGTGCTGTTTCTAACTCATAATAAAAAGCTTTCTCTAGAAAAATCCTCTACCCCTATCTTTTCTACAGACATCAGCGAAAGGTTATGCCTTCTAGAAAGGCCAATGGCACCCTCTAGGCTGAGGAGTCCAAGAAAGAGACTCTAAAATTCAAGACTCATTCTGCTTGGCTGTCTTAGACACTGGGCTAAGTTTCGGACCTTCCCCTGGAGAGAAGGGCTTTAGTTTTCAGGGGATTTGTTTTGCTGGCTCTACGTGACGGCTAGGTGGACAGTAAAATATTTAGGGGCATTAATGTCAACAGATAACTGTGGAATGAAGGAGCGAATAAACCTGCTTTGAGCTAGCCTTTCAGATCTTACAACAGCTGCCATATATTCTAATGCATTAAAAAAGTTTTTGGGGTTTTTTGTTTTGTTTTTTTTTTTAACCAACAATAACTGGGCCTCTTAGGCAAGAGCACATGTCCATTAGTGGTTGATACTGAGAGGAGTACAAGCTGTTCTGGTGTAACAAAACACAGAGAAGAATCTGGTGCTAAGGTTTTGCTCCCCCAGCCCTGCTCACAAATATACTGCGTCCCCAACCCGGGCTCATTATCCCTACCTGCAACCCCCCATTTTATCTGCATGACCTGGAAAGATCCAGAAGGTCTGCCAGGGCATGCCTGTTCATGCAAATGCACGGGGATGGACAACTCCGAGATCTCCCGCTCACCACTCCACTGGCTTCTCTGCATCACCCAAGAGGTGCTCATGGGAGAAGACACACCACTGGGAGCCGCGCCCGAGGGCTAAGCAGCACAAAGTATTACAACGGTGAACTTTAAATCTGGCTACTTGTCACCCCCATCCCTACCCTCTTTGTTCCACAGCCATCCTGAATGCACCGGAGTCGGCTGTAAATTGCTTTTCTGAGCAGGTCTAGAACTTCGTGCACGTGCTAAGGAGATAAAGAACCGGTAGCAGGTTGTCTTCCCCACCCACTCCCACAGCCTCCAGTATTTTCCCAATTAAGCGCTCATCGCCTTATTATCTCTACCAAAGCCAGCGCTGCAGCGGCTTGTAATTACTTCCTTAAATCCCACCTTCCTCTCTAGAGGAAGGACTCTGGAAGTGGGGCAGAGATTGCTGCTGCCTTGTTGATGACCATTCTAAGCCCATAACCTTGCAAGGTGCCCACTGTGTGATAGAAGTTCATCGATATCTGTTAAAGGAATGCACAGGTAAGTGAGTGTGCAAAGGTGACCAACCTGCAGGGTAACCAACCATCCTGGACTGAGGGGCTTTTCGGGACCCGAGACTTTCAGTGCTCAACCGGTAACAGTCCCAGGCTGACCACGGGTGGATTAAAGAGCTTACCCTGTCCCTTCATTTCCAAACGCGGCTTGCAGACCTGCCCTTCCCCGAAGTTCCCAGCCATGCCACACCTGTATGTACAGCCGCTCGCCTTACCCATCAGCTGGAGGGAGGGGGTGGCCTTCTAAGATGACAAGGCTTTGAACCCCGTTTCTGCCCTGTGACAAATGGCTCCCTAAGCCACACTGCCTGGTCAGCTTCTTTGTGAGAGCTAATAATGGTTGCTTTATTTCGCAGACTTAGAAAATGGGAAGGTGTCAGAATGATCAGGAAGGATGCCCAAATTTAAGCTGTGTCCCTGAGTCTGCCCAAAGATAGGCATGGTGCCAGATACACAGGCATTCCGGAGGGAAACTGCTCCTCTCCCTTCCTAGCTGCTTTCGAAACCACCCCAGGCCCACCTTCCCATCTGTTTGCTAAGCTACCCCAACAGGACCAGTCACAGGCCCTGCTCACTTCTCTCTCCTCCATCTCAGGGTTAAAGGAGGCGAGGTCCTGAAGCAGCCCCCTCGCCCAACAATTCTCCGGGGAATGGGATGAGGGAACACGGGGCTGGCTGCATCCTCCGTGGAGAAAGACCCAAGACAGTCCCCTCATTCAGGATACAGAACACTTGCTTAAACAGTAGTGAGAGCATTTTGCCACCAGTTTGGAAGAAGTTCACCTGGGGGTGCATATCGTTCTTGCTTATTTCTAGGATGTCCTTCTAAAGACTTCTAGAAATAGAAGTTAAAACTGAAGGTATTGGGGAAACCAGAAACAACCCAACATCCATCAGTAATATACAGGCTGTGCTATCCTCCTATAATGGAATCTTACAGAGCAGTAACAGAATGAATTTCTAATACATGCAGAGACATGGACAAATTTCCCATTAAGTGAAAGAAAACGGACACAAAAGGACATACTGCGTGGTGCACTTTATATGAAATTCAAAAACTGGCAACAAAAACCATTAGAAATCATAGCAGTGGTTACCCTACTAGCAGGAAAGGGGAGTTATATTCACTGGAAAGTGAATTTTTTGCAGGACGGAAATATCCTGTATCTTGATTTAGATGGTGGCTGTACAAATGTACATAGTGGCAAAAATTAATTTAATGGCATGTTTAAAATCAGCTTTTAAATGACATATAAAGTATATCAAGGGAGTAGACATACTTTATATGTCAATTAGAAAGTAAGATAATATCATACAACTCTACTTCAATTAAAAATTAAAAATTAAAAAAAAATCCACGTATAGGTGGCAAAATAAAATAAAAAATACACAAGCAACCGAGGAGGTGAGCCGCTCATTTCACCCCGGGGAAGGCACTCCTACCCCCTCTGTAAGTACACTACTCTACCTACCTGCTTTGGCTGTCAAATTAAATTAGATGAAACTGAGTGGGGTAGTTGTTCAATCTCATTTGTTAAATGTATGCTCGACAAAGGCAATGCTGTCAATCTCAATGAAATTAGGGTCTGTCAAATGAAGGTTCTGATTTTCTTTTTTTATAAAAGACCGCTGCATCTAGGACCTACTCTCCAATATCTTCCGGCAGCTGTATTTCTCCCTGTACGTGAACATTTCAAAGGTCGTGTATATGTTAATTTACTACCTGGTTGTTATTTAAGAGGATTTTATGATATCATTTTATGTTGATTTATTCTTTCTCCTCCTCCAGGATATTCCAATAGTGAGGTAGCTCTGGCTGAGTAGGAGACTTCAAAGAAATCACTGCTGTCACTTTTCAAATTCAACATGAACACACACAAGCAGTATGTTTTGGTCAGACATGATTATGATTGCCATTGTCTGTAGCTAGAAGAAAGAAGGGGTCTACAGAGAAACTGCTCCTCTTAAAGATCGAAGAAAAGAAATTTTAATAAGGAGAGACAACAAGCCAGAGAGACACCCACAGCATGCCTTATCTAAATAATTACTTGACAGTAGCAGAGCCATTTGGTGAATTTGACAATGTCTAGGTCTTAATAATCTGATTCCATTTGCTTTTTCCTGGGGGCATCCTAAAGGCTTCACTGTTTTATTGTAAGGCTATGCAGTTTCATTTTCTGTGGGTTCTGCACGACCAACAGTATCGTAAAGCTGAACTAACAGGGAAGGTGTACAACAGCGAGAGGAGGAAGAAGGAAGTTTGGGAGCAGGTGCACCGGCCAAGTCGAGGCTGCTCCTGGGAGGGGCGGCTGTGTACGTGGGATGCTGGTACGCGGCTCTTCCACGGGAGGAGGGACAGAAGAGGTTTCCGCGGTGGAGGCTCAGGGAAGGTCAATGGCAGAGGGCCACTGGGAGGGGAGACCCGGAAGGGTAGGGCCCTGAGAGAGGCGCTCATCATCCCCCACCCCCACCCCGGCACAGGGTTCCAGCACCCGTGGTGTGTGACACCTCGACACCTCGGCCACACGAACTCGCTCCTGCCGCGGAACAGAATGACTCAGGCTCGAGAGCATCAGTGAGTGATCACCATTGTTCTTTTGCTCAAATGTCACATGCAGGCGCCCTGCACATTGCCATTCAGAAATCTATTAGCCGCCTAGCAAAGTCAGGAACTTCCCTGACCTACTTTCACCAGACAGGGGAGGCTTCTAATACCGCGATCAGTGAAACAGCAAAAATGATTCGAAAAGGCGTGCGATGTTGCACTGATCAACCCGAGCAAATCCAGCCCTGGGGAAAGATTAACTTAAACAGCTTGGGTGCTTCTAAGTATGCGGGGTGGTGAGGAGAAACAGACAAAAGGGAGTCAGTCCTCAGAACCCCAAATTCCCGGCTCCGCCACCCTGACCCATCCTGGCAGAGTGAGCTCACCTGTGCCCTCAAATCTGCCCCACACACCTGTGCTGCCTCAGCTGCGCCCTCCCCACAGGTGAGCTGCCCCCTGCACCTGCAGGCAGACGACCCGCTCCCCCCCACCAAATGCTGGAGGCCTGCGGATGCCCCAGCCCCACAGAGAGGAGTCCCTGTGTTTCCTCTTCCAGAACCGCAGATTTGAATGCCAGTCATCAAGTGCTCCATCTAATGAGTGTCCTCTATGTTCCCTTGCTTGACTTTCGTGGAAGGACACCCACCCCTCCGAGCAGAGACGAGAAAGACACTGGGCAAAGTGCTCTGTGCGTGGATTTTGCTCCCCCAAAGGATTCATTTTAGAATTCTTTTCAAAATGTTCACACCAACATCACAACCAGATTTTGGAAAATCAAAAACAGAAGGAAACATTCATTCAGGAATCACATACCCCCAACAAATCCAAACGCCTTATTTGGTTTTATTATTTTATCTTTTCAGGAAACACCTACCATGGCAGACAGATACTTTTTGTCTCCTCTTCTTCACGTTCTTTTTTATAATAAACCACTTTCCTCAGGGCTACGGAACGGCTTGCAATCTCCTTAAAGAGCAATGCCCAACCCCATCCCGCTCCCCGACCATACATTCCCCCCCCCCCCCCGGCGGGTGTCCTAAATGGTTTCATTAACTTACACCCTCCCGCAGTACCCTGTCCATCAGATGCGGTACTGGGACCGATACTGACAGTAAGCAATGGGGCGAAGGCTGTCTGTCTTCACCACAGCTTGACAAGTAAATACTATTTGCTACCGTCCTCCCGTGGGTCAGCCACGGGTCTCAAACTCCTCCACAGCAAATATAGCTGGTGGAGGCCTGGCTGAAGCCCCAAGCGGATGATGCAAAAGGTGCCGTGGAATCTGCAAAATTCCCAGGCAGAAGCAACGGTACGTACGTACCAAAGAGCATTTTTCTTGGGGAGGAGCATGGCTTCCTTTGGGAAACCTGCAAAAACAGACCCAGAGACAGACTCAAGTGCAGATAGTTTGCATGGGAGAGGGTGTCAGGCAGCTCCAGTGTGGGGGTGGGGAAGTGAGCCCGGAAGGGCAGGTAGCCATTCAAAGGTGCTTTTTTTCTTTTTTAAGATTTTATTTATTTATTTGACAGACAGAGGTCACAGTTAGGCAGAGAAGCAGGCAGAAAGAGCGGGGGAAGCAGGCTCCCTGCTGAGCAGAGAGCCCGATGCAGGGCTCGATCCCAGGACCCTGAGATCATGACCCGAGCCGAAGGCAGAGGCTCAACCCACTGAGCCACCCAGCCGCCCTATAAAAGGTCTTTTGTTACATAAATGGGAACATAGCCACACTCCCTGCACATCCCCCGCCCAACTTAACCCACTGAGCCACCCAGGTGCCCCTCAAAGGCACTTTAAACAAGCAGGTGCCTGCTATAGGCACCCAGGCATCAGTTCTTCTGGGAGTTAACGTCAGAGCTATCCTTGCCAAGGAAGGGGGTTAGTTTGGTGCCCTTCCCCCAGCTCTGCTGGGGCACTGGTTAGGGGCTGCCCATGGGGGCAGAAACACCAGCACCTCTTGCCTGCCCAAGGCCTGGGCCAAGCACGCTCCCAGGGTCAGCACGAGAGTCTCATGGCCAAGAACCGAGGAGGTGACAGTGAAGGCACAAGCCGGTGGAATAAGTACGGAGGACATAGGGGTCAGTCCCCAGAGCTTCCTTAGAGAGAAAGTCAAGGGTTTAGGTGCTACAGACATCAAAGAGTCTGAAAGTGACTACCACGCAGGCACAAGCCTGTTGGTTTCTCTTTCTTCACTCCCCGAAATCCGCCCTGGCGTCCCAGGGTCCAGCAAAAGGCTGGAGTTTCCCAAAGTCTGAGCTCGCTCAAGAAAACTGGGCGTCTTTCCAAGTTGTGTGCACCCAGCCTTACTGGGATTCCCAGTGAGAAAATCTTGGCGTTGGAGCCCAAATCATAAGCCATCGAGTACAGTAGCCAATGGCCCTCCCAATGGCCTGAGCTTACCCCACAGAGTCACTTTTACGCTGGGAAACCTGGCTTCGTAAATACGGCAATCCTCAGAGATGATGTCTGTTTTGCAGAAGGGCTAAAAGTCCCAGAGAGACTGCCACTCTCCCCCAGGGGATGCCCTTTTCCCCCAAAGGAAGGAGAACCGTCAGACTCAAGACAAGCCACTTCGAGTCAACTGCTTCATTCTTCTGCGAAACTCGCTGGAGTAAGTTGGGGGTTCTGTTGTTGTCTGATTTTTGCAAGCTCTATCTCTGTCAAACGCTATCACAGGCAACATTAAGACAGCTCTACATATGGCCACCAAAGACATGTTCAAGAATGTTCATAGCAGCTTTATTTGCAATAGCCCCAAACTGGAAACCACCCAGATGTCCGTCAGCAGGAGAACGGGTAAACAAACTGATTCATCCCCACAATGAGATACTACCCGGCAGCAGGAGATGCGAACTGCGGATACACGCCACAACGTGGATGGATCGCAGAGGCACTAGGCTAAGTGAAAGCAGCCGGGCACAAAAGACCATAGATGCTGCACGGTTCCGTGGATATGAAGTTCTAGAAGAGACAAAATTCATCTACGGAGACAGAAGTCAGAATTGTGGTTGTCTTTGGGGGTTATCTCCTGGGAAAGGGCTCAAGGGAGCTTTTGGGGATGCTGGAAATATAGAAAAATAAGTAAAAAGAATAATGAGCTAGGGGTGCCTGGGTGGCTCAGTGGGTTAAAGCCTCTGCGTTTGGCTCAGGTCATGATCCCAGGGTCCTGGGATCAAGCCCCACATCAGGCTCTCTGCTTGGCAGGGAGCCTGCTTCCTCCTCCTCTCTCTCTGCCTGCTTCTCTGCCTGCTTGTGATCTCCCTCTGTCAAATAAATAAATAAAATATAAAAAAAAAGAATAATGAGCTAAAATAAGGTAGCTCTAGAGAACGCTTGCTGCCGTCTCTCTAAGCCTGCCAGGTAATGAGATGATGGGCGGAAGCTAAAGTGTTTCCCTAGAGCTTGGCCCCCTAAGGGAGAAAATGGTCAAGAGGGTTGTCTTGGGTGAATCTGGCATTTTTGCCACTGAAAACAGGGAATACAGGAGGGAAAACACGATGCGAGCAGTGTAAAGCCTCTGGTAGGCGACATCATGGCCTCGGGGGATTTAATCAGCGCCCTCTCCCATCCTCAAATATTTCCATGCACAGCACACACCCACACGGTCACACACACACAGAGCCCTGCACACACTACACATTCACTACACACCACATATGTATGTCACATTCACATACATGACCACATCACAATGTGTGCGCGCACACATACAGAAACACACCCGGAAGGCAGCTCTTCTCAAATTCCAGCTCTCAGTGTTCCGGCACTGTCTGCTTAGGTAATCATCTCTGCCAACCATGGCCACTGTCATCATCACCATCATCCCCATCATTCCACAAACGTCCCTCGTAGAGAGGAACATCTCAGAGCTCACACAGCTGTGCCCACAGAGACATCTGCCTGGAATTGCCTGCTTGTCCCGAAAGCTGTCCAGGCACGTCAGGTTTATGCCTGGTTGCGAACAGCAGTGAGTGTCCTGGAACCTTCCGCTTCAGCCCCAGCAAGAACCTACAGTGACATCCAGACACCCTCCTCCTCTTTCTCTCTGGCCTCCTGGCCACTGCCCCCTCCTCTGGAAGGAAGCCTTGCTTCACTCCCTAGTGTGGGACAGTGTCTTCCCGGGGGCCCAGGTCAGCCCCAGTCTGCCCGACAACACTGCCCTCACTGTGGGGGTGCTGCAGTGAGACCAGCCAAGAGTGTGAAGGACACACCTCTTCCAGGCAGGACACCAGTGCCTCCGCCACGGCACGGAGCCGACCTGCAACACTCTGAATGAGGTGTAAGAAACCCTTCCTTCCACTGTTCTTTGTTCCCTTAACTTGAAGAACTAAACCCATCAAGTCCATTTCAGTATCTGCTGACCATCTGGACTTCCTGCAGTAAGAGGTGTTCACATACGGAGGACAGTGACACATGCCTGTTGCACGCTCATGACTGCCCTCTTAGGATCCTACCTTAGAGATACACATGAGCGCAGCTCTTTTGTGTCCTAAAGACTAACAACCTGAATGACAACTGAGAGGAAACTGGTTAATTACCGCAGGTCGTTACACAGAATAGTACTGGTTGTTGCAAAGGACAACACAAAATGCTATGTCCTGACGTGGAAATAATGTCCAGGGAAATTATTAAGGGGAAAGTAATAACAAAATCATGTGGTGGGTGAGAATATGAATTTTCTACACACAAAGTGAACTAATTTTTGTTGAATGTGTGTATACGCTGAGAACTTACAGAATAAAACCAAGCTTGTACCAGTTTTCTCTGATAAGCTTACAGAGAGTTGTTCCTTTCTTTGTTTTGGAAATGTTGATGTTTTCATTTTTAATGTTACTTTGTCCATTCAGAAATACAAGACGAGAGACTCAAATTTTTTTTTATGGGCCCATCACTGATTCCTCACTCATTCTTTGAAATCTTGGGTTATGGGTACTCAGAGGCAGCTGGACCTCGAAGCCAGGTCAACTTAGATGAAACAGTGGGTCCACTATTTTCCAGCTGTGGGCCCTCGGCATATGACCACCTTATTGGGCCTTCTTTTCCACAATCATCAACATGCCTCAATTCCAACCTCTGTGCCAACCCCAGAGCCACCATGGTGGACAAAATACTCACCCCCTTCCCACTTGGGAGTTGTGTCTCCAGCTGTATAACGAGGGTGACATTTAAGTCTACCGAGGGGATTATTATTAACGTAAACAATTCCTGGCACATAAAAGGGCTTTGAAAACTGTCCAGCCACATTTTTTTTTAAACATCCAAGGAGTATGACTTTGTTAAGTTAGGACAGGCTGCCTAGCAAATTGCTTCACATTTGTAATAGCTCACCAATGGAAGCTATTTCTTGCTTCTGTAACAGTCTAAGGTGGGGGCTATGGAGGGGGCGCTTCATTTCATGCAATGATCCTCCCCAGGTAGAGGGGACTCTGCCAGCTTCCAAGGTTACCCTGGGACTTTGCTCCAACCCAGCTAGCCAGTGGATGAGGAAAGAACATGGAGGAAAACCTGGAAAGTCTTTATGATTGGACCAGAGTACGCACATCATTGCCACTCACATCCTATCAGGTAGAACCTGGTCATGTGTCCACATGTAAGGCTGCAGGGGAGGCTGGGAAATGTAGTCTGGGGGGGTAGTCTGGGAAGATGAAAAAAACACGTGTGGGGGACTAACCAGCAGTTGCTGCCATGGTGAATGAGAGGAGGAAACACACACTATGCGTTTGTGTCTTTATTTGTGTGCAGCCTACAAAAAGCCAATATTCAAGGAAGTCTTCGCTCTGAGAAGTTCTGAAGCTCTTCTTTGCTGAGCTTTTAGTTTCCTTGGGGAACTCTAAGGGGATATCTTTTCAAACCTTTCTTTTTTACTATCAAGGTTATCCTGCAACCATCTGAGATATTGTTTAAAAAAAAAAAAAAAAACAAACCCAGCCCCCAGCTCTGACTTTCACAAGATTTGAGATGCTGTCAAAAATAAATGCCAACTCATCAGATTCTGTGTGAAAGAGATGCCAACACACATCTAACTCAACGTAAAAGCTGAAGACAGGAGCCTTGCTGTGCACACATTGTCACTCCTCTTCTCCCCAGGAACCTGGTCTGCCAGCCAACAAACCTATGGACTTGGCAGTAGGAACTAAGAGGGAGTATTCTTCCCCCTCAAGCTGGCCCTTTTCAGAACCAATACTTATGTGTCTGTCTATCTATCAGAAGCTTCCATTTTAATGTAGACACTCAGAAGGCTAGAGATTGAAGTCTACAGCTTGGTTAGCTTCTGTCATCTAGGAGATAGCAGAAAGCCCACAGATAACAGTCGCGATGAGGCAAGGTGTGTACAACATGTGTACTCATTCATCCAGTCATTCACCCATTTAGCAAGTTCATAGTGAGTGACGTCTCAGTTACAGCACCAGGGTTTCCGGTTGAGGACACCAAGATGGCATGTGTGTTCGCCGCATAGATGGGGAGTCAGCTCTGCGGATACACAGTCACAACACAATGAGCCCCGTGTGGCAGGGGACTCACAGATTACTAGAAGGCCGCCTGATTCTTTGCCATTTCTGATTCACTTGGCACAGAAGCATAAAGTTACCCATTAGAAACTCTCCTGTGCTCATTAGATGACATGACTGGAAATGCAAAAGGAAACATCCGGGACCCCCCAGGGGCTCTTTACTTATGCTGTCATTGGAAAGAGAGGTGGGAACAACATACTAGCTACAGATCTTGGATCCCTCCCAAGTACCGGGCACGGTGCATACTTGACATTCTTCTTGCCAGGCAAGTCTCACCACTGCCCGTTTTCCCAGTAACAACTCTGCCGCCCAGAGAGATGACACCTGCCCGGTGACAGAGTCATCTGAAGACCTGGGAAGCTGGTCTGTTTGACTAAAGGCTGGGTGCTTCACCTCTCACTCTCCACGTGGAAATTCAGGGAAAGCAGACCCAGCAGACAGCAGGGGGACCCATGGCTTCGTTGGACGTCTTGGGAGAGGCAGCAAAGGAAGGTGGAAAGGGGTTGGCCTCACGCATCAAGTGCTCACGTTTGGGATGTCAGGTGAGGATAAAGTCTCACCATTCAATCATTGCTTCGGCGGTACTTCCTAAGCAATGGCTGGGTACCATATGCTGTTCCAGGTGCTGGGAATATGGCAGTGAATGAGACTTGGTGGTGGGGAGCGTGGGGGGACAGTGAAAGAGGGACGAGCAAATATCCCGCAAGTTTTTGTCACAGGTGAGAGGTAATAAAAGAGATACCTTTTCATTCTTGATGCTGACAATTACAGAAATGTATGTTAACAGAAGTCGGGGGGTGGGGTGCGGGGAGCCAACTGGTGGGCAGTACCTTCCAAACTCCTGGGGAAGAGAAAGGAGTTAGGCGTAGGCAAGAAAGACCCTAAACGATAGGGACCAAAGTCACTGCTGGCGGTGATCTCTCGGTGGCAGGATTACAAATGGTATTTATTTGCTTCTTGTTGCCATTCTAAATTTATAAATTTCCTCAAGTAGGTATGTACTACTTTTATTGCTATAGGAAAGCAAAATTCACCAAAACATCAAAGGAAAGAAAACTCCAGAGAACCAGAACCCTCCTCTCCTGGCATTTAGGCAGCAACTGACAAGTCCGCCAGACAGGGCGATGCCTCACTCCAACAGTCACGCCGAGTGATATCTTATTTCAACACACTGCCTGATTCTTTCAGAATTCACTCACGGCAGCAGCCACCGGAGGAAATACACACTCATCACTGAGATATTAAGGACTGAATCCTGAAGCTTAATTTTTCATTAGGGCATTGTGCCATTTTTCAATTAAGATCGGTTTTTTTTGTTTTGTTTTTCGGAAAAGTGCTGATGTGTAAAAACCTCATTTCCTTCCTTAGCACAACCGGCCTATGGATTTCATTTTTAATTGATTTCCATGTGTTCCTAAGAGTGGCAGAGAAACTGAGCTGGTGAGCTGCGTTTGCCACCATGTTCCTGGTGCTGGAAAGGAAACTGTCGCTCTGGGAGAACAATGCTTTGGAAAAATCTGTAAAACCCAGTCGAACACACCTAAGGTTTGTATGAAAGGGCAGGCATTACTCATGGGGCTTTGACAGTGAGAACGGAGACTAAAAAGCCGACCAGCCCTTCAGTAATGAATGTGCCTGGATGATCTGGCCAGGTCTAATTTAGAAGCCAAGGAAGAATGTTCTAATAATGTCTCCATACAGTGGATTCATTGCATTATCTTTTTATTCAAAGCGTTCTCTGTGTTTTTGAATAAAAGAAGATTCCCACCAGCCCCTCCCCCAAATCTAGCAATAAAAATACCCTTGGTCAAACCAACAGGGTCCATGAGGGGCTTAGGTTCTTAACGTAAGATTCTGTTTCCGGCTAGAAATATTGTTTCAGAAGAAGTAATGATAGAAGGACCACAGGAAACATCTGTGTATACAAACAGGCTAGCTCACTAGGAATAAAAATGCATTATGTATCATGAAGGTCTAAATATTTTTATTAACACAGTTTGTTAAGCAAGAACTGAGAAATAAGGTTCCCTAAGAATCCCTCATCAAATGCATTCTTCAATATTTCATTTCATTCTTAGGAGAGAAGTAACTCTGAAATCTTATCTTAGATTTTAGCAATGAGTTTTCTATTAAAAGTTATTTCTTTTCCATCTCAGGCTGAGCAAAGCTCTGGGCCAAGGGGGTTAGGGAATTTGTTTCATAAAACTGACAGCTTGGCGAGCATTCAATCACTCGGCACTACACAGCCCAGGAGAACAAATAAGTCCTTTTCTGATGCTGCTCCAGACACATGACGAGGTATGTTCCATAGCTTTCTTCCCGCATTCGTACTGCTTGCTTCCTGCAGCAAGAAAAGGGGGGAGAAAGCACGTCGAGAGCTTCGACGAAGCCTGAGAGGAAGTGAAATTAATCAATCGCACTCTCATTTGTAAGGTGGGGAAAAAAAAAAAAAAAAAACCAACACAAGCTCGATGGCTATGCTGTTTTAATGGTCGTGACTGACCTTTTCCAGAAGGCCAGTACGTTCGGGGAACTCTCAGCCATTTTGTTGTCCTGCCTTCAGTGCTTATAGACACGTGTCTTTGCATGATCTGATAGCGGCTTTAATGGGCCAGATAAGGCAAGCGTGGTGGCTGTCTTTGGCAGAGGGGACACCAAGGGCAGACTCCTGGCTTACAGCCTGGGCATCGTCCTGGGCAGCACAGACCAGCCTGCCCCAAATCCTGCACCAGCAGGAACCCAGCTCAGAAACTTCCTGTTGAACAGGCCGAATTCACAGCAGCCGGAGAAAGGAAACCATTACAAAAGTTCTGCTCTCCCCCATAAAAAAAATTACAAGGATTTTTTTGAGGGGGGTTATTCATCCATAAGGCTAGGACTGAAAAATTCGGTGTGAGACACAACTCATCTATGCTGTTGAAGGCAGTGGGTACTGCTGGGGAGAGGTAATGGACAGGATGTGGGGAGGGGCTTCTAGGGGGCTGGTGTGCTCCTCCCCCCCCCCCCCCGTCTCCATCAGGGTGCTGGTGACCTGGGTGTGTTATTTCATGTGAAATAAAAACCCTTTTAAAATGCTGATACTATTATTTAAGCTTTTACTCACTATGTCCTTTATGCTTGGTTAAGAATATACCACAGGCGATTTCGTTGTAACTAACATCCACTCCTTATAAAGTGGTACAGAAGGGCGCAGAGAAATGACAAAGGTTGTTTTCACTCTCAGACTCATTAGGGGACAGCGGACTGTTGGAGGCTCTTTCCAAAAACCCAAGTGCCATTTGGCGCCCTTCTCGCTCCTTTACTACCTGAGCCATGTGGCCAGAAGAATCTAAACCTTACTTTTTTTCACATCTCCCTCTATATTTCCCTTTCTCTTTTGTTTCCCTGCACTGACCCTCTCCTTCTGATGCCTCTCCCGGTCACGGGTGTCACAGGTGCGAGGTGAGGGTTGTCACTTCACCCCTCTGTTTCTCTCTGCGTTTCTGGATGGAGCTGGAGGCTTGTACCAGGCCAGGCCTTCGCAGGAAAAGGCCATCTCATTAGCTTTCCATTCCAAGTGCCCCTCTGTCCTCCCTTTACAACATGTTGTCTGCTATTTACTGAGGTTTATTTTGCAAGAGAAATACTTGTGGTGGGGGGGGTGGGAAAGGGAAGCTTTTGAAGACAAAAAAATTGTCATTCGGTTTCAAAAGACTTATGAATAATGGAGAGCTACGGTTCCTTTGCATATGAAGATCCAAAGGGTCTACCGCTACAAATGATTTTGTGTTTTGCTGCTGTTCAAAAAAATAAATAAAGACTTTTTCTAACTGCGACTTCAAGGATGTAGGAACGTATTAAGGAAAGAAACTGTTCTCTCACCTCGGATCCAGTTTAAAATACTCCCACATCCGATTAAGGACCTGCGGGTCCCAAATGCTGGCAGAACCAAAGAATTTGTTCATTCACCTGAAATTCACCCAAAATGTTCCAGTGAATCCCTAGGGTTGGAAGGGGGTGGGGGGGTGCGCTACAAGAAGGCGGCAACACAGGCTAGTTTCCGGGAAAGCAGAATGGAGTTCCCAGGCTCTTTAAGAGAAGACTTTCATTTGGACCCAGATAAGCTGTCTGAAAGGGCTTGGGATACATTCTTGCCTTCTCCATTTCCAAGCCCCCTTTCTGCTCTGTGGCGGCATCGCCATACTGAGTCCCCAGGAAGAACTGAGTCTTCACTGCTTGGCCCGAGACAGCTCCCCTGGTAAGTGGAATGACCAACGCATCCCAGTTTGCCCAGGACTGCCCAAGGTTTAGAGCGGAAAGCCTCATGTCTCAGGAATCCTCTAAATCCTGGGCAAATGAGGACAGTTGGTCAACCTAGGAGCAGGCCACCCGCCAAACCCCTCTCTTCCTGCTGAGCCCAGTAAAGGCCTGAACTGGCAGGATTACTCCGTGTCCCCCACTGCCTACAAATTCTGGCCTATTTAAAGCACATGCACTTGGAAAGTGTATTTAAAGCTGCCAACTGAAGGTGCTCGGGCTGTTGACGATGTCTGTCAGGTTTTCCTTTTCTCCCCCATTTTTTGGCCCATTCGCTGTTTTCAACACACTCCCTTCAAGATTGGGGGCTCCAGATGATTACATGGGCCAATGTCAAGATTGTCTGCCCACTCGCCGGACTGCAAAGGGAGGGAGGGTCCGCATACTCAATCTCCCCCCTCTCCTGAGTTCCCTGACCCATCAGGGGGCCTAAACTACAGAAACCAGGGTGTTATCATCATTATTCTCTGTACCAGCCATTACCGAATCCCAGGGGCGGCCTCCTAAACACTTCTACAATCCAACCACTTGCCTCTGCCACTATGCTACTTCAGTTCAAGGTCACTGCTCTCTAGGATTACTGCAACAGAGCCCCCTTTTTGGTCTTCTTTCCCTCCTTAGCAGGAGGGAAAGACAAAAAACCCACCACAGAGACTAGATAACATCACTGGCCTCTATGAAACTGTTCAGGATCAAGTTCTTTTTCAAGGCTAACGAGTCTCATTATGATCTGGACCCCACCTACCTTTTCTGCTCAGCGTCATAAGCTCGCTTTCCTCAACTGTAAATGAAAGTAGTTATTTCTAAACATTACTCTGTGGTTTAAGTGAGAGCATGCATATTAAATTCTTGGCCAGGTGCTTCAGCTCCATTGTGGATTGGGAGAAGTTGAAGTCTTTCATGCCATCCACAGGAGTCATAAAAAGGAACAGGTCAGGGGTGCCTGGGTGGCGCAGTCAGTTAAGCTTCTGACTCTTTATTTCCGTTCAGGTCATGATCTCAGCATCCTGGGATCGGGCCCTGAGTCAGGCTCCACGCTCAGCACGGTGTCTGCTGGAGATTCTCTCTCTCCTTCTCCCTCTGCTCTACCCCTGGCTCGCATGATGGTCCCTCTCTAAAATAAATAAATAAATCTAAAAAAAAAAAAAAAAGAATAGGGCATTTGGCACTAGTCACTACAGAGATGAGGCAAGCAACAGATTTCAAGGAAGGAAAGCAATATCCCATACAAACAGGAGATGAAGAGCTTCATGTTCTAAATGTCCAAAATGGAGCTGAGGCTCAGTCTGGTGGACTGGAGGAAGGAAGGTCTTACCGCTGCTGAGTGGTGGAGACAGACACGAGAGGGAAGGGGGCGGGGCCCCACAGGTGTGCTCCGACTTGCTGAGCTCTCTCCCGGGTAGGTGGCCCAGAGCTAAGTGACATGATGGAAGTACTCAAAGCACAGGAAGTTGACATTTCCACCACCGATCAACAGGGACGGAACCCCTGCAGTAGCAGAAATGGGCCTTGAGTTCATGCCTTTGAAGACTTGGTTTTGGAAACACATAAACTGGAAGAAATGTGTGTGTTTGTACTTTTTTTGTATGAAGCAGATTACTACCAGCATCTAAGAGCTGTAGAGCACAGTGCCAGGAGCCAAGGAGGGCTGGGTTGTTAAACATGGTGATTAAAATGAACTTTAGGAAGTGCTGCCTGGCTCGAGAGACTGAAGGCTGGTTTGAGACCAAGCCACAAAAAAAGACACATGATTCCTGCTCTCCAAAAATGAAACAACTACAACAACAAAACAAAGAGAGAAAATGGCAAGAGGAAAGAACAGGCTCCATGGGAGAAAACACAGAAGATCTGTGCACACTTAGACCCAAAGTGATTCCATATTGCTCTTTTATTTTATAAATATTCATAAGAAAAACAGCCTAACAGCTACTTTCATGAGTAACCTCAGCTACTTCTTTACACCTGTCTCCCTTCCTTTCTCCCTTCCTTTCTTTTTTTCTTTCTTTCAAAAACAAGAACAACATTCTCAGCACCACTGAAAGCTAGATCAAGAGTCAAGGTCTCCAACATGACAGTCCCCTTTCCAGGGACCTCTCCAGGCCCCCTGGTCACTCACACTGCCTCGCCTCCAACACTGCCCCACGGCAAATAGCCTTTGCCCTCTAAAAGGGACAAAGGCTTTAATTAGGATGAAGATACACGGCTGGGGGACCTGGCTCTGTCACCTGTCCCTTCACCTGCCTCCTTTTTTTTTTTTTTTTTCTTTCCTACTTAACGTTTCTGCCACCATTTAATTGCAGAGAACAGTAGGCTGGACAACAAATACTCTTACATGTCCATACTTGCCCATCACCTGGGCGCTCAGACAATTCCTAGACATAGTACCTTTGCTTCACACACACACCGCCCCACCCCCGGCTTTCCATCTCCTCTCCCAAGGAGCCCCAAATTAAAATGAATGCATTCCAGAACAATTGCCAAGGGATCGACCAGATCTAACTGTGGCCCAAATAAAGCTGGGACTGGTAGAGGGCCAGGTCTCCAGGACAGCAGCAAGAAGAAAGCTTCTCCCAAAGGACCTGAGCCAGCGACCCCTGCTGCTCTCTGTGCACCAAAAGCGAACAGCGGAACCCCAGGCCATACCACTTTAAGATGCAGGAATTAGTCCTTAAGCCCAGGTAGATAATGTTCAACCAAAGACCCTGGCACCAGCAGCACCAGGGAAATTGTTAGAAATGCAAATTCTTGGGCCTCACTCCCGACCTGCTCCCAGGCTTGGTCCCAGGAATCTGTATTTTAACAAGCACTCCAGCTGATCTGAATGCACACCAAAGGTTGAGAACCACTGATCCCCGCAGGCCTCTGAGAAAGGGAGGGGCTGTGCTCGACTGGGAGTACGTTATAAGAAAGCTGGGAGCAGGACAGAAAGGCACCGTGAGATGGGCATTGTCCGGAGCTGCACTGTCCAAGACAGTAGCTGCTAGCCCCAGGTGGCAATTTACATTTTGAATTTTTTTTTGAAAAGAAAGATAAATATCTACAATCTCACTTAAATGTGGAATTTAAAAAAAAAAAAAAAAGCCAAACTCATAGTAACAGAGTAGAATGGTGGTTACCAGAGGCTCAGGTGTGGGGGGAAAGGAGATGTTTTTTAAAAAGAAAAAAAAAGAACATAGATGTGGTTGCCGGGGACCTGGGGGAGGGGACCCGGGGAGTTCGTGTGTAACGGGCACAGGATTCCATTTGCAAGATGAAAAGATTTCGGGTGGTAGACGCTAGCGAGAGTTACGCAACAGTGTGAATGTCCTTAATACTAGAGAACTATACACTTGAAATGCTGAAGGAAAAAAATTAAAAAGAAAATTAATTAAAAATAAAATTTTAAAGTCAGGTCTCAGCCATACTAGTCACATTTCTAGTGCTCAACAGCAACTTCCAGCTAGCGGTTACCATATTGGACAGCCAGCGTCCTAGCCTAGAGTGTATTTCTAGTGTAGAATGGAAGTTCTACTGAATCAGGTGGTATAGAATCCCAGATCCACTTTCTACGAGCTGTGTGACCTTGTATAAGCTACCACCCTCTCGGAGCCCTGATTCCTCTTTTGAGAAATAATACCCACCTATCTCATTAAGGGGGTTACAAAGCTGGAAATAAAATAATAAAATGTAAATCACCTGGACAATTGTCCAGGCTATAGTAGAAGCTTGAGAAATGATAGGTCATATTGTTGCTATTATGATTTTATGAGCAACCCCTGGAGATATTTGCTAATGGAATGGACAGTCTGCATTGGCTAGGACAGACTCCTTCTGCTGTGTTTCGACTCCAAGTTTCAGCGCCTGTGAGAGCGGCTCTATTTTCAGCAGCACGTCCTGAAGCAATACCCATTTGTCGGCCGGCTAGAAAGGTGGCCTCCCCATCCAGAAGCAGTACTTAAGAGACTTGTGGTAAGGCTAAAGTTCTTGAAGCCAGAGAGCCTCATTTTCTGGGGGCTTGCTTTCTCTCTCTCTCTCTCTCTCTCTCTTCCTTCCTTCCTTCCTCCCCTGCCTCCAAACACAAATGTCATAATCTCTGTGATGGTCCATTACGGCAGACTCAGGGCTTCAGTGTTCTTCATCTAGAAAGACGCCCAAGAGATCTTGTAACCTTCTTGCAGATCTCCTCCAGATAAGAAAACAAACGAACCCCCAGATAATTGTACACCTCAGAGGCATTATCCTACTGAAGGCCAGTCGTGAGGGCGAGAATGGACTGGGAACATGGGAAGAGGGCTTCATATGTGGAGTTTTCTTTTAACTAAAGAAACAGGGAGTCACGGAATGTTCTGGAGCTGGGGTGACAAGGCTAGAGAGATGCCTACGGAGAGGAACAGCGGCTGGGGGAGAAAGGACAGGAGTAGAGCCGACCAGTAAGGACACCGGGGCCATGCCTAGGGGAGCCCTGCTGAGGCTTGCTGGCTCACGCAGCAGTGGGCAGGGCTGAGGAGAGGGAGGAAGGTGGGTAGAACCTGTAAGAGCCGGCCACAGAGTTGAAAACACCATCAGGGATAAAAGGCCAGGCTCCCAGAGTTCAGGATGCATGCTCAGAAGCCACATCCAAGAAGCCAGTTTCCCCTTTCAAACTCCTCTGGAGATGCGACTCCGTGCTTCCCACGGGCTGCGGACAGAGCCAGCGGCCTGTGGCTGATGCGTCAGAAGAATCGAGTAAGGGAACTCAGAGCAAGACTCTTGCTCCGGTTGGTTTTTCTGGCTTCAGAATCCTAACAAAGGCTTCCCATCATAATGCAGTTAGGTCTCCTGGATGAGCAACGTTGGAAAGAATGGAGGCTCCAACATGAGCTGGACAACTTCCGACTTTGTCAAAAAAGATGTTAAACTGCAAATGTCAGGGACAGTCTTGATCATTCATAAAAGAGCCGTAAACACCAAGACAAGTAGGAAGGCCATTTTAGAATAAAGGGCAGTTCTGTGAAATGGACAAGTTTTGGCTTTAAGAAGGAAACTCACCACATTTTCACTTTTCTTTCATTACACTGTGAATGGGCAGAAATTCTGTCACATGCCTGGTCTGTGGGGACCAATGGTTTATGTGACATTCCGAAATGGTTCCCTGCGTGGTTTGGGCTATAAGAATCAGACTTCATGACCCCAGATCCAGCTGCCCGGCTTCTAAGAGCAAAAACAAAGCTTGAGGTTTCTTGGTGTGGGTGTGTCCAGCATGGAAAGGCAGGGCAGAATCAGCCTTTTCTTGCCCTCTTAAAATGCAAGTGATAAACCACAAAGGATCCTAGAACAAATGGTCTCGGATTGAGATTTTCACGTTCAATAATTTCATATTTAGTCTAGCGGGTTAGTGATTTTTTTTTCTTAAAAGGAAACTGCAGCCAGAGCTAATTGCTCAATCTGAAATATATCTGGACATTGTTTAGATGTTGGAAAGGAAACAGTGATGTTGGAGAGGTTTAGCAAAAAGAAGGGCATTAATTTAGAAAAAAAAAAAAGAAAAGCAAATGTAAATTAATAGAAAATGTAGCCCCAGATGATTTCCGTAGTGCTGATGTATACAGCCAAAGAATGAGCACCCTATTCTGTGCTTTCCTTGATATTTTTCTGATTTCTAAAATGTAAAAGGAAATTCATCAGCACGGGCTCAATCCATTCCCATCCATTGATTTGTTGGCCAATCAATGGCCATTGTAATCTGAAAAAAAGAACACCAGTTTCGATGAACCTTTCCAAGTGAGGCCGTGTTCAGCTAAGCTTAATAAAGAGAAAAACAGCAAGGACCATCTGGAAAACACTCTTCCGGAGTCGCGAAAGATAGTGGCAGCCTTTGCCCAACCTGCTATAAATAAGTGTCTCAGGAAAAAAAACACCCGATTTTCAAATCTGTTTCTACTTAATACAGCTGCGATGGAGTTTATTTAGCTTTTCCCTATAGCAGGAGGACTGTTTGCATTTTTATGACAAGGGTCTAAATGTGTTTCACAGCCACTGCCACTGCCATTAGTTTGAGGAACCACACACCACTTGGACCTGTCTGTTTGCTTCTGCGGCACACAGCGGTGGCCCCGGTGGCCTCTACGCCACGAAACTGGCCTCCAAAGCCCAGATTTATGATCCTGCTTCCTCTCCCAGTCTTGCAACCATCACCCAAATCCTGGCTGCCTACTCAGAATGACCAAGTGTCCTGGGCTACGAGTCAATTATTTATCTGCCTGGACTTGGCACGCCGTGGATGTCTGCCAAGCTCACTGCCTCTTCCTTCAGGACGACAAGGAAGGATCGACCTGCTCTCCAGGGGAGGCTAGAACTCACCCATGCAGGGTGTGCTGCTGGCTTGGCCCACCCCGATGTCCTCAGCTTTTCCACCTCTCCTCACTGGCGGAGCCTGACCCTCGGGATGCCTTCAGACACTCCTTGGGAAAGGTCAGTCGGCCTCGATGGCCGCACCATGACCCTGCCCGCACTGAGGTCGGCACTGAGCGCCGCCCATGGCCCATTGCACTCCAAAGACCGGCAGGACACACTGACCTCAGGATGCTTGCCTGGGTAACGTGTGACCCACCTCTCTGTTCTCCCTCTGGGACAGCGCGCATCCCAGTTCCATGTTTTAGCCCCAGGATGCCTCCCCTGAGAATGCTTAACCCTTCTCTCTAGCCTTTCAAGGGACCCTCCGAAAGAGGAAGGCTAAAGGCTTGTCCCAGCGGCAGCCGTCCCCCTGCTGCTGTTGACCACAGGCACTACCAGGTCTATCTGCCTACAGGGAACTGGGGAGGCTGAGAAGGACCACCGAGATCTGAATGCCCCGGCATCTTGAAAAATACCCCATCTGCCCACCACTGACATTCTCCCTCAACAGCCCTGGAAAACATAGACATTAGTGGCGGGTAAAGGGCTGCCACGATCCGAAATGAGTCTATTACAGGGTTACGCACAGAGCTCTCCCAAGTACACTAACGGGCTAAATTAATTGGTTCAGGCTTAAGATGCTACAGGAGAAGTGACAGTGGAGAGGGGGTAGGGTGGACGAAGATGCCTGCTGGCTTTGAAGGCATGCCTGGAATCAGGTGCGCATGAAAAAGAAATTAGGGAGGAATAAACCTGCTCTATGAAAAACCAGAAAAGCCCTTATTATTACAGTACCCCTACTTACCTACACCTTATTTAGTTGCCTGCCTTAAAAAAAAAAATCTCTCTGCTTATACAATCTTACAGACTCATCCACCAACCTTAGAGTGAAATCAGGCAAATGACACACCTCCAGGTGTTCATTCTTTGCCCCCATGAACAGTATATATAAAAGTCTGGGGGATAAACTGTGTCCTTTACTATTTCAAAATCAATTCACCAAAACCCACAAATTACTTATTAAACCTTGGTCTACACCAGTGTTTCTCAACCAGGGGCGATTTTGCCTCAGAGAGGACATTTGACGAATTCAGGAGATATTGTGGATTGTCACAACTGCGGTGGCCAGGAACAGTGCTACTGGCATCCAGTGGGTAGAGGCCAGACGGGCTGCTGATATCCTACAGCGCACAGACCCACTGACCCCAACAAGGAAAAATCTGGCCTAAAATGTCAACAGGGCCAAGGTGGAGAAACTATGTGCTAGATAAAACCAAAATGCTCAGCCTTTAATATTCATCTATTTGGCAGTCCTCAAAGGGAGAAGATGTCATTTCCCTTGACATTTAAGGTTGGTTTACATATACGTTAGCTAAGGACATGTTTATTCCTTTCCAAACAAGTGCCATAGGTTCTCAGTCTGGACCTAGGAACATTAAAGAAATACTGTGAGAGGGGTGCCTGGCTGGCTCAGCTGGTTAAGTGCCTGACTCGGTTTTTAAAAATACTTATCTTTTTGAGAGAGAGGGACTATGGGGGAGGGGTAGAGGAAGAGAATCTTCAAGCTGACTCCACCCCCCTCCCCCACTGTTGAACAGGAAGTCGGAAGTCCAACACAGGGCTCAACCCCACAATCCATGGGATCATGACCTGAGCCTAAACCAAGAGTCAGATGCTCAACCGACTGACCTACCCAGGCACTCCCATGTACCTGAGTCTTGATTTTGGCTCAGGTCATGATCTCAGGGTTGTGAGATCGAGCCCCACGTTGGGCTCTGTGCTGGGTATGCAACCTGCTTAAGATTCTCTCTCTCCCTTGCCCACTGCTTACATGCTCACTCACATTTTCTTCCCCCCCCTTTCTCTCTCCCCCTAAAAGAAAGAAAGAAATACTGCAGTGATGGCAGGGGTAGATAGGGTGCATTTTAAATGCATATTTCATCAGTCTAAATGGATGGAAATTAATATCCCATAAAATAAAATGATTCTCTAGTTATGTTCCATACAAAACCAAAATCAATACATCGTATTTTACTTAACCTGCAATTAGAGCTTTTTAAAAAAACGAAAACAAGGAAATGCCATTCTTTTCCATTTCTTGCTAACTGGGTACACATTTCTGAACATGAGGCATAGAAAACAAACAAGCAGACAAAAACCTTTTTTTTTTTAAAGCAGATTTTTCCAGAGCATAAAAAGCTTCCTGAATCATTCCATTTTATTTATTGTAGATTCAATCATTCTTAGTGAGCAAAACTTGCAGCCCATTCTCTTGGTTATGCCTGCCTGGCTTTCCAAATGCCCTCAAAACTGGGATGATGAATCATATACTTTGGCCCCACTGTGTCAATTAATAGTAAGCGAAGAATCCCACACAGCCAAGACAGGACTTTCTGCCTGATGTTTCTGTGTATGTGGGAGCGTGAAGTTGGGACGGAGTGGGGGGGGGGGGGGGGCGTCCTTCAGCCAATTGTTTCCAGAGCGTCTTAAGTGCAGGTGTTGAGATTCTCTTAACTTCCTTCAGTTCTAGAATATTCTGTGTGGCTCTACGGTGCCCCTAACATGGGGGTGGGCTTTCTTC
Organism: Mustela nigripes; assembly: GCF_022355385.1. Lineage (NCBI taxonomy): Eukaryota > Metazoa > Chordata > Mammalia > Carnivora > Mustelidae > Mustela > Mustela nigripes. The sequence continues at coordinate 110,594,377 of NC_081575.1, read as the reverse complement.
AGGAGAAATGCAGGTTCCTAGAGTTGGCCTAGAGCTTCCAGGCTTCAAGTAGGAAGGAAACAATGGCTTACAGTTATACATCATGACCCTACCAGGCCACCATTCCTTTCTCTGAATTATACGGCCAAAGTAGCCATTCGCACAAAAGTAAAAATAACAACAACGACAAAAACGCCCCCAATGCACCCAGTCTTGGCTGCCAGCAAGGCCCGAATCTGCTGCTGAAAAAGAGCAGTTGCTGCAGTGCAGCTGGAGGAGCTTTTCCAGGGAACTGGTAATACCCTGGCTGTTAATGAATTATTTTTCGCCAGAATGTCGGATTCTTCCTGTGCTCCAGTAAACAGTCTGCGTCTGCCATGGGAAACAAAACCAGCTCCTTCCGAGGAGCTCAAGGAGGTCAGCCAAGGGTCCCCTATGGGGGCAGCCCCCTCAGGGGCCAGAGCCACAGGGCCTGACCTATAAATCACCACAGCCCCAAGTTCATTAGTCCAGCCTTTTCCATCTACTTGGGCCGTGCCCATCTCCCAGGGAAGGGCCCAGGAAGACCACAGCGCTGGCTGGGAGCCTCCCCCCTTCCCCAGCAACCGTCCCTTTGTCCGATTTCCTCATCTGCACCACCGTGGTGTGTGAAACTGGGCTTCCTTGCATTTATTCTGTCTCTATCAGAGAAACTGTATGTATCTCCTTGCTCTTGTTTTCATCAAGCTGTCAGGAAATCACTATGTGCATCCTCTTTTCCCCTTTCCTTTCTATAAGATTGGCTCCAGCCCCAAATAACCCACTCTCACCATTAGGGTGCCTACTTGGGACACTCTTCTCCAAGCACAAATCCCCAGGAAGGATACTCCTAGACAAGGTGTTCAGGAAATCAGCTGCTCAGGCAAGAGACAGCTCTCCACTAGATAAAGATACCAGCCTGGGGGGGGGGGTGAGATGGCAGAGAGGAGAGGAAAGGGGTCACTTCACTCAAGCCAGCCCTGCCCGTTCCCAGCCCTGCCTTGCTGTCTGAGCTCCCCGAAGTTTCAGGAGCCCACACTCCTCGGGGGAACCTGACCGACCAAACATGTTAATGGAGAGCCTTGATGAGGCAACTCCCCTCCAAATAACACCTTAGCTACCGAAAATCAAAGTTGCCCGAGACCAGGCTGCCAGCCCGTGCCTCCCATCTGCCATGGAGACAGAGGGTCTTCATGTCCCCTAAAGTACCATGAGGCTGAAGGCACAGGCTGGTTTCTCTAGTTGGCTCTAGAGAAACACTGCCTAACAGAAATAATATGTTGTCACTTTTCTGGTAGGCACATGAAAAAGAGAAAAAGAAACAGGTGACATTCATTTTAATACTGTAACTTATTTGACCAATATAGTCAAAATATTATCATTGCACCACGTAATTAATATAAAAATTATTAATGAGCTATTTTGCATTCTTTTCTTTTTGTACTGAGTCCTAGAGATCACGTGCATACGTTATCCCGCTGGCGCTTCCTACTCTGGACTAAGCCACCTTCCGACTACGAATAGCCACATGTGACTTGCGGCTACTGTAGGAGATGGTGCAGATAATGGAACATTTCCATCATCGTAAAAGGTTCTATTAGACAGTGTAGTACAAGACCAAAAAGCTGTGGGAAGAAAGAGTGACAGGTGAGAGCAGGGTGAGCCATCAAGTTCCTGGAGCTAAGAATTAAAGCAGAAATGGGAATGGCAAGGATTGGGATATTCTAGAAGCCCAGACCTACTATTAAGGGAAGATTAAAATGGGCTTTTATGAGAATCCCAGGGCCCATGCCTACATTGTGGGGGGGGGGGGATGCCCCACAGCAGTGGGAAAGCCAGCAAGTATAATAATTGGTCAAAGCATCTCTGGGTTGAGCCGCCCCCATCTTAGCTCTTCTGATCTGCTTCAGGCAGGGGCTGGGGCAGAAGATCGCCAAAGTCACGTATGTTCTTTCAATAACAATTCTGGGTTTGCAATCTAATTTGGTGAAGCAGATAAAGAAACATGATCAAATTATGTGCGCCTGTGTTTGCCCATGTATGTGTGTTTGTGTGTGTGTTCTTGGTTGGAGAGGGAAGGAGGGTCATGTGCAAAATCCAGAAGTACAAATGCGACCACCAAAATCACCTCCTCGCCAGTTGCCATCAGAACACAGGAGAGGCTGTGTTCAAGAGGCTCATGAAAAAAGGTGGAGCCACAAAGGAGATGCTTTGGGTCTAGAAAGAATAAGATGATGGGCATCCAGGCAGATGAACAGGTGAGAGGAAGAAGTGGTAATCTTATCTCCAAAGACAAGAGCTGCCAACTCTATTGCAAGGATGGCACCCTGAACCCCAAATCAAGCTTAATTCAGAATCCCATGCAGGCTTTTGTACAGGGGAGAGGATAATTAGCCAACTTCTGCCCTCCATGAGCCTTGAGAGCCTCATTCTCAGAGGTCCCCTGATCAGGGAGGCAGCAGAATCACATATGGATTCCAAACCTGGTTCTCCCAGTGGCTCCAGAATTTCTAGCGGGTTAAAGGCTACCATCTTGTTGGAAAGGGACTAAGGGACTTGTGTACATGATGCATGTGCGTGGTAAGATCTCATCTCATTTTTATTGAGAATTTATTTATTCGAGACAGTTTAGAGTCAGAAATACTTTACCCATCCTTCGGTCCTTCCATGGAGAGCTAATTATTTAATCTGTCTAAGCTCAGTTTCCTCACCTGTAAAAAAGGGAATGCTCTTGCCCATACCACATAAACTTGTTGACTTGGACCTACCACAAGCTAGAAATGGAGCACGACACCAGGAACTCCAAATCCCCAAGCAAAGAAAAAACATCTCTGGATTTCTCCCTGCTGAGTCTCCCTTGATGATGACTTACAGCTGCCTCCCCCCCCCCCCCACCATTTGCTCCATCAGTTCCATCACTTAGTCACTCAACTCCTGTTTATTAAGCAACAGTTGGGCATTGGAAATTCCAAGATGACAAGACACAGTCTTTCCATCTGAAATAGTCTGGGACTATCTGGGGTCTATGCACTTGGCATGTGAGCATGTACCCTGGCTGACTGGGTTGCCCCACTGGTAGGCTCCCTGCCCCCAAGCTGGGATCCACAGTTTTTGAACATGGAGGGGCTGAGGACTCTGGCCTTTGGGAGAAATAAATAAGAGACTTGGAAGAGGGGTTAGAGGGATGTGCTGCTCCTTTAATTCATAACCACCAAAGTCGGGACTCAGACACACGACTGGAAAGTTCTCTGAGCCTCAGATTCCTTATCTGGAAAATCATGCCTCCATCACATCATGGTTTCCCACATGTGAAGCGTTTGGCAGACAGAGGACAGCGACAAATGTTAATTCCTTTCCCCTGCACTACCCTCCGCCCCCCAGATCTAAGGTTAGGGAAGGAGCCAGAGAACAGACACTGGCTCTTTTCTTATTATACATTCAGAGCATGCTGTGTGTGGAGATGGCCACATCCAGAATAACCTCCATTCAGGATCAGATGGAGTTGGGGAGGCCAGTCCCATCTAGCTTTCGGGGGGCTGCAGCTAGGGCTCTGTCAGCTCTGTCACCTCATCACACACCTCTTGCATTTTCTTTTTCTTTCTTGCTTTCCAGACGCCCTGTCTCAGAGGCTGTTTTCTGGCTACAAGACTTTTTATTTATTTTCGAGTTTTTGCCCAAATGCCCACTGACCAAGTTGTTATACTGGTGACTGGCATCACCTGGAACTCTGTTTTCTCATTTTTTTTTTCCTGAGATGGGCAGGTTTTCTGGGGCCAAACCTCAACAGCAGGACGTCTGGTGCTTCTTTGCTTGATAAAGGACCACCCCCATGTTGCATGGGCTGGTGCCAAGCTCCAGTCTGACGTGGCTCACCGTGCCCGGGCTGCCTTGGAATGCCTCTAGTAGGCATCAGTCAGGATGAGACACAAGTGGCCATTTGTAGGATATTTAAGGGGGGGCGGGGTGTGGATTCGGGGTGGGTAGGTGGCCTCTTAGGGCTTCTAAGGGGCAGGGAAATTGAGATGGCACCAGCTGTGTGTTTTGTGCGTTCCAGCCTACCCCCGACTTCTGAAAGTGGCACAGCTCCCCCTGCTCCTCTTTGAGAAGAAAAGGCAAATGACAAAACAGTGGGGCAGGGGCCACAATGCTGCCCTGGTGAGTGGCTCCCACCCGCTAGCCTCCCCAGAGCCCCCTCCCACACTGCCACCCCTCCGCTGTACCAAAAGCACATCACAATACACTTGCAAAGTTATCCCAAGTCTCTTGGTCAATCAACAAACGATTCTGAAGACTCAAAAGGAGGAAGAGAGGCATTTAGCCCACGCTGGGAAGGACCTGCGAGAAGCAAAGCAAACCTTGCATGCAAGGCTAAGAATTGTTTTCTCCCTGCTGGCTGCTTTTCTCTCTGTTCTAAAGAGAAGCTTCCAAAATCAGCTAAATAAAGGGGTCACACCAGAGGATGAGAGATAATGCTAAACCAACAAAAACAAAGACCCAAATGAAACAGAGCGAGCCATGAGAATCCGCGGTTATCAAAACTTTGTTTGGCCGTATCTATTTATCATCGCTGCACACCCGGGCTCTGCGGAATATCATTCTGTTGATGTCACTTATCCTCAGCAAAATATTTACACGTCCTTAAAAACGCCAGATGAGGGGGGCTGGCGGCAGGGCGCCCCTCAAGCCCCTCCGCGGAGGTTCTGGGCAGACCGTGAGATGCGGGCACGACAGGGGGTGGCTCCAGCGGGCACAGGTAAGAGCTACCGACAGTTCCCGGAACCCGGCCACCCAGGAGCTGCGCTCCGCCCTGCCCACCTCTCCCCTACCTGACTGCAAGCAGCAGCACACACCCGTCCCCCCCCCCCCCATATGGTGTCAGCGCCTCCTCCTCCTCTCCCTGCCTTTCTCATTGATTAAGTTCTCAAACCATTGTTAAAGCCGGGTTGCTTTTCCCTGGAAAACTGGGCTGAATTCATTAAGCTTTCCCCTGCCACAAAAGGAATATTCATAAAAGTTTGGCAGGCAAAAAGGGAGGCTGACTGCATGCCATGGGGTGGGTGACAATTCGCTCCTCCAAAGCCACCTTCTTCTTCCGTGCCCCATCCCTCTCTCCATCCATCCGTCGTGCCCCAAACCTACTCCAGGGACTTCTGATAGGGAAACACAAAGCAGCAGCTGTTTGGCAACATTTCTACCCCTCGCCGGCAACTGTGGTGGGATGCCATTTCCCCACCCAGGCGGAGCTTATCCTGAACAATAGTCGGGCTTTAAACGGCAAACAAGCAAACACACAGAGCACAACCCCAACCCCGAAAAAGCCAACGCCGAGGGAAGCGGTAACTCCCTCCGCAGCAAAAGGCACCGCTGAAACGCACGCAAAAACGCTGCGAGAACGCTGCTCGATGCCTAACATGGCAGAAAGCCCGAGCTGGTGCGGCCACCCCGGGTCTGGGCATTGGGGGGCACGAAGGCTCCCGGGACGCCGACGCACACTCACCGGGCTTCGGGGGGATGCGGGGCTGGCCGAGCGTCACAAAGACAAGCCCAGCGCGATCTGGCAAAACCCAACTTTCCACCCGGCTCGCCAGGGCCGCCAGATACGTCAACAGAATCCATCTTTCGAAGGGCCTGGAAGGCGCCGGGTTTTCCGGGCCGGGGCAGAGCGGCAAAGCCGGCGGCGGCCCGGTGCGGTGCCCGGGCGCGGAGTCCGCCGCGCGCCGCCCTCTGTGCCGGGTGCCAGCGCTGGTGGCGGCCCGAAACCCACTTCGGGGCCCCCGCCCCGCCGGCCGGCGCCGCCTCTCCGGACCCGCCAGCCAGTGCGCGGCGCCGGGAGCAGGAGCGGGGCCCGGGGACGCCGCACGGGTGGCGGCCTCGGGCCGCGTCCCCGCCCCCGCCCGGCCCTCCCAGCTGGCCCCGGCCTCTGGGCGCCGTCCTGCCCACGGGAGCAGGCCCCTCCCCGGGCGCCGGGCCCCGCCAGGCGCGCCCAGCCCGGCGCGCCCCCTGCGTCCCGGTGGCAGGTCCGCACGGGGAGGGCGGGGGAAGGGGACCCCGGCCCGCACCGGGCCACCGCGGTGGCTACCTTGCAATTGCGGCCGCCGCCTCCAGGAAGCCAAGGGGTGGTCGCGGGTGCTGGAACTCTCCGGTCTGGCGTCGCCGCCCGCCGCCTGAAGGGGGTGCGCAGCGGTGGGAGCCGCCGTCGCCGCTGTCACCGAGCCGCTGTCGCCGCCGCCGCCGCCGCTGCCGGTTGTGCGTGAGTGTGTGTGCGCCTGTGTCCGGGCGAGTGTGTGTCTGCGTGCGGCGCCCGGCCTTTACTATATACACCAAGGGGTGGGAGGAGGCGGGGAAGGGGAGGGCTTGGGGGAGGTGGCGGAGGAGGGGGAGCGGGAGGGGGGCGAGAGGGTACCCGAGGAGGCGGCGGCGGAGGAGGGACAGGTGATCTCGCCCACGGGGAGGGCGTGGCTGTGGGCGGCGCAGGGTGTTAGGAGGAAGGGGCGCCCAAGGCTCGGGCCAGGGGAGGGGGGAGATGGACATTGGGGAGGGCCCGCGGAGCGGGGATCCCGCTGCCAAGTGGCGGGCTGGGGACCATTCCAGACCCCAGGATGAAGAAGAGCGAGAACAGAGCCCCGGAGGAAGGAAGTGGCTGGCTGATGGAGGCAGGAGAGGTGGGGAGGGCCCAGCGATTACCTCCTAAAATGCCAATGTGATACAGGTAGAAGATCCTTCTCTCAAGGTGTAATATTATTAAAGGCAAAATTAGCCCCACGGACAGAATCTAATTTCCACAAACTTGCCTGAGAGGTGATTTGTTTCTTAATCTAACATTTCTTAAGCACTTGGTGTTTTGCCAGACACCAGGGCTAAGACCTGGGGTTACAGCGGTGACTGAATATGATTGCTAATTAGTAAATAAGTAGTAAGTATTAGTAGTACTATTGGTCATTTAAAAATAAAATAACCTAAATTCTATAAATGTTTTAAGAGAGCGAAGGAAGCAACTGCACTGGTTGAATTAATCCTTACAGGGGTAAAGATTTTTTTTTTTTTTTCCTGGAAATCAAAGCAGGACGAAGGTAGTGGAGAAAGAATGGCAGAGCTGATGTTACTTTAATCAGAGCAGAGAACAGTCTGGATCCAGCTATGCTTTGCATGTTCAGTCCTCCATCTCAACAGCGTGACTAGTAACCATGACTTCCCTCTTGTAGAATTTGGGGTGGCCACACAGAATGTGAAAGACCTAGAGAGCAGCCTGGCAAGTTTATAATTAGTATGGGAACCTGAACTTGTATTTGAGAGGTTCTGGTCAAACCCTGTTGTGTTACAAGCATAATGTGGTAGAAATCGGGGCCACATTATGACTTTTGTGGACAATTCTGCCTTTGTGATTTCCCCTCTCCATTAAAAAAAAATACCTAAAAGTGATATTTTATAGTTGTATTGGTGTAAAGACAAATGTATTAATGTTATGTGTTAGTACATTTCCTTCAACCTAGAAGATCAATTTTTCTTTTGATTTTAAATGACATGAAAACATTTCTGTGGCCTCTGAAAAGTATTGTGAGCTACATGCACAGTGCCCACTGCTTGTAAGAAAGAAGTAAGCTCTGGTGGTACCATTCCTTGATTCTGAATTTCCTCTTTTGCGGGAAAAAAAAAAAACCAGTTAAATTAAGAAGTACTCAGTTGACATAGAGGCGGAAAGACACACAGTGTAACTTTAAGAATTGATAATAAGGAATATCAACAGAAAGTACCAGTTCCTACTTGTTTCGGTCAGGCTCTTGGGGTCTTAAATCAGCTTCGAGTCATTAATGATACCTGTGGAAGTATTTGTCTGTGAATGTGTCTTCAACCATTCCAGTAGCCAAAGACTTCCTCTAGAGATCTCACAAATGTTTGAATCCTTGGATCAGGTATATGAGGTCTGTGTTGCCAGGACTAAGCCTGAATACAACTAAAGACACAGCTGGGCAATTATAATTGGGCAAGTTCATGGATGAAAGATCCATAAAGGTTTTGTGTGTGCCGAGGGGGTATGTGTGTATAAGGTAGGGATTGATACCCTGGAAGGCAATTACTAGCCTATTTCTTTTGTTGGCCTCATCACAACCCTGAGTTAATGTTTGATCCTTGCTGGCAGTACTGATTCATATTTGCTGCTCTTTGAGGGGCTTGTGTTTTCAGGAGAGACTATATTGATTCAGATTAATGCATAATAAACAGGCATTATGGTTCCACAGAAGTGTACAGTGTCACCCTTCTGTATTTTCATCGTGACTGCCGTTGCAGAGAGAAGGAAAACGAAGAAGTCCATAATTATAGAGCAGGTTTGGATAGGGGAGGAGATATCTGGGGACAGAAATAAGACCTTACTATGGAAGAATCGTATTCATATAGTTAAAGGGATGCCCAAGAAAGTGGAGGGAAGAAACAGTATGCCCAAATAGCGGGAAAGAACCCCCCAAAAATCTTCCAGGTCTGTTCAGGATGATTTTCTAGATGTCTGATTTTAAAATTTGGTGATTTTAAGTAAGGACTCAAGAAACTTCCCATCTCAGATCTGAATCTTTGCTCTATACCTTGCTTTTCTAACATAGCATCTCCTCATAATCTAGTTTTTACATACATGTCAGAAGGATGATTCATTTATTTATCCATTAAACATCTATTAAGCACCTGCTGTATGCCAGTCACTAAGCTAAGGGCTATAGTTAGAGAAAGGGTTAACATATGGTTGCTGACTCCAAGGAGCTCAGAGGCCAATAAACGAACTGCTAACAATACAGTGTGATACTATGTAGTGCACGGGGTTTTATCACATCGACTAGGTGAGCCCCAAAGGGGGGGGGGGGCTAGCCTTGTGTTGGGAAAGGGCAGAGAGTGGTATGGGGCAGAGCAAACAGAGGAGACTGCACAGACATGGCGATAAGAGCTGAGCACTCAGAAATAAATGGGAGCTTTTCAAAGTAAGGGAAAGACATTACAAATGAAAGGAACCGCAGGCACAAAAGCTCAGATGCAAAGCACATTCTGGAGGCTGCAAATATTCTGTGAGACTGCGGTGGAGGCCCTGAGAATAATTGGGGGGGGGGGGCTGGAGGGCAGCTGACAGCCCTCCTCTGTCGTCTGTCATGTAAAGGAGTTTCTTGCACTCAAGGAAGGCTTTAAGCAAGGGATGACTGAGAAAGATTTGGGTGGAGGAATGCTCCCTCTGTTGGTAGGTGTGAAGGGCTGACCGGAGGGAGTGACGTTGGCAGCAGGGAGAACAGGTGACAGGGCCTGTGGCAATGATCAGGGCTTGAATCCTGCTAGGACCAGCGGAGATGAAGGGCAGGACCTTGAGGCCAGTTGTACTCAGGATTGACAGGACTCAATGACGGAGGGCACGGGAGGAGTTAGGGTAACTGGTACCTGGCTTTCTGGACTGGGTGATGGGGTGGGGGTGCGGTAAGCACTGAGAACGACATCCTGGGAAGAGAAGCAGATTTGGGACTGGAGATGATGAGTGCTCTCTGTCCCCCAGAAGCAGAATCCTGAGGCAAGGATGCAAGAGCGGAAAGTTGATCTGGAAGTGAAGGGAGGAGGCCCTCAGGAAGCGACAGCTGGTCAGGATTCTCTCCCCTCACGTTCGTGCTTGGGGCTCTTAGTCTGAAGGAGCTTCAGTACCCCTTACCTACTGCAAGTCTTACAACCTCCTTTTCCATGTGGAGGAACAGGTGGATGGACTGGGCTGGGGGCCGTGTGTCACCGGAGGCTACCAGCGTTTGTCCAAATGAGTGGAGAGCCCAGGACCTGCGAAGCGAGAAGCCAGGTCGCATGAAACGAAGTAAGAGCATGTTTATCCGCGGAAAAAAAGACCGGAAACAAAAACTAAAGCCGGGAGAGAAATCTGAAGTCACGCGGCATGAAATAATAGGCAGTGGATTTTGATTAAGTGGAAAATAGACTCCAATTTGGTTTTGGAGAGCTAAATTATTTTGCTGGATGGGAAAATACTGGCAGCAATCACACGAGTGTGTCTGAAATACTGGCCCATAAAGGACCAAGAATAGGCCGGCTCAGAGATGACCCCACGCACCCCAGCCTTCTGACGGGGAAAATGACGTTCGGTAGAGAAACACACATGCACACGCGTGTGCGCGCGCGCGCGCACACACACACACACACACACCCTTTACATAAGCCAAGTCCTCCTCTCTTTCCTCTCGTCTTTCCAGGTGCCAGACTTGCCTTTCCTTTTTTAAAAATTTATTCACAAACGAACCAGATTGATCTCTCGGTAAGAAAGGGAAGCTCGTCAAAGTGGCCCTGGGGTGTCGATGAGCGCTGACAATCAGACTATTATCCCAAGCACTCGCAGCAGGTACCTGCGGAGACGCTCCCCGAGAGCAGTGGGAGACGAGGAGCCGCGGCTCCTCAACATCCCATGCCGGGCGTCCCCCATGCCGGGCACTGTGGCGACAGCAAGGGTCCCTCTCCGCCATCCCTCGGAAGAAGAGCCGCGGGGGGCTTTCTCAGCGGCAACCCACGGGCTGTTGGGAGCGATGACCTCCCTCACAGACACACCCACGGGACCGGGCCAGCGCGCAGGTCACGGACAGACGGACGCGGGCCGCAACTTCACGGGGAGCCACGCCCCCAGGTGACGGCGTGCTCCTGCCACCCCCTCCCGTGCCGGGATGGCCCACCGGGTTTGTCCCGATGCCCGCATGGCCAGTCTCTCCAACGTGACTGACAAGGTTTCTCTTGCTGTACGAAGCTCCGGAGGTGAAAGGCCTCGACAAGGTCATGCATTTTGGGAGAGCGCATCAGTGTGTGGCACGGAGTGGACTTGAATCGTGCTGTCTGTCCTCAGCTGAGACGATTCCTCCGATCAGTGCACTGTAGGAACAATGTCACAGAAGGAGGAAACAGAATGAGAGTAAGGTGTCTCTCGCTAGGACGGCTAGCAGTTTTCGTCGCTGTTCTTTGCCTTGGTGGCTCCTGGGCCGGGTCAGCATCGGAGCTCTCGGGACACGACTCACCATCAGCCCCTGCCCACCCCGGCCCCTCGCAGGGGGACTCTCCGAGGCTCGTGGGCCCCGATTTCCGACCCACACCAGCAGTGGCTGGCTCTGACACGAAGCTGGCTTCTCCCGTCTGAGCCCCTTGTGTGCCCGAGCCATCGCTCGGCCCCTGAGACCGGCATTCCCCGGTCATCCTCTCCGTGACCCCAGCCCTAGGATGACACTTGTGGGCCTCTTTCTCTGCGTGGCTCTCAGGCCTTCCACGGAACGTGGATCTCCGCCTCCTGATCCCACTCCCTCGGCCTGGGATGGCCAGATGGCTGTCCACACGGGACAGAGCTGGTTTCTGCGACGCTGACATCCTGCCTTCCGCGGAATGCCCCAAACCTTGACAAGAGTATTTGCATGAATTGTGGACTACCACCAGCCTGGACCATCTCCTGCACTCCTATTAGCTGGGTCTTCATTACAGATTTACAGTGATTGTTTCTGTCTTTTTGAAGCACAAACATTTTACTCACAGATAAGGTGACCTTTTGAAAACTACAGTATTGCTTTAGAAAAAAATCATAATTAATATGAAAATATTTTAGAATACATATAACTTATTCTTTTCAGATGATTTTTCATTGTAACATTCATTAAGAATTATATATAACTAAAACGGCCTATTCTATCTTCAGTATAAACATTCAATCATAACCCCTCTCAATGGTTGATTATATATTCCCTTCAGGTTTTTCTCTCTATAGCATTTACCCATCTGAAATAATATTAGATATGATTTTACTCCTATTTTTGCCTCTTAATAACTTCAACTAATATACATTTCCCATAGCTTCCTAATATTACATAATCAAAATAGACATTTTCGATGGTTCCGTGAACAATTTTATCAAGTACATTCATCACCATATAGTTAGCTTTTCCCCTACTGTTGGGAGCGTAGGCTATTTCCAAATTCTGCTGTTGTAATGAACACTACAATTACTTTCTTTGTGTATATCAAGGTTCCCATTAATAATTATTTCTCAGAATAAATACATAGCTGTAATATTTCTGGGACAGACTCAGAAACACTTATATGTTGCCAAACTGATTTTAAAAAGGATATTCCACTAACTCCAAGTGTGAGCTCTGAGAGTACTTGCCTTGTGAGTACTTACCGGCCTAGCCCAAAATATTTGTTTTATTTTGTCTTAAACTATATTCACTGATTACTAGGGAGATGGGCCATTTTTGTGCTTTCTACTTGTACACCTAAGGAATATTTGTATACTTTGTCAGTTTATTTCTTTCACATACTTACTAATTAAATAAGAGTATTTGCATCTTATTTGTGTATATGTGTCCTTTATTTAAATACAGCGTAAATATAAGTCACAATAACAACAAACAAATCCCAAAAGTAGGGATGCTGGATCATATGGGATTTCGGTTTTTAATTTTTTTTAAGGAGGCTCCATACTCAGTGTGGAGCCCAGTGAGGGGCCTGAACTCATGACCCTGAGATCAAGACCTGAGCTGAGATCCAGAGTCACACACTTAACTGACTGAGCCACCCAGATGCCCCTCTATTTCTAATTTTTTGGAGGAGGCTCCATGCTGTTTTCCATGAGGGCTGTACCAATTTACATTCCCACCAAGAGTACACAAGGGGTCTATTTTCACAGTCTCCACAACACTTGCTATCTCATGTCTTTTTCATAATAGCTGTCTTAATAGGTGAAATGTTAACCTCATTGTGGTTTTGCATTTGGTTTTGCATGTGGAATTGCATTTTCTTGATGATTAATTACATTGACCACATTTTCATGTACCTGTTGACTATCTATATGTCTTCTTTGGGAAAATACCTATTCAGGTCCTTTGCCCATTTTTAAATTGGATTATTTGTGGTTTTCTGCTATTGAGTTATATGAGTTCCTTATGTATTCTGGATATTAACCTCTTTTATACCTCAGATACATGATTAGCAAATATTTTCTCTCATTCCATATGTTGCCTTTTCATTTTGTTGATTGTTTCCTTTGCTTCCTAAAAACTTTTTAGTTTTATGGAGTACCGCTTGTTTATTTTTTGCTTTTGTTGCTTGTGCTTTTGATGTCATATTTAAAAAATCATGGCCAAGACCAACATCAAGGAGCTTTTTCTGTGTTTTCTTCTAGAAGTTTTCGTTTTTGGTCTTGCATTTAAATCTTTCATCTATTTTGAGTTAAGTTTTGTGTATGGCATAAGATAAGGATCCAATTTCATTCTTTTATGCATGTATATCCAGTTTTCCCAGTACTATTTCTTGAAGAGACTGTTCTTTCCCCATTGTATATTCTTGGCGCCCTTGTGAAAGATGAGTTGACCATATATGTGTGAGTTTATTTCTGGGTTCTCTATTGTGTTCCACTGATCTATGTGTCTGTTTTCATGCCAGTACCATATTGTTTTGATTACTATAGCTTTGAAATATAATTTGAAACCAGGAAGTGTGATGCCTCCAGCTTTGTTCTTCTTGCTCAAGATTGTTTTGGCCAACTGGGGTCTCTTGTGGTTTCATTTATCCCTTGGATGCAAAGATGGTTCAACATACACGAATCAACAAATGTGATGCACCACGTTAACAGAATGAAGGATAAAAACCATATGATCATCTCAGTAGATATAGAAAAAAGCATTGGAAAAAAATTCAACATCCTTTCATGATAAAATCTCTCAAAAAATTAGGTATAGAAAGAATATACCTCAACCTAATAAAGCCAATATATGACAGGTCCACAGCTATTATCATACATAACAATGAAAAGCTACAAGTTTTCCTCTAAGATTAGAAATAACACAAGGGTGCCCATTCTTTTCACTTCTAGTCAACATAGTACTGGAAGTCTTAACTAGAGCAATTAGGCAAGAAATAAAAATAAAAGGCATCCAAACTCAAGAACAAATTAAATTGTCTCTTTGCAGATTACAAGATCTTATATAGAAAAACAACTCTAGGGGCGCCTGGGTGGTACAATCAGTTAAGCATCCACATCTGAATCTTGATTTCAGCGCAGGTTGTGATCTCTTGGTCGTGGGTCAGGCCCATGTTGGGCCTGTGTTCAGCACAGAGTCTGCTTTAGATTATCTCTCTCCCTCTCTGTCCCTCTGCCTGCTCATGTTCTCTCTGTCTAAAATAAATCTTTTTAAAAAAAATACTTAAAAAGAAAAAACTCTAAAGACTCCACCAAAAAACCGTTAGACCTAATAGACAAATACAGTAAAGTTGCAAGATACAAAATCAATAGACGAAAACCAGTTGTGTTTCTATACACTAACAACACACCATCTGAAAAAGAAGTTGGGGGGCGGGGGACACAGTTCTAATAGCATCAAAAAGAATAACATACATTGGAGTAAATTTCACCAAGGAGGTGAAAGCTCTGTACATTGAAAACTCTAATACAGTGATGAAAAGAAATCAATGAAGACACAAATAAATGGAGAGATACCTTGTGTTGTTAGATTGGAAGAGTTAATATTGTTAAAGTAATCTAAAAATTCAGTGCAATCCCTATCAAAATTCCAAAGGCATTTTTCATAGACATAGAAGAAACAATCCTCATACTCACATACAACCAAAGAAGACCCTGAAGAGCCAAAGCAATCTTGGGAAAGGAGAAGACAATGAGAGTTTTTTTGATTATGAAAGACTGTTGAATCTCGTTAAACGTGTTTTCCGCATCAATTACTAGTGATTAACTGATTTTTCTCCTTTAGTCTGTTGATATAATAGATTCCATTGATTTATTTTTTAAGACTTTATTATATTTTAGAGCAGTTTTAAGTTCACAGAAAAATTGAGAAGGTATGGATTCTCCATATGGCCCCAACCCCTCCACATACACAAGCCCCCCATATCAGTATCATTCACAAGACAGATACATTTGTTATAATTGATGAACCTATACTGACACAGCATAATCTCCTAAAGCCTTTGGTTTCCTTCTTAGTGTTGTACATTCTACAGATATTGACAAATGTACAATGACATTTCGTCATCATTATAATATCATACCAAGCACTCTCACTGCCTTAAAAATCTTCTGTGCTTCAGCTAATCATTCCTCCTCTCTCTCCCAACCCCTGGCAACCATTGATCTTCTTACTGTCTCCATAGTTTTGCCTTTCCCAGATTGTCATATATTGGATTCATAAGTATGCAGATTTTTTCAGATTGGCTTCTTTCACTTAGTAATAGCATTTAAGGTTCTTTCATGTTTTTCCATGGCCTGATAGCTCACTTCTTTTTAGTGCTGATTAATATTCCATTGTCTACACGTACCATGGTTTATTTATCCATTTGCCTACTAAAGGGCATCTTGGTTGCTCTGAAGTTTTGGCAATTATGAATAAAGGTGCTATAACTATCCATGTGCAGGTTTTTGTGTGGACATTAAGTTTTCAGCTCCTTTGGGTAAATACCAAGGAATGTGATTGCTGAATCCTAAGGTAAGAGCACATTCAGTTTTATAGGAAACTACCAAACTATCTTCCAAATTAGCAGTACCATTTCAAATTACCACCAGTGATGTAGGAGAGTTCCTGTTGCTCCACATCCTCACTAGCATTTGGTGTTATCAGTGTTCCAGATTTTTGGCATCCTAATACATGGGAAGTGGTATCTCACTGTCATTTTAGCTTGCATTTTCCTTATAACATATGCATGTTATAACATATTCCCTTATAATAAATGATAAACACATAACATTTTTATATGCTTATTCATCATCTATACATCTTCTCTAGTGAGGTGTTTGTTAAGGTCTTTGGCTATTTTTTAATTGGGTTGTTTTTTCTGGTTGAATTTTAAGAGTTCTTTGTATTTTTGGATAACGGCCCTTTATCAGACATGTCTTTTGAAAATCTTTTCTCCCAGCCTTGTCCTCTAATTCTCTTGACATTGTCTTTTGCAGAGCAGAACTTCTTAATTCTAATAAAGTCCAGCTTACCAATTATTTCTTTCATTGATCATGCCTTTAGTGTTATCTAAAAATCACTGCCATTCCCAAGTTCATCTAGGTTTTCTCCTATGTTATCTTCTGGAAATTTTATACTTACATTTTACGTTTAGGTCTATGATTCAGTTTGAGCTAATTTTTGTGAAAGGTGTAAGGTCTGTGCCTAGGTTAATTTGTTTTGTGTGTGAATGTCCAGTTGTTCCAGCATCATATACTAAAGAGACTATCTTTACCATGTTGTATTTCTTTTGCTCCTTTGTCAAAGGTCAGCATTAGTACGTTTTTGAACGTTGAACCAGATTTGCATAACTGGGATAAATTCTACTTGGTCATGGTGTATTCTTTTTATACATTGTTGAATTTGATCTGCTAATATTTTGTTGAGGACTTCTGGGTCTAAGTTCAGAGCAGTCCTGTTGTGTAGGGGTTTTTTATGTTTTGTTTTTCAAATTTGTTTTTGGCGGTACCAGTTGTTCTAGTTTTGGTGTCAGGCTAACATTTGCCTCATAAAATAAATGAGAAAAATTTCCTCCTCTTCTGTTGTCTAGAAAAGATTTGGTATAATTGGTGTTTGGTAGAATGCTCTTATGGAACTAGATTTGAAGAATTCTATTTGGAGGAGTTTTAAAACTACAAATTCAGTTTCTTTAGTGGTCATAGTACTATTCAGATCACCTATTTCATTTTGGTTGAGTTTTGGTAGCTTGTGGTTTTAGAAGAATTGGTCCATGTCTTCTAAGTTGTTAAATTTATTGGTGTAAACCATTTGTAGTATTCCTTCATTAACTTTTTCATAATTAATAAGATCTGTAGTGATAGCCCCTGTTTAATTACAGATAATTGGTGACTTATTTCTTTTCTATTTCCATTCTTTTCAGCTGTATTAGAACTTCATCAATATTATTTTACTTTTTATGAACCAAAACTTTATTTCATTAATTTTGACTATTATTTTCCTATTTTCAACTTCATTTATTTCTGCTTTTTATTATTTCTTTCCTTTTTCTTGCTATGGTATATTTTACTCTTCCTTTCCTAGTTTCTTGAGGTAGAAACTTTGGTTATTGATTTTTGATCTTAGCTTTTTTCAGCTATAAATTTCCCTCTCAGGACTGCTTTAGTTGCCTCCCTTATATTTTCTTCTTGTTGTGTTTTTATTTTCATTTCTTTTGTGTATTTTTTATTTCCTTGGAAACGTCCTCTTTGTCACTTGAATTATTTAGGAGTGCTTAATTTTCAGGTGGTTAGAGATTTTCTTGTTGTTGTTTTTTTTTCCTCTGTTAGTGGTTACTAGTTTGATTACCTGTGCTCAGGAAACATGCTAAGTATGATCACAATGCTTTCAAATTTGTTGTATTTTGCTTTATGCCTCTAGATGTTTATTTTGGTAACTGTTACATGGATGCTATTATTGGGTAGAGTGTTTTATATATGCCAATTAGATACTGTTGGTTGATTATGTTGTTCAGATTTTCTATATCCTCTTTGATTTTCTGCCTAATAATTAATTCTTCAATTGCTGAGAGGCATATGTTGAAGTCCCTGACTGTAGTTGCAAACTGATCTATTCCAAATTCAGCTCTATTAGTTTTTGCTTCACTCATTTTAAGACTCTGCTGTTTGCATACACAGAGTCATTATAGCTAATCAATGCTTTGACCTTTTTATTATTATGTAATATCCCTCTCTGTCTCTGCTAATTTTCTTTCATCTGTAGTCTACTTTATCTGATATTAATATAGCCTCTTCTGATTGTTTAAATCAGTGCTTGTATAGTCGATCTGTTTCTATCCTTTTACTTTCAACCTACCTATAACATAAAATTTGAAGTGAATTTAATATTTTATTTATTTATTTGAGAGAGAGAGTGTGTGAGAGAGAACATGAGAGGGGAGAAGGTCAGAGGGACAAGCAGACTCCCTGTGGAGTTGGGAGCCCAACATGTGACTCAATCCTGGGACTTTGGGATCATGACCCGAGCTAAAAGTAGTAGCTTAACCAACTGAGCCACCCAGGCACCCCTTGAAGTGAATTTTTGATAAACTGCATATATTTGGTCCTTTAAAAAATATATTTTATTTATTTATTTATTAGAGAGATGGAGAGAGACGACAAGTAGGCAGAGCAGCAGGCAGAGGGAGAGGGAGAAGCAGGCTCCCTCACCGAGCAGGGAGCCCGATGCAGGACTGGATCCCAGGACCCAGCGACCATGACTCAAGCTGAAGGCAGCTGCCCAACCAACTGAGCCACCCAGGCGCCCCTATTTGTTCCTGTTTTTTAACTCATTCAATGCGTCTTTTTATTGGTGTATTCAGACCATTTACATTTACTATAATTACTGATATATTAGAACGTAGGTCTGCCATTTTATTATTTGTTTCTTAATTGTTCCTTTTTTCTCTTTTTGTGTTCCTGTGGATTACATGAACTTTTCTGGGAATTCATCTTGCATTATTCATAGTGTTTCTGAATGTCTCTTTATATAGCATTCTTAGTGGTTACTCTGGATATTACAACAAAAATATGTGATGTAGTACAGTCTACATCAACAGTTTGCGACTTTAAGTAAAGTGTGAACTCTTACTTCCATTTAGGTCCCTTTACTCTCATTGCTTCCAGCCATTATTGTCTGGATATCAGATGGTATTATAACTTTTGTTTCGGTCATAAAATACGATTTGTAAAATTTGGGAGAAGAAGGATAGTCTATTGTATTCAGCCATATGGCTGCCCTTTCTATTGTTCAAGGACATAAATTACAAAGATTAGGGCAGAAATAAATGGAAAAAAGACCAGATAGACAATAAAAAAATCAATGAAACTGAGGGGTTTTTTTTAAAAGCTAAAATTGAAAAAAACTTTAGCTAGACTAAGAAAAGATTCAAATAAATTATAAATTAAGTGGGAGACATCACAACTGATACCACAAAAACAAAAAGGATCACAAGAGACTACTATGAAAAATTATGTGCCAACAAAGTGGACCTCCTAGAAGAAATGGATAAATTTCTAGAAAGGTACACTTATCAGGACTGAATCATGAAAAAACAAAATCTGAACAGACTAATAATGAGTAAGGAGGTTGAATCAGTAATAAAAAAACTCCCAACAAAGAAAAACCTAGGACCAGATGGCTTCACTGGTGAATTGTACCAAACATTTAAAGAAGAACTAATGCCAATCCTTCACAAACTCTTCCAAAAAATCAGAGAGGAGGGAACATTTCCAAACTCATTTTATTATGCCAGCATTACCCTGATACCAAAGCCAGACAAGTACACTAAAAGAAAATCACAGGCTTTTATCTTTGATGAAGATAGATGCAAGAATCCTCAACAAAATACCAGCAAATGAACTCAACAGCACATTAAAGGCATCATACACCATGACCAAGTGGAATTTAACCCTGGAATGCAAGGTGGTTGAACATATACAAATCAGTAAGCATGATACATCACATTAACAGAATAAAGGATAAAAGCCATATCGTCTCAATAAATGTAGAACAATTCAACATCCTTTCATGATTAAAAAAAAAAAAACCACCTCTTAACAAATGAGGTATAGAAAGAATGTATCTCAACATGACCAAGGCCATATATGACAAGCTCCTAGTTAACATCACACTGAAGGGTGAAAAGGTAAAAGCTTTTCCTGAAATATTGGGACCAAGACAAGGATGATCACCTTCACTACCTCTAGCCGTTATAATACCGGAACTTCTAGCAGAAACAATGAGACAAGAGAAAGAAATAAAAGTCACCTAAACCGGAAAGGAAGAAATGTAATTGTCTCTGTTGATTACATGATCTTATATATAGAAAAACCTAGACTCCATAAAAAAACCTCTAGAACTAATAAACAAATTCAGCTAAGTTGCAGGATACAAAATTAACTTCCTTCTTGATGCTTCAAGATTCCTTCTATTACAACTTCCTTTCTGCTTGAAGAACTTCCTGTAGCCATTATTTAAGAGTAGATCTGGTAGCAACAAATTCTTCTAATTTTTCTTTTTCTGTAAATGTCTGATTCCCTTTCACACCTAAAGGACATTCTTTCCTTTCAGAACTTGAGAAATTCTATACCACTTCCTTCTGCCTTCCTTGGTTTCAGATGAGAAACCCACTGCTTTTCAAATTGGTCTTCCCTCATAGGTAATGTGTCATTTCTGCTGCTTTCAAGGTTTTATCTTCGCCTTCAGCTTTTGGAGGTTTACTTATAATGTTTTTACACGATTAAAAAAAAAATAGCCTGTTGGGGCTTGCTCAGAATCTTGTATCTGTGTGTTTTCTTTTGTTAAATTTGGAGTGTTTTAAGTCATTTTTTTTCTTTTTTAAAAAGACTGTATTTATTTATTAGAGAGAGAGAGCACAAGCAGGGGAGAGGGAGAAGCAGGCTCCCCACCAAGCAGGAGCCCAGCACAGGGCTCAATCCCAGCACTGTGGGAATATGACCTGCATCGAAGGCAGACTCCTAACTGACTGAGCCACCCTGGGGCCCCAGATGTTACTTTTTCTTTTTCTTTAATATTTGTTCAGCTCCACTCTCTTTCTCCTCTTCTCTTGGGACTCCAATGCTACGAATGATTTCCCTGTTATCCCACAGTTTCCTGAGAGTCTGTTTATTATTTTATTCCAATCCATTTTCTGTCTTTTTCAGATTGGGTAAATTTTACTAATTTGTTCTCAAATTCATTGATTCTATCTGCTGACATATTTACTCTAGTATTGAGTTCATTTAGCAAGTTTTAAAATTTGGGGTACTGTAGTTTTTCAGTTAGAAGATATCTGTTTCAATCTTTTTCATAACATATTTTTCTGAGATTTTCTCTTTTTTCTTTTATTTCACGAGAATTTATTATTGCTTGTTGATGCTTTTTGTGATGGCTACTTTAAACTCCTTGTCAGATCATTCCAACATCTGAGTCATCCCTGTGTTGGCCTCAGTTGTTTGTCTTTCATTCAACTTGTGATTTTCCTGGCTCTTAATATGATGGTTGATTTTCTTTTCTTTTCTTTTCTTTCTTACGATGGGTGACTTTTGATTGCATCCTGGACATTTTTACTATTATGCTATGAGACTCTAGATCCTATTTAAATCTTTTATTTCAACAAGTAGTTCTCTGTTTAGGTTTAGCATGCAGGTCCTGACCTATTTTTTTGTGGTGTGGCTTGATTGACAGCTTAATTTTCAAAGCCTTTGTAGTATTTTCTGGAGTAACTTTGCTTATCTGGTGCTGCAGGAACTCCCACTGGTCCCTTGTGGTGCTGCTTCAGGGGAGCAAAGGGGTTGCCCCAGTCAGGGACCCCTGATGTCTCTAGGTAGAGGAAGGGAATCAATGGACCATTGCGATGAAGAACATTTCCAGAGCCAAGCAACTTGTTGCGCAGAGCAGAGTCTCTCTTGCCAGTGCCAACCTAGCACTTGGTGTCTCTTGGCAAGGGAGGAGTCTCAGGTCTGGCAAAGGAGGAGAACACTTCCTTTAGCTGCTTGCTTTTAGTGGGGCTCCTAATCAACCCCCCCCTCCCCCCGCCAGCACTGTCAGGATCACCTGTGTTGTCAGAAGGCCTACTATTTGATCTGGTGAAGAAATGAGCCCACCTGGCCTGCCCTGTGGTGCTAGGTTGAGGGTCTGAAAATGCCAGGCCTGGGTGGCCTTCTTTCGTTGGGTGGTGAGACATCCCGCTGCTGTGTTGTTCCTATGGTCCTAGGATTCCAAACCAGCTTGCCTTTCTCTTCCCACCTCCTGGAGTGTTCCTTTGGTTGCCGCTTGAGTCCTTTCCAGGGTTTATAGTTGCACTTAGCAGGGAGGAGCAGGGAGAAATGGGTCTAAGCCATCTTGTCCAGAACAAAATTGCCTTCTAATTTTTAACTATTTATTTAAAAACTAAAGAACAACCGAAGAAAGTATCATTCTGATTGTTATATGATTGCTACTGGAAATAATTTTGGTATAGAAATTAAGGCATTTAAAAAATGATCTGCTCCAGGTGTACAATATACGAGCTATGCTGCTGAGAGGGAGCAAAGTAAAAGGAGAGATCAGAAAGGCTGTGGAGAACAGCCTTGAAGTCAAGGGTGGAAAGAGTGTTAAGAAGCTGAGAGAGGTTATTATTTTATTTGCTTTATGATGGGATTAGAAACAAGAGCATCTGAAGCATTAGGTTGCTTGCCCAAAATTGCTTTCACATTTGGCTGCAGGATGGTTGCAGAATTCAGGATTATGACATTCCAAGACCATGGTAACAGCACACTGTTTCCCAGGGTGCCACTTTGAAACTCCAAACACAACATTTTCTAGAAGATAGTCTACAATAGCTAAGTACCTTTTGCCTATCTAGCAAATGAACAGAAGGTTTCAAAAGAAACAAATGTTTACTAAATTTGACTAGTATTAAATGTCTGTTATTAATTGTCTCTTAAGCACCCTGCATGGAGGGGGCTTAATGTTCATGAATTCATTTCAAGATAATAATTACCACTGGAGTGCTTACTCTTAGAGGGAGACTATTAAATTATAATTGGCATTTGGATAAGTCTGTAAAACCAGTTCTTATGTCTTTTTTTAAGCGTCTGATTTCTCAAATTTATCTGTGACAATTTCTAATATTTCACATTTCTCCAAGCTTCTTTTGCCCGTGATCACTTTCATATAAGCTAAACCTTTGTTCCCAATAGTATATGCAGGATTCCCAATAAAGGCTGACTGCTTACTAATTAAATGTGTTTCAGTCTTTCATTAGATCTTTTTATACAACAATATCTATATCCCTGCCTTTTTCAGGTTCAATTTTTAGAAATCTACTGAAAGACTCAAATAAATAAATATAAATATATATACACATACGTGTGTGTATTTATATATAAATTTATAATATTTACGAGTCTTTTTCCAAAGAGAATTTTATTTTTTGTTTTAATGGTGAGGCTTTTTGTTTTTTAAGATTTTATTTATCCATTTGACAGAGAGTGAGAACACAAGCAGGCAGAGCAGCTGTCAGGGGGAGAGGGAGAAGCAGGTTCCCTGCTGAGCAGGGAGACCAATGCGGCGCTCAATCCTAGGACCCTGGATCACGACCTGAGCCGAAGGCAGACGCTTAACCGACTGAGTCACCCAGGCACCCCAAGACATTGTTTTTAAAGAAATTTAAGACAAGAGACTTCCTTCCCCCAAAATCCTCCAGGAAAACTATCTCTAAATGAAACCAAACTGCAGATAGCATTCTGGATGAAATTCACTACCTGATACAGAAGGTTTATGTATTTTGGCAAGTGCAATTGGGCTGTGATTATTTGTTATTTTGAGGCATGGGAAACTACTCACTGGAAATAGATTAAGGTATCTTTGGAAAATCTCTTAACACTTTCAAGATGTTGGGATGCCATCTCACCTACCCTGAATTTCCTCCAACACATGAAATGGCCTCTCGGCATCCAGAAAAAGTGAACCAAGCTTCCAGAAGTGTCTGTCTTGCAGTGAGCTGACACTTCTGCCTGAGGTGCAAGTGCTTTCAAGGGTCTTAGCTTCCTCCTGCCTGTCTGAGAGTATCTGTGGTAAAAGTTATGATGCTTTGGTAACTTCAGACCTCAACTCATGGCTGAGCTATTAAATCATGACTCTATGAGCAGGTGAGATGGCAAGGATTTGAGTACAAACGATCAGGTTTATAAATTACAGGTGCAAGAATTCACCCAACAGTATAATTATGACTCAACTTGGAAGAATCTAAGGGTCAGAGCCACAAAATACGATGTACAAATGATTTCACCAAGAAGAGTGATGTACTCCTTTATAGGGCAGGCTCTAACAGCTATAATTCTGCAACTTGAGGCAAGAGGAAGCAAATCTGCCCTTGCAAACCTGCCTAGAAGCGCCAATATGATTGGTTCTCCTCCTCATCCTTTTTCAACATAAGATCATCAACTAATGCTCCAGAATATTCCCCTGTGCCAAAAACTGCCCTCCCATGAAGTGAACAGGTAAAAAGCCACTGATGTTTTATCTGCAGTGTGGCTGGCTCAGCAGTGCCAAGGCACACTGGAGAAATAATTATTTGATGTTAAATAATCATTTGCTTATTTGATAATTAAAAAAATCCCAAATCATTATTGCAACCCAGATGTCTCCTGGGGGATATGGATTGAGTCAAATTAATCCAAGCTCCCTGGATCGTAACTCCACCTGCTTATTCACAGCCACCAGTGCTACAGTTGGAAATCTGTGCCCCTCCTCCCCCAAATTCATATATTGAAATTCTACTCCGCAAGATGATGATATTAGGAGGTGGTGGCCTATGGGAGGTGATTAGGTCATAAGGGTAGAGCCATCATGATTGGGATTAGTGCTCTTATGAAAGAGACCTCACAGAGTTCCTTACCCATTCTAGCATGTGTGGATACAAGAAATCAGCAGTCTGTAACCTGGAAGTGGACCTTCAGAATCCAATCATGTTGGCATTCTGATCTTGGACTTCCAGCCTCCAGAATTGTGAGAAATAAATGTTTGTTTATAAGCGACCCAGTTTAGGGTATTTTTATTACAACTGCCCAAAGAGACAGCTTCCTGGAAAAGCCCCCTCCCAACCAAGTATTCCTGGATGTCCCTGGAGGGGTTTCACAGTGAGCTCGGGAACCAGTATGGCAGATGCAGCCTCCGCACATCCACTGTGATCAAATTTTTCTCCTCTCCTGCAATGGCTTCCCATTGTCAGTGTCGTCTACTCAAAAGTGGAGTGAGGGTCTCTTCCCAGGGCTGCTGATGAGGGTGGGAACTTCAGTTTCCCACGGAGTACACTCCATTGCCATGCTCGCTAAATGGTCCATGATGCAGTAGCAGAGAGACATTCACTCGGGGCCAGCAGTCTAGAGAATGTCTCTCTTCTCCACTGTGTCATATTGTCACCTGAGCTCCAAAGCAAAAATGTGTGTGTTCAGTCTCATCAGGGTGCCTCATAAAATAGTTTCTCCCATGTTAGATATCAATAATACCCTTCACCATCAAGGCTCAGAACCATTGTATCAAACCAGGCAAGAACAACCATCTTGCCTTCTACTCTCTTGTCCTCATTCCCAGTTCTCTACCCTCCTCTACCTGTGCACTATATTCACCAAACTCCTCTTTCAGGACGCCTGGGTGGCTCGGTCAGTTAAGCCTTTGGCTCAGGTCATGATCTCAAGGCGCTGGGATCGAGTCCCACATCTCTTTGCTCACCAGGGAGCCTGCTTCTCCCTCTGTCTGCCCCTTCCTCTGCTTCTGCTATTTCTCTTTATCTCTCTCTGACAAATAAATTTTTTTAACTCCTCTTTCTTCCTTCAGATACAAAAGTCAAGAACTCAAGGGCTCATGGACGTCAATTCAGAGAAATGTTGCGCACCCAACCCAACCTCTCTGCTGCCAGTGATAAGTGATTCTCTGTGAGATAGTATATTCTTTACCTTCAATCCTCCACTTGGCTTTGACTGTTTCGACATGGCTTTGGATTCTCTATAGCCGTGGTCTCCAAAATGCGGTGGTCCCACCCCAGGGTGATAGATAATACTGTCAGGTGTAGGGAGCAAATGTCAGAATCAGTAGACAGACAGATGCAGTTTTATTCTTATTTAATATAAAGATCGCCCCCAGTGCCCTCCATCAGTCTGTATGAGAGAGCCCAATGTTTTTCAAGGTCTCCTGGGGGAAGGAGCAAATGTTCCACACTGGGAATAGTTGACAATGGAGCCCTCATGTGATCATTTCTTTCAGTGTATTGCCAAGTATTATCATTGATGTGTTCCTGGTTGAGTGGCATTACCAATTATGTTACCCAGTTTTAACTAATAACTCTCTCAAATTTGGCAAGTAGCTTAAAGAATCCCTGCAAAGAAACCACAGATCAAGGTATGGCCATTAACCCAAGCTCACGAAAGTGAGAAATGGCAGCAGTAACAATTTTCCTACCCTAGTAGCTCAGTCTCAGTCATATTATATAAAATAATGAATTCAAATCAGAGTACTTAAAAATCGAAGTTACCAAGAAAGATGTTATTAGTAATTATTTTAGTCTGGAGTCTCCCCAAAACAGACCCCAGGACAAGGATTTAGATGCAAGTATCTTATCTGGGAGGTGATTCTGGGAAAAACAGTGAGGGAGTAGGGAAGGGACATACAAAGGCAGGAAAGCCCATCAAAGGTATGCTGATGAACGGATTACTGCTGTGGGCACCCGGGACCCTCTGAGCGGCTGTGTGGAACAACCCTGTCCCTCTGAGGTGCAATGTAGTTGGAGTGTTTATCCACTGACTCTTGTCCCCCATTGGTTAAGAGTCATTTCTGGGGTATGTTAGGTCCCTCACACTATGGCATCTCTCAAATATACTGACTATACTTTAATAGTCCAAGAACGCTTTCATGAGGACAGGCATTGGAAGCGGTTACTTGTACAGGAACCTTCTGCAGATGACTGCTAGGAAGGGCCAAGGTGATCTGGATTGGGCACTGATAGAGCATGCCACCATAATTAACCTTTTTGTGACTGCTTATGGTTTCTTGAGCTCATAGTACACAAATATAACTTAGAAACAAATATATCTCTATCAGTGGTTCATGCCCCGAATATTTTTACTGATATAGGGGTCTGGATCAAAAAAAGTTTTGGAGGGACATCTGGCTGGTTCAGTCATTTAAATGTCTGCCTTGAGCTCAGGTCATGATCTCAGGGTCCCAGGATCGAGCCCCACATTGGGCTACCTGCTCAGCAGGGAGCCTGCTTCTCCTTCTGACCCTCCAGCTTCTCGTGCTCTGTCTTGCTCTCACTCTCTCTCAAATAAATAAATAAAATCTTTAAAAAAAAATCTTTGGAGCTCACTCCTCTAAGGGGAGTTGGAATCTCAGAATGGTTTATGAGCACTAACTACAAATCCTGTTGAAATTCCCCAGACCAGAGTAGAGTCATAGAGTAAAAATTATTAAACCTCTTTTTTGCCCAGAAGTATCTTACAAAGGAGTGCCTCTCTGTTCTCACAAGACTCCTAGCAACTTGGTTGCTTAACTTTTCTTTTGGCATGATGACATTTAAGAGCAATTTGCTTTGTATAGGAAAATGTCAAAATGTAGGGTTCATGGTGGGCAGGGAAGGGAGAAAATTATAAAGGAGGATGGTATTGAAAGGACAGTGTTCTCACTTCACCAGTGGACCCTAAGAGAGGATGAGCTACCTCTCATGGCATTTGACCATGCTGCCCTCCATGGTGAGAAGGGCCACTTCCCCTGAGGAGTAGGGTGGGGGTGGGTAGAGAGCCATGAGGTCCTACTGGTCGGTCAGATTGATCTTTCTGACTTACCATTTGGGTTCTCTTTGTCTTAAGTAGCCTGAAGTGGACGAACAACGTTTATGCAATCAAGATTCTTCTGGGACCTCTTTAGTCATTGATACTTGACACATCAATGGTCTATATCACTGATTTTTAGTGTCTCCAGATTATTCACTTCAGGAAGTACTAGAAGAGTTAGGGCCATGAGCCATCTGTCCTAGTATTCTGTTTATGTCAAGGAAATATAAGGACAAGTTTTGGAAGGATACATCTTTCTTACAGACTAAGCTGTAAAGATACTACCAAAACATATGAACTCTGCTTAGCCATCTAACCTCAGCCAATGAACAACTGATGACTTGATGTTTGTGCCAGGGCCTGTGGTAGGTTAGAAAGCAAGGAAGGGAGAGGAAGAGGAGGGAAGGAATGGGAATCATCCCAGGCTTCCTTAAAAAGTAGCTAACCTTAGACAGGGCTGTGCATGGTGATTACCAAATGAAGTTGCAAACATGGAAACATCTTAATGGCTTTGATGAAAGCTATGATGATCAGTGAAGCATCCAGAAAAAGGTAAGATCTGAGCTAAAAATTATTCTCAAACTTGAATACATGCCAGAACCACGTGGACTGTTAAATCAGACTGTAGGTCCTCACTCCCCAGAAACTCAGATTCCCTAGGTCTGTGGTGAGACCTAAGCATTTGCATTTATAACAAGTTCCCAGATGATGTAGATGGTGCTGGTCTAGAGACCACATTTGAGAACCATTTCTCTGAAGGATTTTAGATATGTAGAAGAGCAGGGAGTTGCTATGAGGAAGGTGGCACCTTATTCTGCAGGGAAAAGTAGAAAACATATTTAGAAGGCTTCTGAAGTGAAGGGATTATAGATAGAAGAATGGGAGATAAGAATGTACTAGAAGAGTTAGGGCCATGAGCCATCTGTCCTAGTATTCTGTTTTTAAAGATTTTGAATTGTATCCTGTAGGCCACTGGAAGTCATTGAATATATTTGAGTAGTGACATGATTATGATGGAAACTATATTTCAAAACTGTTTGATTATAGTATATTCCATTATGTGAGCAGGGGAAGGGAAGAGATGGACAGAAAAATAAAAAAGTTTGTGAACTTAAGTTGTTTTAAAGTCTATTTCGTAGGGGTGCCTGAGCGGCATAGTCAGTTGAACATCCAACTCTTTGTTTTGGCTCAGGTCATGATCTCAGGGTTGTGGGATTGAGCCCCATGCCAGGCTCCACTCAGCATGGAGTGCTTGAGATTTTCTCTCTTTCTCTCTCAAAAAAATAAATAAATCTTGAAACATCGATCTTGTATACTATTCTTTCCAAACAAAGGTGAGAAAAGAAGTACTTCTTGGGGATTACACTTTGATAAGAAGCCTGGACCAGCATTCCTCTTGGTAAAGAAGACAGAGGCAAACAAATGGCATTTGAGTTTTGGTCTTCCATTATTCAAACTTTCCTTAAAAATGACAGCATGGAAATCGTAAAGTCTGCTCAGAATCTGAGCCAATTTGATGGGAGAATCTGCAGATTTTCAAGCAGTAAGTTGATCTGTGGTGGCCTTCAACCCAGGAGTGAGGAATTTTCTGTTTATAGTCTTGACTCAAAGGAGATCCAAATTTGCCCCACCCTGGAAGTGTATCACTAGGGGGGGAATTTTCAGTGTTTAAATGGCTTATAATAAGACCACATTGAAATGTTCTTTTTTTCCTTGCTCTGTTAAGATAAATGCAAAGTGCGGGACACTGATTCTACAACAGGCAAGAGAATGGCGCTCCAAGGGCATGTGCATGGACGCACCCACTCCACATCGTACTGGCCGAGAGCTCTGCACTGAGGGAGATGCTCTGGCCTATTTCTGCATGAAGCAAAATCAATATGGGCGAACCTGAAAACCATCTGTTGGTAGCCTCTGGAAAGGCAGATGAAAGAGGAGCTGAGAGACAAGGGTGAAGACTTGGGAAACAGTCCAAAGAAGCTCTTTTGACAACTCAAGTCATTACTTAACATGACATAGACATCTTGGAGGCCCCAAGAGAAGCCCACGAGCCCTGTCTGAAGGGGCCTAGAGCCAACATGGGGCAGACACAGTTCAAAGCAAACCTCTGGCATCTCAAAATGTTCCTACACCTTTGTTCTCTTGGGTTACACCTTGCTAGGTAACCCTCTTCTCTGAGATTTTTCTGCCATTTCCTCCTTTTCTCATTCTTTAGTCACCACCCAGCTCCCTATGGGTGGAATAATAATTTAGCACAAGTTCAATTTTTTGGAAAATGTTTTGCAGTAAAATCTTACTGCTTTTGTTCTCTGTGGCTAGAGGGGTGGTGGCCTGGTATGACTGTCCCAATTTGAAAGGCAGGGAAAATAAGGATAATGGATCAAGTGATTTGCCAGAGATGAAATATAAGGATTATATTTATATATTTATATATTTATATTTATATAACGAGATTAGCACTCGTTACTTTTTATCCCAGCAACTGAAATAAATACAAGGACTAAACTGTAGCAATTATTTAGGAAAGCACTGGAAAACATCATTCTTTGTGATTCTTGTGAAATGAATGTGGTAACAGAGAAGGTGGCTCTGCCAATTTTTAATTCAGTGAAGGTTTTGAACATATTTCTGATTCCTTTGACACATCCCCAGTTTTCTCATGCATAAAATGGAGCTGATATAGTAGTTAGTATCTACCTTGTAGGATGGTTGTAAGGATTAAATGACTTAAAGCATGTCGAGAACTTAGAACATTACATGGCATCTAATAAGCACTCAATAAATTTATTAGTATTATGCTTGTTGCAATAACAACAGTTTATTTTAAAGTGACAACCTTAATATTCAAATCTTCCAAAAATTCATACCAGAAAATGCCTCGCTGCAAAGGAATTATACTGGTTTGTCTGAGAACCTTACTAGAATAAGAAAATAAGGGGTAGAGATTGAGTTAATGAGTGGTCCATCACTCTTCCAGAACATTTTGGAAATCAAACTCTTCATTTTAGGGTTTATTTGTATTGGGTCCAGCTGCGCCTTTGGGAAAATGGAACCCAAATGTGGCAGGTGCCATTCTTGCTCCTACCTACCTGCTCCCCATTGTAGCACCCCATTTCCCGACCACTAAGAGTGCACTGTGATCAGGTTCTGATGTGACAGCAAATTTATCTGTGACTGCTAAAGCAGTCAATCTGCTTGTCACACCTGTGTCACCTCTCAAATATAAACCTCACAGGTCCTCTCTCCCTTCCCATAATGTCAGCCCAGGTTTGTTTGTTTGTTTGTTTGTTTGTTTGCTTTTTACCTCTCCTACTCTTCCTGTCCCTCCCAATCCTTTACACAGTGTCCGCTGGAATTCTGATGTCCCCTTCCATAGCAAGCAACCCTGCAGATGCCTGTTCCTTCACCAACTAGAGGTAATTGAAGCCTGGCTCTCCGATGAAGCTCCCTACTTCCTAGAACTCCCTTAGACAGATGTTGTTTATTCTCCTGCATTTCATGAAGATGATACCATCATTCACTTCTCCCCCATATTTATATGAAAACCTTTATATAAAAAACTTCTGGGGAACTTCCACTTTCAGGAAGATGGAGTGGATATACTTTTCCTTATTCCTCCCACTAGGTACAACTAACAACCCTAGACATTAAATGTAAAACAAACATAAAAAGCCTCTGAAAGGTGGAGAAAGGAAGGCAGACTAGCCAGGGAGCTCTGACCTTGAAGAACAACAATGTCATGAAGTCTGTGAAGTTTCTTTTTGCCTCCTATAGCACAGAATTGGAGCTGAAGAAGCTGACAGTCTGGAACACAGCCAGGGTACACACACGCACACACACACACACACACACACATACATACACACACACACACACACAAAACAAAAAACAACAATAACAAATAAAAACCTGCTATTGCCAGTCAAAGTACCACGAAAGGGACCGTCTCACAAGATGGAACATTTAGAAAATAACTACTTTACTCTGGTCAAACACCACAGAAAGAACTGTAGTCTAGACTTCCACCATTGCATGGCTGTAACTGGGACCCCTCTCACCAGAGCAGTCAGAGGAAGCTGAGTAGGGAATAGGCAGCCATGTCTTTCTTCCCCACTTGGTGGTAACAAACACACACCCTGTGCAGTGTTGGTGGAAATCACGTGGGAAGCCTGGAACCCTATCTTCACCTAGCCAGAATGAGGCACCTCTCTCTCCTCCCCCCTGGGAGTCCTAGTGTAGTTTCCCCCACTATCCAGTGGTAAGGAGACAACCACCCCAAGTGTCAGGGAAGGCTTTGTGGGGAATTGGAACTCCCCTAGGATGACAACAGAAGCTAAGTGGGGAACCGGAATTTCTACTCACCAAGCAGGAATAAAATGCCTCTCCTGCTTCTGCCTGAGCAGTATCAGGAAGCCAGCTAAAACAGAAGGTTTCAGTAAAAGCCAGAGTACAACAGCAGAAGTGTCCAGGTCTCAGTAAAAAAAAAAAAAAAAAAAAAAAAGAAATCATTCTTCATAAAAAGAACCAGTAAAATCTCAATTTGAATAAAAAAGACAATCAAAAGATGCCAACACAGATGGAAAAGCTGTTAGAATGATATGACAAAGACCAAAGCAGCCATCATAAAAATGCTTCAAAGAACAATTACAAACAAGACTAAAGCAATGAAAATGCAAGCAGTATCAGCAAGGAAATAGAAAGTCTCAGCAAAGAGAGAGAAGATATAAAGAAGAACTAAATGGAAATTGTAGAATTAAAAATATAGTGACCAAAATTAAAAACTCAACAGATGGGCTCAATAGCAGGATGGAAAGGAGGATAGAGGACAGAACTGGTGAATCTAAAGAAAGAACAATGAGGATTACCAAATCTGAATAAAAGAGGGAAAAAAAAGACCAAGACATATGAACAGAGTCTCAAGGAACTATGGGAGTATAACAAAAGGTCTAACATCTGGGTCACTGGAGTCCCAGATGGAGAGGAGAAGAGGATGGGGATGGAAAAGTGCTAAAGAAATAATAGCTGAAAACTCTCCAAATATGGTGAAATAAATAAATCTATAAATTTCAGGAACTGAGCAAGCCTCAAACAGGATAAAACCAAAGAAACTGCCACACCACATCATATAGTAGTAAAACTTCTGAAAGTCAAAGGTGAGGATAAATCTTGAAAGCAGTGAGAGAGAAACAGCACACTACCTATGGGGGGAAATAATTCAAACAACCGCATGTTTCTCATCAGAAATCATTATTAAACTGCTAAAATAAAACAGTATGTTTTTCATGTACTGAAAGAAAAAAGAACTGTCAATCCAGAATTCTATATCCAGTAAAATTATCCATCAAGAATGAAGAGGAAAAGAGGAAATCAAGACATTCTCAGATGATGAAAAACTAAGAGAAACTGTCATCAGCAGACCTATCTTAAAAGAGTGACGAAAGTAAATTTTTTTAAACAGAATAGATATGATAAAAGGAGTCAGAACATCAGGAAGGAAGGAAGTACAAGAGAAAGAGAAAAATGTGGGTAAATACATTTTCTTTCTTTTTAGTCTTCTCAATTATGTTTCATAATTGAGGCAAAAATTATAAAACTATCTGATGTGTTTCTAAATGTATGCAGAAAAATATTTAAGACAATTATACTCTAAACAAAGGAGAGTAAAGGCAGCTAAGGTTTCTGTACTTCACTAGAATTGGTAAAAATGACTAGCAGATTCTGATAAGCTATGTATATATAATGCAATGTCTAAAGCATCTACTAAAAGGGCTATACAGGATACACTCAATGACTCTATATAGCTACCCCAAAATTAAATTCTAAAAAATGTTTACATAACCCACAGGAGGGCAGGGAAAACAAAATAGACATGATACACACAGAGAACAAATTTTAAAAAAATGAAATGGAGACTGAAGCCTTAACAGGCCAATAATTACATTAAATGTAATTGGTCTAAACATACCAGTTAAAAGACTAAAATTGGCATAGTGGATTGAAAAACGTGACACAACTATAATGAACTTCAAATATAATGACATAGGTAGGCTGAAAGTAAATGGTGGGAAAAGATATACTATGTAAACAGTCAAAAGAGAACAGAATTGGCTACATTGATATTAGATAAAGTGAGACTATAAAGTAAGAAAATTACCAGACACAGAGGGGGACATTACAAGACAATAAGAGTCAACCCACCAGGCACACATAGCAATCTTAAATGTGTATGAATCAAATGACAGAGCTGATAAATCTGTGAAGTAAGAAAATTATGTAATTGAAAAGAGAAATAGACAAATCTAGCATCATATTTAGAAGCTAGAGTACCCCACTCTCAGCAGTTGATAGAACATCTAAACAGGAAATCAGGAAGGATGTCAAAGAACCCAACACCACTACCAAGCAACAGGATCTAATGGATATTTATACAACACTTTGCCCAACAATGGAAAAATACACATTATTTTCAACTGTCCATGGGCAATATATAAAGACAGTATTCTGGGCATTAAAAAAGCCACAACTTATTTATAAGAATTGAAATAACACAAAGTATGTTCTCCAACCATAATGGATTCAAACTAGAAATCAGTAACTACAAGATAATGGGAAAATCTCCAGTTAGAAATTAAACACACTTCTAGGGGTGCCTGGGTGGCTCAGTGGGAAAAGTAGTACAACTCACCCAATATGAAACAAATAATATGAATAGTCCTATAGCCATTAAAGAAATTGAATCTATAATTTTAAAACTTTCCAGAAAGAAATCTGCAGGCCCAGATAGCTTCATTGGAGAATACTACCAAATGTTTAAAGAATTAACACCAATTCTATACAATCTCTTCCAGAAAATGGAAGAGGAAGAAACACTGCTTAGTTCATTTTATTAAACTAATATTAACCAGATAATAAACCAGATAAAAAGAGTACCAAAACAAAACAAAACCCCTCTCTTTCATAAATATAAAAACCAAAATCTTTAACAATATTTTATCAAATAAATTTACCAAGATACAAAAAGAACCATACACCATGACCAAGTGGGGCTCATTCCTAGGATGTGAGGCTGGTTCAAATTAAAAAATCAATCAGTGTTGGGGCACCTGGCCTCTGCCTTCTGCTCAGGTCATGATCTCAGGCTCTTGGGAACGAGCCCCACATCGGGCTCTCTGCTCAGCAGGGAGCCTGCTTTCTCCTCCCCTCTCTCTGCCTACTTGTGATCTCTATCAAATAAATAAATAAAATCTTAATAAAAAATAAAGAAAGCCCAAAATTTAAAAAAAAAATCCATCAGTGTAGTCTACCACAATAACAGTAAAGAATATAAATCACATGATCATGTCAAATAATGCAGGGAAAACATCTGACAAAATTCAACATCCATTCACAATAAAAGAATAATCTCAGAACTAGGAATAGAGGAGAACTTCCTCAACTTGATAAAGAACATCTACCAAAAGACTACAGCTAATAATTAATGATGAAAGACTGACTGCTTTCTCCCTAAGACCAGGAAGAAAGTAAGAATATTTGCTCTTACCATTCTTATGCAACATAGTTCTGGAGGTTCTAGCCAGTGTAATATGGAAAGAAAAAGAAAGGAAAGGCATAGAGTTTGGGAAGAAAAAAATGCACCTTCCCTATTTGCAGATGACACGATTGTCTAGGTAGAAAATTCCAGGAAATCTACAAAGTACTCCTAGGACAAATAAGTAAGTTTGAGAAAAGTGGCATGATACAAGAGGAACTTACAAAAGCTGATGACATTTCTGTATACTAGCAATGAGCACACAAACACTGAGATTAAAAATACAATATCATTTATGATTCCTAAAGTAAATACTTATGTGTAAATCTAAGAAAGTGTGTGTGGGACTTTTATGCTGAAAACTACAAAACACTGATGAAAGAAATCCAATAAGATACACATAGAGAGACATACCATGCCCACGATTAAAAGATTTAACACTGAAAAAAAGTCAGCGCTCACCAACTTGATATATAGGTTTACTGAAATTCCTACCAAAATCCTAGCATAACTTTTTGTAGATATGGACAAAATTATTCTACAATATATGGAAAGGTAAAGGATCTAGGTACAAAAACAGTTCAAAAGAAGGATAGGGGCACCTGGATGGCTTAGTCAGTTAAACATCCAACTCTTAACTTCAGCTCAGGTCATGACCTTGGGTCATGGGATTGAGCTCCTCATTGGGTTCTGTGCTGGTCATGGAGCCTGCTTGGGATTCTCTCTTTCCCTCCCTCTTCCCCCAAACCTCTCTATCTCTCTCTCAAAAAAAAAAAAAAAACCTGATAAGTTGGACTTCATTAAAATTACAAACCTTTGGGCTCTGTGAAAGGATGCAGAGGCAAGCTATAGACTGGGAGAAAATATTTGCAAAGCACATATTCAGCAAAGGACAGCATCTAGAATACATGAAGGACTCTCAAAACCAACAGTATAATACAAACAATCCAATTAAAACATGAGAAAAGACATGAACAGACATTTCACAGAAGAGGATATACAGATGGTAAGTAAGCACAAGAAAAGGTGTTCAAGATCATGAACCATTAGGAAAATGCAAATTAAAACCACCATGAGGGGTGTCTGGTTGTCTCAGTTAGTTAAATGTCTGCCTTCAGCTCAGGTCATGACCCCAGGGTCCTAGGATTGAGCCCCACATTGGGCTCTCTGCTCAGCAGAGAGCCTGCTTCTCCCTTTCCCTCTGCTGCCCCACTGTTACGTTCTCTCTCTCCTCTCTCTCTCTCAAAAAAATAAATTAATTAAAACTTCAAAAAAAAAAAAAAACCCCAATGAGATATTACTGCCTCTATCAGAATGGCTAAAATTAAAAACAGTGACAGCACCAAATGCTGGCAAGGATGCAGAGAAACTGGTTGACTCAAACTATTGCTGGGAATGTAAAATAGCACAGCTACTCTGGAAAATAGTTTGATGATTATTTGAAAAAAATGAAACATGCAAGTATCATATGATTCAACAATTGCACTGCTGGGCATTTATCCCAGAAAAATGAAAACTTACGTACATGCAAAAACCTGTACACGAATGTCCATAGCTGCTTTATTCACAACAACCCCAAACAGGAAACAACCCAGATGTCCTACCACAGGTGAATTGTTACACAAGCTATTGTACTACTCAGCAATAAAAAGGAATAAACTATTGAGACACAAAACCACCTTGGATGAATCTACAGGGAATTATGCTGAGTGGGGGGAAAAGCCAATCCAAAAAGATTATAAGTTGCATGATAACATTTATATAACATTTTTTAAATGACCAAAATTCTAGAAATGAACAGAGTGATGGTTGCCAGTGGTTAGGGTTGGGATGCAGGCAGGGGTGGGAGAAAAGTGGGTGTGGTTACGAAAGGACAATTGAGGGATCCCTGTGGTGATGAGAATGTTCTGTATCTCTACCATATCAAAGTCATTATCTTTGTAGTGATTTTCTTACCACTGGGAGAAACCCCAAACCTCTCTTTATTATTTAGCTGCATGAGAATCTATGATTATCTTAAATAAAAAGTTTGATTTAATTAAGAAAAATTTTTAACTCCCGTTTTGAGTCATTATCTTCTGAGTGTACCACTATCTTTCTTCATCACCTTCATCTACCAGATGGGAGCTGATGGTGACTTGGAATATAGAGGAAGTGGTAAAAATGATGAGAGGTGGGCTGTTTCTCGGTGTAATTTGAAGGTAGAACCAAAAGAATTTGCTGATGGATCAAACATCAGCAAATAAATTAATTTGTGAATAATGAATGAATAAATGAATCAGTGAAATAAGTGGAGGGATCCAAACATAACTCCAGATGTTTCCTGGGCCATTTGAATGATGGATTCATTATTTACTGAAATGGGGAAGACTGAAAGAGGAGCATGTTGGAAAATTGGGAGTTTGGCTTTAGATAGATTGAGTCTGAGACTCCTAGTAGAGTGAAGATGTAGAGCAGGCAGCTGGATACATATGCCTAGAGTTAAGAAGAAAGATTAGCTCTGGAGAATCAAAGGAAGGACCCATCAGCACGTGGATAGTATTTAGTTATGAGTTTAGATAAGATTGCCTAGGTAATATAGGTATAAGAGAGAAGCAGTCTGGTCTGAGACCTGGAACTCCAAAGTTTAGAGACCACACACATGAGGAGAAAATAGCAAAGACACTGAGAGGCAATGGCCAGTGAGACAGAGGGGAGCCATGAGAAAGTGGGGTTTGGGAAACAAAGTCTTAACTCTTGGAGGGTCCCTCCTTCATCTTTTTCATTAATGCACTAGCCTCTGGCTTCATATTCAGCCCTTTTAAGCACCATATATATTCAGGTTCTCCCCTAAATTGTTGTCTTCATCAGTGAGCCCTCCCTTGAAGCTCCAACTCATAAAATCCATTGATTGTTGGACACTCTGTTGAAAGAACATATAAGTACCTGTTCTAGTTATTTATTAATGCCTACCAAATCACCCATAAACTTAGTGGCTTCAAACAGTAACAATAATTTATTATCTCTCTCAGTTTCTATGGGTCAAGAACTTGAGATTGGCTCGGTTGGGCAGGTTTTGGCCCAGGATCTCTCAGAAGAATACAGATGGCTGGGGTGGAAATCATCTGAAAGCTCACTCATTCACAAAGTTTGGCACCTGGGCTGGGAAGACTCAAAGCATCATTGGTCCAGGTACACCTCATCAATCTTGGAGTTATACAATACACAATGCAATTGCAGGGTATGGCATTTTAAAGCATAAATAAAGTTGGTATCCATCACCATTCAATTCTCCAAGCTGGCACAGTCTAAGTAAATACCAGAATTCAGTGGTTTGGAACCAGAACCAGATGTTGGTTTTCCAGATATGGAACAGAATCTTACCAGATAGGATCACATTATCCCTGTGTGTCTATCCCGGGCAGTCTATCCTTCTGGAATGCTACTGTAGCACAGCAAAAACCATTTATCCCAATCCCTAAAATCACTGCATCAGTCATATGACATACAATAAGCAAAATTCACCATGTTGACAGTCCCTGTAAGCCTCTCTGGGAACTTTGGAGAAGACTGTCATTGCATGAGCACCTACACATCAGGCTTATCGAGCGTTCCACTGTACCAAGACAAAACACCTTGGTTTTTACACTTGTTGTCCTATCCTAGTTTTTATAGTGCCCCCTTTACTTACTTTCGGAAGTGTCTGATTAGTTGAGATATATGTATTTATTTACATATATATTTACATATGGATATAATAAATATGGTATTTAATAAGTATTAATTTTAGTTAATTATTAATATTAATAAATATATATTTAATGCTTGATATATGATATTTGATTCTAGCTATCTAGCTGTTTATCAGTCTATCTATAAAATTTATTCTTCTCTGAAGTCAGATGGTTTCAGAATTGGGCTAAAGGTGCACATTATTTCTCCAGAGAGCAACAGACTGATGTGTCAACAAAGGGTTCTGGAAGAGAAAAGAACCAGCCTTTCCCTGAGTGTGAGGGGCAGGAGACACATAGGAGCCCAAGGTGTTTAATGTCAAAAGGGAATCCAGATAGATAACTAAATGTGAAGTCACCATTCTCATAAGAGCAGTAAGTAAGCTATGGAAGTTCTCTTAACCCGTCTCTGCTTACTTGACTTGCCTTAACTAATACTCGCCACCAGAAGCAGGACTAACACCCAGAGCCAGAAACTGCTCAGGGCTAAAAGGCTACTCTGTCAAATGTCCGGATGCTTCTGTTGTCATGCTTGAGTTGAATATTTAGCCAAGAGTGAGGTAAATTTGTTCTCAAAACTGTTTATGCTTATAGTTGTTATTAGACCACTATAACCTAATTAGATGTGACCTAAATCGATATAAAAAAGACAATAAAAAGCTTGAGAGTTATTGGATAGACTTGACTAAGGCAGACTGCTGGAGGTTAAAAAAAAAAAAAAGCTAATGGTCTAGATGTAGTAGATTCAGGTATGAAATATTAGGAGAAAATCAGAAAACTCTAGAGAGAGTTAGTACTCATATTTCCTTAAAAATATGAGGAAATTTTAAGTTGTGGCTACTCAGCACCTTTTAAGATTTATTTATTTATCTTGGAAGGGAGGGTCAGAGAGAGAGAATCTCTAGGAGACTCCCCACTGAGTGGAGAGCCCAACACAGGGCATGGTCTCATGACCCTGAGATCTGGAACCGAGCTGAAAAAATCAAGAGTCGGACACTTAACCAACTGAGCCACCCAGGTGGCCCGCTACTCAGCATCTTTGAAAACACTTCTCTGTCTGGAGAATTTCCCTTCTCAAAGTCAGAATTCATTCTCCCAGCCTCCCTTGAGGCTGGGGAGCAGACATGTGACCTAGGCTCTACCAATCAGAATTTAAAGTGGGAGTGAATAAGCTCGGTGGGGAGTTGGCTGAGGGGTGGGTGGTGGTAGAGGGTCTATCTTTCTGGGAAGCAGTGATAGCAGGTTTTGGGTGTTCAATGAGAGGAAGAAGTATGCAGGGCAGAAGGTGTGTGAGAGGTATCAGCAACTCTCTTGTAGATATGTTAAGTTGAGATGTATGTTAGGCCTCCTAATCAAGACGTCCAGTAGCTAGGCAGGTAGATATACAAGTAGGGAGTTTAGAAGAAAGGTCTGAGCTAGAGATACCAATGTGGGAAGCATGAGTATCCAGGTGGTGCTTTAGGCCATGGGCTTGGATAAAATCACCTAGGGAGTGAGAGGCAATGACAAGAAACACGAAGACCAAGTCTGCGGGTACTCCAAAGATTAGAGGTTGGGAAGACAAGGAAGTATAGGGCAGGTGGGTGGGAAGGAGAAGCCAGTAAGAAAAAGGCAAACCAAGAGAGGGTGGCGTCTCAGAGACCAAATAAGGAGTTTAAAGGCAGAGATGGTGATCAACATTGTCACTATTGCTGATGGGTCAAGTTGGATGAGGTCCAAAGACTGGCCAAGGGATGAGGCACCATAGAGACCACTAACATCTTTCATAAGAGCAGGCTCACTGATTTTTCTTTGGCCACCTGCAGTTCAGAAATCATCGTGGTTTTCCCATTCAGGGACCGGTGGGGGCTGTTGGGACGACTCTGTCAGCTCCCACCTCAGCTGGATGGGCTGTTGTTGATGTTCTTCCCCCACATTGGACAACTATTGTCAAGGCTGGCTCCAGCAGCTCTTTGTTGGGTACGATGGAAGTCCTTTTAGCCGGTTGACCCTCTCAGACCCTCTAAACACAGTGCCCCCCCAAGGGGGCCCATGAATCATCCCAGATGTTGGGAAAGACCCAATCAGTCCACCTTCATAGACGATCTTGTTTCTTCAAACCACAGACACTTCTCCCTCTTTTGCACCATCACCCGATGACCTTGTTTCTTACTCCACTGGAAATGTACTAGCAGTCAGGGAACAGTCCCTTAGGTTCCCACCACCACACCCACCAACCTCCCTGTGACTGCTTTCTCCCTCCTCTACAACAAATGAATTGTCTGTTCTTAGCTAAAGCTGACCCCTTACTTATGCACTGGTTCCCATCTGCACTTATAGGACCAGCTACATAATTTGGGGAGCCCAGTACAGAGTGAAAATTAGAGTCCCTTATTCAAAAGTTATCCAGAACCCCAAGATACCAACAGCAGAGCATTAAACCAAGCAATGTGCCCTTTTGATGCCTTGGCCCTGAGGGACGGCACAGGTCACACGTCCAGGAAACCAGCCCGCAGCGCCATCCCGGAAATGATGCCTTATTCCCTGGGCTGCCTTCTGCCACAGAGAGAATCCTGGCTGTGGTGAGTGGGTCTCCCACTGAGGTAATCTGAGCAGGTACTTTGGGGAAGAGGCGCTGCCCTCCAGAGAAGCG
The DNA here is from genome assembly GCF_022355385.1 of Mustela nigripes. Classification (NCBI taxonomy): domain Eukaryota; kingdom Metazoa; phylum Chordata; class Mammalia; order Carnivora; family Mustelidae; genus Mustela; species Mustela nigripes. Next base: position 110,553,209 of record NC_081575.1, on the reverse strand, counting down.
AGCAACCCTGGAAACCAAGGCTAGGCAGCCAGCGGGGGGCCACTTCCATCCAGGGTCCTGAGACACTGCCTGGGGACCACAGCCACACACTGAACAGGGAGTTCTTTTGCCTTCAGCCCTACGTGCCTCAGGACAATGCACAAAGAAGCTAAGGAACCGCCAAAGCACTCCCAGGGCCAATCTGCTGGCCCATCGCACTCACGCCGTGTGGTCAGCACACCAGTACGGCTCCCAGGCTTGTCCCCGGGATCACCGCCTGGTCTGGGGACATCTAGTTTCTGCCGGCTGCTTAGCAACTCCACTTCTACTTCTTCCTCTCTGAGGGGAGCTTATCCCCCAGGGGCTAGAATTTCCTGGAACTACGGCTGGACAGTCTGGAGATGTCTTAGACCCACCGATCCACCTCCTTCCCTCCCGCCACCGTGGAGGCCTCCTTCCTGCTTGGGGGCTGGCAAAACCAGCCGCGGGGCTTTCAGGTCCCCTTTTTTAAAGACCAGGTGCCGATGGCCGCTGATACTCTGGCTCCAGCCTCCCATTTGGAGGAATCAGAGGACTCTCACTGCCCAGGCTGGCCGGGGGGGGGGGGGTCTCTGCAGTTTAGGATGGGGGCATTGACTGGCTCTGTCCCCCGCAACGGCCTGCTCACCACTTCCTGTGCGGGGACTTTCTCCTTCCACTTGGGACACTCAGCCACCAAAGAGACTTCAGGGCTGGCTGACTTTCCTGAAGCTCCATCTTCCCCAGCAGAAATGGTCTCAGGAGGCAAAATGCCAACACACAAGCAGCGGTCCTCCGGACCCCGGGCCGGGGTGCAGCCACTTCCCCTCCCCCCCCCTTGCCTCACTGTCTTTTCCCGGGGAGGGGGTCCAGCTGTACCCCACTGCCCGTTCTCACCTCCCTCCTCTTCTTGCCTCCAGGGCAGCAGCTTTTCATTTCCTAGTGGAGGCTCCTGAACACCTTATGCCCAGATGCCGGTCACTTCCCCCAGGAACACCCCACCCCCACCCCTGCTCCTCCTGGCCACACTTTTCTACGGATGATACACAATGGCCAGCAGCCTCCTCCCCTGTGGCATTTCTCTTCCCATCTGAACCCTTCATGGGGGTCGGGATATCTCCATCACCCTCCATCAGGGTGAAGGGCAGGCCCTCTGTGGGGGGGGGGGGGGGGGGGGGGACTAACAGCAACTTTGAGGTGCTGGAGGGGGACAGGGAGTCCGAGTCTGCGTTCTCACACTTTCGCAGACCTGGACTCTGGCATCTTCTGCCAGCAGGAAGCCCGGGAAAGCCACGTTTCAGAGTCCAAAGGGGCTTCCCTGTTGGCAGCCCCTAAATGTGGAGCTGGACAGGAAACAGCTTTGGATTCATGTTAAGGCTCCTGGCAGCCAGGGACCGATGTGTGGCGGACTCTGGGTACTGCCCGGTACCCTGGGTGTTGGGAGAAGGGAATCTCTGAAGTCCTATCAGCTTCCCTGTGTCCTGACGGTCTGTCCAGACTCACGACCCTCCTCTAGGAGGCTGCCCCACCCCCATCAGCCTCAGGGGACAGTGGGGAGTAGCAGAGATGTGTGGATATACCCATATGCCCATATTTGTCTAGGCTGCTCTGGCTCATAAAGGCAATGCCGAAGGCAAGGGGGCACACGGCAGGGTCTCTCGTGTGCGTAGGACCGGATGTGCTTTTCCAGACAGCTGGCCTTAGGCTGTCCTGAGCCTGATGCAGGCACAGTACACGCTGGCGTGTTCACCTTCCTGGGTTTCCCAGGCCTGGCAGCAGGACAGGCAGAGCACCCACGGTGTTTCCACTCAGCACCGGGGCCACTGGCCTCCCAGTTGGACAGCATTGGGCCTCTTGGGCCTTAGCAGGGGGTTAAGAACAAAGGGCGTGCTGCCCCCATCCAGGCTGCCTGTCTCTAGGGAAGCAGGCGGCCGAACCCAGTGGCAGGCACTGTGTGGTCAAGAAGAATGGGCAGGGCCTTCCGGAACATGGCCGGTGCCAGGCCTGGCTCCAGGAATAAGACTATGGGGCCCCGGGTTAGGCGGAAGGAAAATGGACCGCCGTGGGCCCCGGGGGAGCTGGGAGCAGGAGCTGGCAGTCCCCGGCAGGCGGAGCAAGGTGAGTGGGTTCCAGCACCTCCCCCTACCACCGTTCAGGGCGGCCCAACAACCGGATGTTCCCGTGGGCGCCTCTCTTCTCACAACACTCTTACCTCGGCCCAGGCACGTACATGACCCCATCAGAGCCTCACAACAACCCCCAAGGAAAGCACAGTTTTCTCCACATAAGAGAACAAGGATGGAGGTGCCGAGGACTGAAGGGATTGGTCCTGCAGCTAGTGAATGGCAGAGCCAAGATCCAGACCCACGTCTGCTTGGATCCAGCCTCTTCTTCACGCGCCCTGCAGTGGACCCCTGACCCCTGCCCCTACACAGCCTCCATGGCAGGCTTGTCACTGGCGAGTCCCCAGCACGTAGCGTGAGGCCTGCTATAGAAGCCACTCTCAAAAACTGTCTGGACTGTGCGGGGGGAGAGACAGGCAGCGTGGCCGAGACCCTGGAGGTCCACGGGCATCCAGTGCACGGAGCACAAGCCCCTTGCATCCTCTGGGACTCATTTCCAGATCTGGAAGCTGGGCAGGGGCCCAGCAGCTTCCTAGAGCTGTTCCTGCTCTGATTTGTTTCTGCCCTGAGATGTCCGTAACAAGAAAGAAAACTGGCTCAAGGACAGGATGCCTTCCTCGGCCCTGGGATCAGGCTCAGGGCTCCTCTAGAGCCACTCCAGCTGCAGGCAGGGCAGAACTGGTTCCCTCGGGCCTCGGCCAGGGCAGCTGGGCAAACGCTGAGCAAGAAAGATCCAGCAAGTTCTTCAGATCAACTGGAAAGGAAAATGGGTGCGATGGGTGTTGGCTAAAGCTCTGAAATGGGGAGCCCCACATCCTAGCTCCTTGGGTACCCACGCCCCCAGAAACTCACATAAACACCCTTCGGCCCATTCTGCAGCTCAGCTCCTCGGAAGCAATGGTGAGCTAGAGCCGACCTGTGCCGCTTCACGGCGCCTCAAATCAGCCCACACAGCTTCCACTTGCCCACACTGGCTCACGAGAGCTGACTGTTCGATTTTCGGGGTTGAGTCAACTGGTTGATTTAAATAACAATGAATTAAATATATTAAGCAGGATTCCTGTTGTGACGAGTACTGGATGGTATATGGGAGGGACGAATCACTAAATTCCACTCTAGAAACCAAGATCATACTATATGTTAACTACCTAGAATTTATTTTTATTATCTTTTTTTAGAGAAGGGGAGAGGGGAGGAGAGGGCAGAGGGAGAGGGAGAGAGAGACTCTGTGGAGCCCGAGGCGGGGCTCCATCTCACAGCTTGGAGATCATGACCTGAGCAGAAATCAAGAGTCAGATGCTTAACCGACTGAGCCACCCAGACACCCCTGTCTGGAATTTAGATAAAAACTTGAAATGTGAAAATAAAGAATTAAATGGAATAAACATACAATTCTATAAATTATATTAAATACATAAATAGATTATATTAAAAACAAAATCATTTATTAATTGTTGTGTTGTACTTTATCTCACCTATGATCTGGAGGGGTTTATACATCTTATATCGCTACAATGGGAATGCCACTCATTGCCATGTACCTCCTTCTAGCTCCTCGTCATGTTGGGAGCTTTTTCCACCATGAAGGTTGGCAAATGAGGCTTTTGATTTTGAGCAAGAACTGGTGTTTCCCATTTGCCGGCAGCCCAATCGAGAGAAGGAAGGGCACATAAGGCCACCTTGGTCCTCCTCTCTCCAACCAGAAACACCTACCATTCTGACTCTGGCAGTACTGGCCCCTGCAAAGCCACCTCGCTTCGAAAAAAAAAAAAATCTGAGCCTTTATATGTTTTTTAAGGAAAGAATTAAAAAGAGAATTATTTAGAGATTAGTAGCTACTAAAGATGATAAGCACTGATATGAAGATAAAGTCTTTAAAAAAAAAGATAAAGGCTTATCTCATGACACGCATCATTTCTGCTGCCTGGAGAATATCGGAGTTCTTCCCAGGAAAAGAACAGACCTGAGTTCCTATCCCTCCCTAACCATCGTGCTTGCTCAAGGATGCCGTTGCTCCGTTCTAAGAACAGGATCATTAGGGCAGAATTACCCGGAAAGTCAAATGAGATCACTGACAGAAAAACATCTAGCACGGTGCCTGACCTAGAGGAAGAATTCAATCCAGAACTTGCGGGGACTGGTGCAAACTAAAAATGTGGGACACCTTGCTTAAAAAGCAGGGGAAATGGTACTCAAACAGAGATTTTTCCTTTCTTTCTCATTCTGTCTCTTGACTTGTCATGGGGCTTTTATTTGCTGCTTAACGTCAGGCTACATAGAAAAAATGAAGGGTTTAGATTACTAGCATAAATCTTGCTGCACACACTTGGGCCTGGTCTCCCACTGGCCACCTTGCCTAGCCATGGCCCTGAGACCGGGGGTGAGCTCTGAGCAAGTCGAGTCCCACCTTCCATGGGTGTGTCTCCTAAGTCCACGGCGGACGGATGGCCCTCAGGGATCTTGAAACCTGCGCACCAGAGCACACTAGGTACCCAACTTGGGGTGGATGAGAAGCCTGTCTCCACCAGAATGCAGCCTCCGTTAAGCTGCCTGGACGTGCCGTGGCAGTGCCAGCGCTGGGCCAAGATGGCTCCCACCACAGCCTGCCCTGAAACTCCCCAGGGAGTAGGCACCTGAGCTCACGCAGCCTGTACCAAGGCCCCCCGGGTGCGGATGTTGACAGCACAACTCAGCACAAGTCAGGCCTGTCTTCTTCCTTCCACCTTCCGCTTCCCACCCAGCTGTTTTTCTGGTTGTGGGGCAGGGATGTGGGGGAGGCCAGGTGGGTCCTGCGGCACCAGACCGCCGGGAGCCGGTGTCTAAGAACCTGCCCCAGGATGATGGACAAGGCAGGACCGCGCATGAGCTGAGGCTCCAAGCCCCTGGCACCTCCCAAGTTCCCCTTTTTTATTTACAAAAGTCCAAGTATCAACAATCTCCAGAGGGCAACAACAGAGCATGGAACAGGCCTTTCAGAGTGTGGGGCCGTGCCTCCATAGGTCGCAGGCCCGTGACGCCAGTCCCAACCACTTGCCCTCCTCAAGGACCAAGCCCAGCAACTATCTCCTCAATTTCCCCGTGCGTACTGGAGAAAGCTGGACCACTGTGCAAACACACCATAAGTAAAAGCTCCGACACTTCACAACGCACACGCATCCCTCAATTCCACATCCAATGCCACAGATTGCACTAATGCATTCATTCCCTTTTGCCCTCAAACTTCTAGAATGAGCCATCTGTGCTGGCCATCATTGTTTGCCCTCCACTGTTTCCACCCCACCGCAATCAGGTTTTATCAATCACGCCATCATAAGCGCCGTTGTCACTCCCTCTGGGTTCTCCACTACCTTTGCCGCTTACAGACGGTCAGCTGGGGCAGCCTGCTCTCCGTGGGTATCCTGTGGGGCAGCCACAGTACTCAGCAAGCGTCGCTTCACACACTGCGCCTCTGCATCTGGGTCGATGTCCAGGGCTCTCGCTGTCTGTATGCCTGTCTGTCTGTCTGTCTGTCTCTCTCTCTCTCTGTCTCTAAGGCTGAGAATGGGACTTGAAATGAACTCTCCACGACCTATCCGGCCCAAAGCCTCTCTTCTTGGAGAACATCTCAGCCCCTGCAAAGATGCAAGGGAAGAACCAAGACGTGTTCCCTTAGGGCGCTTGGTGGCTTTTTCTCTCCTCTTCGTTTCTCATCAAAGAGAATGCCACGCAGATGCTTCGTGACCACGTCCAAGCTCGCCGCACTCTGAACATTCTCAAGTCATTGTTACTACAAGATGTTTATCTGGAGACAACGGTTTGAGTTCCACATTTTTCTATTGCTATTTTCGACTTTAAACATAAGCACCCAATTCAAATTAGGGCCAAGAGTGTGTTACTGTTAGTTATGAGACACCCGGCTCTCCTCTAATCACGGCACCCATTACAGCCTTTAAAAACCAGAACTGTGGCCTCTTCTGTAAGACTTTCCTTGAGATCACATCATCATCTTGTTCTTTAAAAAGGAGATGGTTGGCAAATTGGCTACATGTATCGGCAGCTGGTCTCACTTTCAGGAAGTCCGGAGGGAAGCCCATTTGATTTGAAATCCTTCTGGAGTGTTAGCCATATGTGGTACATCACAGCTCTCTTCGCACTAGACTTCTATGAGAATAAAAAAAGAGAAGAGAAAACTATCTTATTTTTCTGTGTATGACCTAATCATCTTCGTGTTCCCTCCTGCTTACTAACAAAGCAACTTTTCAACTTTTCAATCAGTCATATCTTCATGTCTCCCAGTTTTAAAACTTCTCTTTCCATTTAAAAGGGTCCCTTTCTGGGCCAATCTCCCTCACATATATAAAGAGCTCTTAAAGAACAAGAAGAAAAAGATCAAAAGCAAAATTAAAAGATGGACAAATATAAAAAGGCAGTCTGGAGAAAAAAATGAACAAATGATTCTTTTTTTAGGGGGCAGGGGAGAGGGAGAGAGAGAATATTAAGCAGGCTCCACACACCCAGTGCTGAGCCTGATACGGGGCTCAAGCTCATAACCCTGCAATCGTGACCTGAGCTAGAATCAAGAGTCGGACATTAACAGACTGAGACACCCAGGCACCCTCAAATGATTCTTAAATATAAGGATATGTGTACATATATTGCTCATCTTCACTCATAATAAGCTAAAATTACAGAAAGACTACATTTCTCATCCATCTGTTGGGCAAAACCCCACAGACTTGACAAAAACCTTTGCTGGCATGGCTGTGGGAAAACAGGCACTCTCCCATGCTGCTGGTGGAAGCAGAAACTGCCATAGCCACTCTGGAGGGGGGTTGGCACGATGTAACAAAATTACACCCTCTCTGTTTACTGCTGGAAACAGAGTCATTAGCATCTTGAAATCTAATCAGGTTAAAGAGCCAATTCCAGAAACGCAGAACCGATTCAGAAAATTCACCCTTAAAATTCTGTTCCTCTAGAACCACTCTTGGTACCAAAATCCATACTAGTCAGGGTTCTCCAGAGAAATAGAGCCAATAGGGTAGGTAGATAGATAGATAGATAGATAGAGTGAATTTATTATAGGAACTGGCTCATGCAGTTATGGAGACCGAGAAGCCCCACAACCTACTCTCTGCGAGCTGGATGGAGACCCGGGAAAGCTGGTATAATGCAGTTCTGGTCTGAAGGCCTGAGAACCACAGAGGCCCAACAGAGTAAGTACTGGTCCGAGTCTAAAAGGCCAGAACCAGGAACACTAATGTCTGAGTGCAGGAGAATATGGATGTCTCACCTCAAAGAGAGCAAATACCCTTGCTCAGCCAGGCGCTCAAGGGATTGGATGGTGCCGAGCCGTGAACCAAGTTACTGAAGACAGCTCCTCTCCGCTCAGTCTACTGATTCAAGTGCTAAATCCCTTCCAGAAACACCTTCGCAAACACACCCAGAAATACTGTTTTACCAGCTGTCTGGACACCCCTTAGTGCCGTCAATTTGACACATAAAATTAAGCATCACAAAGATGATGGGCAAGGGACGGATTATAACACACATTATGATACTTGCAAAGGTTTCAGCAAAAGGAGGGAGGGAGGAGGAAGATGGGGGAGGCAGAGGGAGAACAGAGTTGAAAGAGAGAATGATCGAATGACGTCAGGAGAAGTGTTAGGTAACTCTGAGTGAAGAGGTTCCAGATGATGACGACATTACTTTTTCAACTTTTCTTACTATTTGACAAGTTGAAAAATAAAAATCTAGGGGAATATCTGAGAAAAAGTCCCTTTCTGAGCTCCACCCAGCTCAAGGGACAGGGGTGTGGGCAGAAAGGCCGAGACCTGCCACGTCCTCATGTCATTCTTTGGGTCCTGGCAAGGCCTCGGGAGCAATGGCCTCCCTGTCCATCTGCCCCTGTTCACGCTGCTGTCTCTGCTGCCAGTGTATACAGCTGGCGACTCCTAGATACTCAGGGCCCCACTTTTGCTCTCCTGCCTCTTACACAAGCTGTGTATCCTCCTGAAGTCCAGCTGGGACTCCCCAGGGCCCTGAGCTTCAGGTCACTCTGTCCCTCGGTGGCCCCTCCTCTGGGGGGCTCACCAGCCAGCACTGGGGTTACTGTTGGCTTCCCTCCGGAGAGGGCCCTTCTGGATGCCCTCCCTGCTGACCCCAGTGTTAGGCCAGCCAGGAAAAGGGCACCCTTCTGCACCCATTTCATGGGCCAGCACTTTGTCACATGGCTCTCCACCTCACTGCAAGAGAGCCTGGGAAATGTGATCCCTGTGAACCCAGGAAGAAAAGGTCTGATGAGTATTTCTAGACCGGCTGTGCCATAATTGCCTAGAGAGGCTAGGTGAGACCAGGACTCCCTGAGGGCTCAGACCAACCCTGTCGGATGTGAGAAGGGCTGAGGACAGGCTGACAGATGAGGGAAAGGGATGGGGAGCAAAGCCTGAGGGCTCCCAACAATTCAGGGGAGGACTGGACCTTGCAGGCGCACTGCTTATGGCCCCCAGGCAAGTCAGCCTGGTTGAAAACCTTAGGACTTGGTGGACACAAAGTCTTGGTTACATTAAAAGAGAATTTGATTTTTTTTTTTAATGGGCGTCACTTGGACTATGTCAGGGATCCATCTAATGTCTAGATCAGGGCTTCTCAACCTTGGTGTTTGTGACACTTGGGACGAGATCGTTCTCCTCCATGGGAGCTATCCCGTGCTCTGTAGGACATTCAGCAGCAACCCTGGCCTCCATTTACAGTATGAGATGCTTGTAGCACCCACTCCTGAGTTGTCACAACCAAAACATCCCCAGAATCCCCCGGGGACAAAACCATTCTCATCTGAGAGCCAGGATCTCCATGGATGTCAGAATCTCACGGGGAGCTTTTCCAAAACCGGTCTCCCAGGCTCCCCTGTGGGGGAAAGGGGCTGATGTGGAAATGCTGAGGAGGGTCTGCCCTGTAAGCGGGGCACAAAGCAAAGGGTCTCGCTCTCGCATTAAGTTCTAATTGAATTTTAATCTGATAAAATGGGCTTTACAGAGAACATCTCAGGGCCATCTGCTGCAGTGGTGGTTCTCCATGGGAGCAGTACCCGTCCCCCATCAACAAGCCTGGGGGAAATGCCGAGGCGTTTGGCGATGAGTCTAATGTCAAAGACTGGAGCCTCTTGCTAGCATCTCGTGGGTGGAAGCCAGGGATGCCAAACAGTGTGCAGCACACAGGACAGTCTGGAACAACAGACTTCTGTTCTGCCCAAGCTGCCATTCGAATTGCTGTGTCAAAACCACGAGAAGCACAAGCAAATTTAGAGCCGTGTTCACTACCTCGTGAAAATCCTGTTCGTGCAGGATAGCTGTAAATCTAGGATTACTGGGTTCACTTATGATACAAGCTTCCAGAGGGCTTAACTTGCCCATAGATTTCTGAAAATCATGCAGTGAACAGATGCTGTTGGAAAATTCCCTTGGAGTCAATTTTTCATGCCCAAGGACAGACCAGGCTTTGTGGGGCCCGAAGCTCTGCAGAATCTGGTGGGAGAGAGTCCTTTTAAAAATCATACAAAATAGGGGCGCCTGGCTGGCTCAGTCGGTTAAGCATCCAACTCTTGATCTCGGCTCAGGTCGTGATCTCGGGGTCATGAGTTCAAGCCCTACATTGGGTTCCATGGTGGGTGTAGAACCCACTTTAAAAAAATCATACAGGGCGCCTGGGTGTCTCAGTCAGTTAAGCCTCTGCCTTCATTCAGGTTATGATCCCAGGGTCCTGGGACTGAGTTCTACATGAGGGTCCCTGCTCGGCAGGGAGTCTGCCTCTCCCCCTGCTCATGCTTTGTCTCTCTCTCTGTCAAATAAATAATTAAAAATCTTTTAAAAAATACAAAATAACAAATAGCATGGAGGACATGGGGAGTTAGAGAGGAGAAGGGAGTTGGGGGAAATTGGAAGGAGAGGTGAACCATGAGAGACTATGGACTCTGAAAAACAATCTGAGGGTTTTGAAGGGGCAGGGGGTGGGAGATCGGGGTACCAGGTGGTGGGTATTAGAGAGGGCACAGATTGCATGGAGCACTGGGTGTGGTGCAAAAATAATGAATACTGTTATGCTCAAAATAAATAAAAAATAAATTTAAAAAAAGTACAAAATAAGAAAATTAGGTACAAATGTAAATATTTACTTAGAATAAGAACAAAACATGCAACAAATTATAAATTCCAAAAAAAAAGAACAACAAAGCTCCCAAACAAAAATCATAAAGTGACAGTCTTTTGGATGAATTAGCTTCCTGAGATATACTTATAATACTTTTTCCTTTTTTTCTAGATACTCTGATAACCTCTTCATGTGACAGTAATTTTACGATTGTCTACAGAAACAACAGAAATAATTCAGCCTTAGCTCCATTGTGACTGATTGAAATTCTTCTTTTTATTACTGCTAGCTGGGGTGCCTGTAACACACAACTACACACACTGTCCGTACTGCCTAGAGTACTGCTGTAAGTCTGTGCATACGAGCATGGGAATCCCATTCCTATCTATTGCAATTCATCAAGGGGAAAAAAACCATATTATGTGCTTGTAATGATAAATGTTGCGTTTATTAAGTGTATTGGTTTCCTACTGCTGCCAAAGCAAATGACCACAAACTGAGTGGCTTCATACAACATTCTCTCACTGTTTCGGAGGCCAGAAGTCCCAAATCGGGGTCTTTGCTCCCTCCAAAGGTTGGAAGGGAGACTCATTCCTTGCCTCTTTCAGCTCTTCATGGCTCCTGGCCTCTCTTGGCCTGTGGCAACATGACCCCCACCTCCATCTTGATCTCCACATAGCTACTTCTGCGTCTCCGTGGGCCCTCTCCTCTACAAGGACACCAGCCCTTGGATTAGGGCCCCCTTTAATCCAGTATGACTTCATCCTAAATTACATCTTCAAGGACCTATTTCCAAGTAAGGTCGGCGTTATGAGGTTCCAGGTGGACATGAGTTTTGGAGGACACTATTCAAGCCAGCACACCAAGTATATCCTTGCCAGGAGAACGTCCATTTTGATTAGGCATCAGTGAGAACTGAATCCTCCCCTTGTGTCTGTTGATGGAAGAATTTTTCACAACATCAAGCTGTATGCTTTCCAGACCTTCTTCCTCCTCCACTCTGCGCGTATCTTTGGTACTTGGCGCCATAGGTCCAGTTGGCATCTCAATACAACTAGGGAAGTCTTTGTCACAGTGCCGCATGTGTTGGCACAGAAAGTAAGCAGAAGGATTCCAGAGCCACTCTTGGATTGGGATAACTAACAATAAATTAACTATACACACAAGTCACTGTGAACCACATAAATATTTCACTTTAAGCATAAATTAAATGCACCCCTAACTCAAATTCCCCATAGCCCCATCTCATCTCTGGCCACTTCAGTGCCACCAGATGTGAAGGACGCTCTGCTGTCCACAACACGGAGCTTCCCAAGTTGCGCCTTGCTGAGGAGGGTGACTAACCGAGCTAGTCTGCCGGTACTGAGGAGATGATCTCGTGAGCTGAGGGGCTGCCAGTGCCCAAACCATGGAAGTTCCAGGCCTACTGGGATGACTTGGCCACCTTAGCACACATCCTTACCTAGATGCATCTTTTGTACTGCTAATGCTTCTACGCTATGTTTGGGGGCACACATTTTGGTGAGCTGCTGTCTACCATAGTAACAGGTCCCTCAGAGAACGGAGGGGGCCAGCGTGCAATGTGGGGGGAGGGGAGAGGAGCAGTTCAGCAAATACAAAGGCCCTGAGGCAGAAGTGCATCTGGCATGGAGGAGGAAAAGCAAGGGGGCCAGTGTGGTTGGAATAGGGAGGTGAGGTAGAATATTCCAGGGCTATCTTCTCAGGTTCTCTCTCCAAGTGTGGGTTGTTCACTTCCATCCAACTGGCTACAATTTGTTTATAAAAAAAATGATGAAGATCTTGGCTAACTCCTTCACTACAACCCAGTTACACAATCTGTGGCCTTTCCCTGGCTGAATAATTTGATAGCCTATCAAAAAGGTTAATGGGAACAAGCTAATGAAGCCTAAGCTGCGAGGCCCCTCACCTGCACAGACCCCTAATCAGCCCCGAAAGGGGCCTGGGCAACATGTTCACATGTCATGTGCTTTTGCAAAATTGGCAAAAATAAGGTATTCTAACCACATTCGGTTAAGTCCTCTGTCTCGAGTTCTCCTTGCCCTCTGTCACAAATCTACTCTATACCCGGCAAACAGAGTTTGGGCCAGCTGAATGCTGACGAAAATGATTACATCATGTCCAGGCCTGCCCCAAAGACCAGAGAGACCTCTTATACCATACTCCATTTCTGCATTTCTCCCATCTGCTGACTTGATGTTAACATCCAGAGCCCCTTGGGGTCGGCAGAGCCTCTGATAGCCTGTGGCCCTGAAGGACCACATAGAACAGATTCTACCTGGTGATTCCAGAGTCCCTCCCCACAGCCTGGTGCTTAAAGCAAGAAATAAACTCTTGTGTTTAGTCACTGAGACCTGAGGGCTTCTTTGTTATATCAGCTAGCATAATGTTAACTAATACAGTCATCTTTTCAGGGAGACCTTCCTAGACTACTATATTTAAAATTGCAACTACTTCCCCTCCACTCCTCTACTCCCACTCCCTATTTGGCACTCTTGCTTAATTTTTCTTCATAGGCTTATCACCATCTGACATAGCATCTAGGCTTCATGAAGATGGGAAACGTGTCTGTTGTGTTCACTCTTGTACTTTCAGTATCTAGCCAATAGAAACTGCTGTGACAGTGGAGATATTCTCTACCTATGCTGTCCTATGTGGCAGCCACTAGCCACAAGTGTCTACTGAGCACTTGAAATGTGACTAGTGTGAAGGAGAAGCTGAATTTCTAATTTTAGTTAATTGAAATTGAAATAGCCACATGTCACTAATGGCTAGCGTACTGGACAGTGCAGATATAGAACAATCGTTGAGTGTAGCCATCCAATAAGTTTTTGCTGAATGCAAGAATCAGTGAATGGATTCAACAAGCTTTTGCTGAGTCTGTTGTGTGCCACACGCAAATGAGACCCTCATGACTCAGTGCATTGGCAGAGGCTAACCTGGGTGATTCACTGAGATCTTCTTGAGTTTATTATTCTATGAGTGGCTAGCTCTGCGTTTGAGAAACAAACCCAAATGATTACCCTTCTCTGAGTTTAGATTGGACAAGATTCATTTCTAGAACATGTTATATTCCATCTGGGTGGGGGAATTCTTTCACTGCCATTTACAACAGTAAAGCCAAGATAATATCAGAGAAGAAAGTTCCAGTGCTTTGTGTAGTGTGACTAGAGGATAGTTAGAAAGGCTTCAATCTCCAAAGAGCATCCTTTGTCTTCCCTTCTTCCATAGGTCTGAGCTCACCACTCAGAAGGTGATAATTACACTGTGGCAGAGATGGCATCTCGTTTCTGAAAGCCATGTTACCACCTTCTTGGACACATGGCCTACATTTCCCAGGTGTGTTTGCAGTCAGCTTTGGCCATGTGATTGAATTATAACCCGTATGGTTCCTCTGCAGGCTGGTTTTTTTTTTTTTTCTTTTTCCCTCTGGTTTTGAGATTTTCTCCTTTACTGGAGCACTCTGTAGTTTTACCACATTTTTTTTTTTTTAAGGTGTGGATTTAATTGATCTTGCTTGGGAAAAGACATGCTTTGTTTAGTCTAAAAACTCATGTCTTTTTTTGGCCCCAGAAAATGTTCAGCCGCTATCTCTTGGAATATTGCTTCTCCCCCATTTCATTTCCCGTTGATTATTCATTCTGCAGCTTTGATTAGACATATGTTGGAACTTGCTCCAAATTACTTTCATAGTTCATTTCTCTTTACTTCTCTCTCTTTCTCTCCCTCTCCCATTCTGCCACCTGTGGAGTAATTTCCTCACAGGTACCATTAACGAAGTTTCCTTTTGCCATTGTCTACACGACTGTCCACTAATTTCTATGACTATTTTTCATCAGTAGAAACTCTATCTGGTTCTCAGTCAAATCTCTCCAGTCTTTTTTCATACTATTTGGGGTTTTCATTTTCGTTCTCTTTTTTATATCTTCAACTCTTTAAAATATACTTACGACATCTTCAAGATGATTCTATAATATCCAACTTGGGATGCTTATTCTCCGGTCTGCTGAACTTTCTAACTGACCCTCACCATGGGAGCATTATTCTATACAATCAAACTTTTATTGTGAATTCTTCTTTGGCAGGTTGGTTTTTTCCCCTGGAGTCCTATGAGTCACTACCTGTGAAAATGGACCTGCAGAGTAGGTCTGCCTTTATTTCAGTTGGGAATTCTGGAGCTTTCAAAATGTTCTAGATCCATTTTTATGTTAGTTCTTTGGCTTGGGTTTCCTGTGCCATATAGGAAATGTGAATTCAAATTATACACCGAGTACAGGGTAGTCCTGGGCTTTTCATCTCCTGTAGAGGACTTCTCTCAGCCCAGGGGCCCTGCCACCAGCATCCTCATAACTTCCCTGGGCCAGGGTTGCTTCCCTAGTAAGCTTACCATGCTCCTTTTCAGAACCTGAGATGAAATCTTCATGGTTCTGGAGTACCTGTTTGGCCTTAGTGCTCTGACTTCAATTCCTTTCTTCCTGTCTGGCTCTTGGGGACTTCCTTATCCTTTTCTGAGCCCATGTATATACTTAAATTCTGGAAATATATATATATATATATATATATATATATATATATATATATATAATTTAGCATTTCCAAATATTAGTAATAGAAGAGAGGTCTTATCATGAGCTCAGTCTGTTTTATTACTGGAAGAAGTCTGCTGTTGATTGCTTTTAGAATGTCTCAGAAGAAATCTCCAACTTCTCTTTTCTCTGATTTACTTCCAGCATTCTTGTGATGGCAGGGGGCTGGTCTACGTGACATTCCTAATATAGACTGAAGACCCCATTATGCAAACAAATCAAAGAGACACATAATTTATGTAAAATTAGTCTCAAAAAGACATGATATACTTGTGTATGCTCTTAATGATATACAATGTAAATGTCAGACAGAAGCTTGAAAATGAGGGTCAGAAAACAGTGACCTCCGCATTCTGCCAAATATGTCCTTGGGATAAATTGCATTTTTATCGCATTATATTCTATTATATCACTGCAATTATACGAGATTCTTGTTGGAATTCTGAATGCATCTATCATTTTAAATATGCATGTATATTATATATGGCATTTTGAGCGTTCTACAAACAAAACTCATCATATAAAAATGAAACTGAAAAATGTGATAATTCAATAATGCATAGAAATATGTTGCAAAATAATAGTTTAGGATCTAAAAGAAATCATACAGCTTTTAAAAATAAATGTCTGTAGCAAATTTTGCCTAATACATCAAAATTCCAAGAGAAAAATAAAAAGAAGAAATTCTCAAAATGATTTCTGGAAGCTTTCAATTTTCTACCAGGCCATCACAGTAGTATTCAAAAATCATGGCATGAAACTACTCAGAATTTCTGCAAACAATAATTAAGGCATAACAGAAGGTTTTATTTTTCATGTTGGATGGTTTTTTAAAAAAAAATGGTAAAAAGGATCCTTTTGGCTTTTGTGAGCTCCCTTGAGAAAAATGTTGATAAGAAAGAAAGATGAAGAAAAAAATGCTAGAATTTTATAACACAAACAAGACACACAAGCCATTTTCCTAACTTCACACTGTTTGGGAGAGTGACAAAACACCAATTTCCACAAGATGGTCTGTCTTACAAATATGGAACGCTTCCCATGCAAATAGGTATCTGGGGCATTCTGGGTAAGCCAGCCAAAACGGGTAGCGGTAGCATGTAAATTAAAATAGCAACCTTCCCCATCCCGAGTGTTCACCCGTGCCACTGACGCGCTGTAGAACGTCT
The DNA here is from genome assembly GCF_022355385.1 of Mustela nigripes. Classification (NCBI taxonomy): domain Eukaryota; kingdom Metazoa; phylum Chordata; class Mammalia; order Carnivora; family Mustelidae; genus Mustela; species Mustela nigripes. The sequence goes on along the minus strand of NC_081575.1, from coordinate 110,537,192 downwards.
GCCAGACCTTGCAATGACATAAATCTCGTGTCTGCAGCCTGCTGCGCGATCACAGAAATGCACCACCTCCAGCATGGAGAGCTCCTTTGTTGGTGCCATGCAGTCAGGAGGAGGACCTAACAGAGCATCTGGTGTCCTCTGGGCAGGTCTGTGAGCAGCCTCGTGCTGGGGCTCTGTGCGGCTGTTTCACCAGGCTCCCCATCCGCACGTGCTACGTGCCGCAACGTGCAAGGGGCAGATAAACAAACCCATGCTGAGTTCCAGGAAAATGCAATTACCATTTGAGGAGAACCATTCCATTTGTCTCAACCCAAATGATTCGCAAAATGACAAAGTGCAGGCTGTCAGTATGGCTTGTAAGACAAGCACCTGATCCCCAGAAGTGCACATGCAGCCCCGTCTTCAGGACAGGCTGGGCTGCTGGAGCAGGCACGGACAGGTGCCTTGCCCATCCCCCGCCCCTGGTCCTTAGCACTTCAGGGCGCTCCAGCCTGACTTCCACTTGCCAGAACCTGCATTTTTTTTACCCTTTCTGGTCCCTGACGTCTGCACGGCCCTTCTCTGTGGCAGGCCAGAAGTGCCGAGGAACTGAAGCCGGTTGCCCACAGGGACCATCGGCTACATAGCACACTCCTTCTCCACCACTATCCCTTCCCTGTTTCACTTGCCTGCTCCCCCTCCGGTGTTTCCTCAGAGTTCTAGATCAGCTCCACGTATGGGAGACCTTGTTTCTGAGTCGGCCTCCGGAGGAACTCAAGCTCAGACAATTATCTTCTCCCAGAGGTCCTTGCAACTGAACGCTCTGGCAGGTTTCGAGATGTCAGGGCTTCCGTGGAGGATGACATCCAGTGGCGTACTGTGCCGAGTGGAACACACCTTTTCCAGTTTATCATTCATCCTAAAAGTTAGTTCTGCGTTCCAAGTTCACACTGGCACACTCAGCAAGTTTCCTTCCTTACTGCTCAGGTCAGACTTGCTGCAAGGTTCCTGATGCTTCTAGAAAACCACAGTTTCTCTAGCGCCTAAAATATCCCAGGCTCCCTTCAGGTGATGGTGATGCCACTAACAACTATGACAGGAAGCAAGTGTTTTAGAGGACAGCCCCAAGACAGGAAAGCGGACTGTGTTTGGAAGCAAAGTTAGGAGTAGAGGTAGGGCCAGAATTGAGTTCATATTGAGCCACATATTTTGGAGTTAAAAATATCAGGTAAAATAATTAGGGCCCCTTGTATGAAGGTAACAGTCACTCTGATCGCTTTGGGTCTTGTGGGGTTAAGAACATGCGTGAAAATCATCACCGTTGTCCCCATGAATATGACTTATGCTTCTTGAGCACCTAGTATGTGCGAAGCACTCTTCTAAGTGCTTTATATGCATCAACTGATGTAAACTCCATAAAATGCCGAGACATGGGCCTTATCATCCCCATTTTATGGATGTGGGAACTGAGAGATGAAATAAGGGCGACAGGAATCTTGTCCTACATCAAGAAGGACAGCAAGAACAGCAGCACAAGGGCCGTCAAGCGAGCCGGAGTGGAGATGTAGGGCCTCCTCACGGGCAGCTCATGCTCCATGGCCACCTTCTTTGGGCTCTGCCATTTCTCTCGGTCAGAAATCCTTGGGATTTCTGGGTCTGCTCCTGCCAATCAACCACCTCACCTTCTAGCCTGCTAATTGGCTTCTGCCTATGCAAAGCTTGTTCATGGTCATGGCCACTCATGAGCCTTCCTCCTCAAGGCCTTTCTGCCTGGCTTCTCTTAGGCACCGTTCCTCTGGGGCTCGCACCCACCTGCCCGACTCTGTATTTGTAACACATCCAGGCTCCCCAGGAAGATCGGGTTGTACCAGTTAGTCTGTCATCTCTATTTATGTGGAACTTTTACTCCAGGCTATTGCTGGGCTTTCAATCACGATGTGCTACTGTTTGGACATGTGTCCATCTCTGCCCAATCTGGTGTGGTCTGAAGATGAGGTCACATGGTAGCAGAAGGATGACCTCTGACTAAGGAACTGCCTGAAGATGGGGACCATTCAGAGGGTTCTACAACATGCGGCTGATGGCCAGAGATGTGACATGCCCAGCACCAAAGGAGGCACCCCCTAAAGATTCTTCCAAGAGTCACTGAAAACCAGTCAGTGAGTTTACAGAGTATGGCCACATTTTTTACCTTGTTTCTTCCTTCCCTGGACTTCACATCTATGAGAATCAGGGATTCTAGAAAAGTCTGAGTGCACTTTCAATAGGTAGTTGCCTTTACCCTGTCCCAGAGACACAGAGTACAGGGGGAAAAGATCCTGGGGAGAAGCCCTGCAAAGGATGTCCCTATCCTGCGCATGTTTCATGGCCTGGATTTGACTTTGAAAACCATGTTAGGCTCCTTATTTGAAAAGGGGTGGATACAATGACAAGAGTTGTTTTTTCTTTTTCCTTTGTAAGCTTTTAAAACTGAAGGACAGCATACATAAAGACAAGTGCACAAATCACAAGTGTACAGCTCAGTGAATGTTTACAAAGTAAACACATCTGTGTAAGCACCAGCCAGATCAAGATCTGTAACAGGAGGCTTTTCTCAGGGCTCTGGAAGTGCTCGTTACCATTCTAGAGTTCATAGGTCATAGGATCATAGAAGATGCTTTGGAAACAATCAGGCCACATCATCATTTTGCCTAAACTAAGCCCTAGAGTGGCTAAATGTCAGGCACACGGCCACACAGTTAGAGAGCATCTGGGTTTTTTGTTTGGTTTTGTTCTAAAACATCAGGCAGTTTTTCTGTTGCGTAACAAAGTCAGTGCCCATGCATAAACCACCCCACACCCTCACGTCGATGGGGTTGCTCCACATGCCTCGTTATTTTGTGCTCACTTTAGAGTCAAACCATCAAGGACTGTGATTTCTCCAGGCCCTCTGTGTCCAGCGCGCAGGAAGACAGCTCTCCACACATTTCCGTAGCCAGGGCAGTCCAGGGCTACATGGCGCAGGTCGCAGAGAGCGTGGTGTTGGGGTTCTACCCTTCCACAGAGCGCCCTCTTCCTCGGTGTCCGGTGTCCTCCACTGTCCTGAGGAACTTGAACCCAGTCCATCTGCGGTTCTCATGGCAGAGCTGACGACCTAGCCACCAGGACTGGCCTTCGCCTCTGTGACGCTGAGGTATGGCTGGAAAACAGCTACTTAGCCAGCAAGTCCGTCTCCCATAGTCACGGGGGAGGCCCTCTGACTGGCTGGTGACCAGCAGAACATGAGTGCAAACACACTTTTCATTTCTGGGCAGAGGTGGTGAAGAAGGAAGGGTGCCTTCTGCAGACTCTCTTACCCCATCCGCTGATGCTCTGGACCTAGCTCAAGATGGGGGGAAACGGGCCCCCAAAGGAGGCCGCGGAAGGCCACTTGCTGAACGAGAGCCCCAGCAATGGACTTGACATCAGCCAGAAATAAACAGCTAATGGATTCATCTACTGTGATTCTGGTATTACTGTAACGAACACAGAGCAGTGTTGATGGAGGGAATCTTAAACTTTTCAAAGGCCATCTTTCAAATCATCTCTTTTTGCTTTTTCCAGCTACCGAAGACCACTGCAACCCAATCCCCTTACTCATATGGGAACGACAAATCTTAGGCATTCTATGTAGAAAGATAAGGAAGTGGTCTTTTTATACATAAGAAGAAAACATTTTCTAGAGTCATGCACGTTTTCCAGGATGGTTTCTAGGAACCCCCCAGACACTGGGGCAAGACCGGTCCCAGAAGAGCAAGGACAGCCTCGAGTTAGTTGCGGAGCTCAGCTCGGCACCCTGTACTTCCTCATTGGCTAGAACAGTGAACCATCACCTGTATCTGTGATACGGTTTTAATTAGTGGAAAAGCAAATTTCTCTTTTGGAATGCTTGCCAATAAAGAAAGCGATCTTTATTCATACTGTTCTTTGACCCATTTAAATAAGACAAGTTTTTCTATAATGGAAATTAAAAAAAAAAAAAAAAGACACAGAATATGACAAGGGAGCCCTCTTTATGGGTTTGGTTTTAGGAGACAGTAAATAATACACAGAACGGACGGAGGTGGCTGTTCCATGAAGAGTTTTCATCATCTCACACAGAGGCACCCAGAGAATGGCCTGTGGCATGAGAATGCCTGAGTTCAGATCCTGCCTCTACCATGTACAAACCAAGTGACCTTGGGCAAGTCCTTTAATTTCTCCGTGGCGCAGCATCTCCAACGGTAAAATGGAGACCAGCAGATGCTTGCCTCTTAGTGTTGTGAGAACGACATTATTTAACACATTATTTAAACTGTCAGAAGAGTGTCTGTCACACAGGAAGCCCTCAGTACATACTACTATTGTTATTACAATGGCTTGAGGCCCTGATTTGTCTGTAGTATATCTGGATTCATGTCATAACATAAAAAAGAAAAACAAAGAATTGTCTCACTGGGTCAACCTGGGGTCCTTTCTCTTTCTCCCAAGAACACCCAGCGGCAGCCCTATGGGGCTAGGGACTGGGAAACCCGAGGCCGTGTCTTCTGACACTAACCCTAAGTGGAATTAGTACCACACGTGTTGAAGAAATTTACTGATGTGCATTGAAAATTTGAAACACTCTTTGATTTAATAACTCAGTTTCTCTGAATATATTCTAATATGTCTTATTTGTTCTAAATGCAGAAAAGACTAGAAGGCTCTAACGTATCATTGCAGGTACCTGATAATAGCAGGAAATCCGGCCTGCTCAGGTTTCCAGTAGGATACAGTTTTAAAAAAAGAAAAACTCACAGTAAATCCTGTTGATGAAACCAACCCAGGAAAATGGGGATTTGGAAAACTGCAATAACATGGATACACTTATGATATAGTACTAAGATGGAAGAATTAATATTCAAAATCTTATCTAAAACCTGACTACAGCTATGAAAAATGAGCCCTAAGTGATAGGAGGAAAGAGCCTGGAAACAGGACTAGGCTGGGACTCGGGCCCGAGACAAATCAGGGTCTCATGTCAAGAGGTGAAGTAAGGATAGGCTGGTGCCCCTGAGGGGGCCGACGGCCGGATGGAGGGAGGCCGAGGAAGGCATCAAGTCCAAAGGCTGCAGAGCAGCTCGGCTTCTGGGTGTGGGCACTGGAGATAGGAGCCATTGAGGGGGAGCCAGGAAGGGTCCTGAGAGATGGCCACTAGCAGCTTTAGGGGATATGGGGAGACTCTGGCTGCTTTAAAGGGCCAGTGAGAAGACAGACAGGAAAGAAATAACCCTAAACATCAGCAAAGGTTGTATTCGGGTGATGGGGCATACTTAGGAAGCTCCTTCCCAATTTGTATCTAGTTTTCCTATTTTCTTTGTTAAACGTATGTTAGCTTTATAATGGAAACAAACTTATTTCATAAAGGTCTACAGTACTTCTGCAGAGTTAATACCTCTATACATGTATGCTGGAATTGAACAATTAAGTAAATGGATGGCAGATGGTGGGAGCCAGGTTTCTCACTGTTGGAGTGGAAATTTACAGATAAGCAAGGGGAAGAGGCTAGAATGACCCACGTGGTAATGGATTAGTTGGAGACATCAGTATGAATTTAGGGTTAGCTTAATATAGACACAGATGGATATATACAGAAATATTTATAGAGACGTATGAATGTATGGGTTAATATACACACCTCTATTTCTCTGTTCTGTCAGCTGAGAGGTTCTAAAAGAAACAACACCCCAGTAACAATGAGCAAACCTACTTCCAAGATACTCATTTCTGTTTTTTTAAAGATTTTATTTATTTATTTGACAGACAGAGATCACAAGTAGGCAGACAGGCAGGCAGAGAGAAAGAAGAGGAAGCAGGCTCCCTGCTGAGCAGAAAGCCCAATGCGGGGTTCAATCCCAGGACCCTGAGATCATGACCTGAGCCAAAGGCAGAGGCCTTAACCCACTGAGCCACCAAGGTACCCCCCCCCCAGACACTCATTTCTAATACTAGTGTACTAGTGTCTAATAAAAGGAATCACAGCTCCTTGGAGAAATGGTTGATTCTAGGATTGGGGCAGGAAATATACTAAATAAGCCTGGAGTATCCTGTAGAGCCAGAAAGTAAGGAAATGTTCTTCCTTCTCCCTCTTCTCTCTCTCCTTCTCTCTCTCTCTCTCTCTCTCTCTCTCACACACACACACACACACACACACACACACACACACACACGCGCGCAATGGTGGAGTGATGGACTATGCTGAATGGTCACAAGGATCAACTGAAAAAGCTCCCAGTCACCAAAGCTGGAACAATTTGAGCAATAAATATATAAAGTTGTATTGGGTTCCAAACCAAAGTATAAAACAAACATCCCTGAGTTTCTACTGCTATAAATAAACGATTGAATATCTTAATAAATGGAGAAGACACAGTCTCCCGTGCAGGAGAATCCCAAAGAAATTCTGTAAATATTCACCCTCGAGGAGGTGAACACAGCGCCCTACTCCTTAGGTGTGGGTTACCCATAATGACCTCCTTCTAAAGACAACAGTATGGCCAGGGGAGGAAAAGACCAACTTCACAGTGAAAAAATCTGGCAAACTACCTCAGCCAGGTGACCGAGGACAATATCATCAGTCATGTTGATAATATGTACCCTTAATATGACACAATGAAAATGTCACTCTATGCCTGTGATCTGCCTCCCCAGAGCCATAACTCCAGCCCAATTGTGAGAAATACATCAGACACATCCCAGTACGGGAGCATTCTACAACATACCTAACCAGTCCTCCTGAAACCTATCAGGGTCATCAAAAAAAAAGGGACATCTGAGAAACTCTCCCAGCCGAGAAGGGCCCAAGGAGATGTGATAACTAAATGTCATGTGGTATCCTGATGTCCAAGAAAAGCAGCATTAAGTAAAAGCTAAGGAAATCTGAATGAACAGTGGACGTCATTGAATACTCATGTATTGATACTGGCTCATTAATTGTAACGAACAAATCATACTATCGTAACGTGTCAGTGACGGAGGGAAAGGACAGTATACAGAAAATTTTTATACTATCTGTTCAACTTTTTTATAAATCTACAACTCTTCTGAACAATGAAGTACAGGTGATTCTCATTATTTGTGGTAATTGTGTTCTATAAAATCTCCACAAACACGAACTGGTGAATACAGAGCCATTACCCCTGGCTGTGAACCTCTGGCCACAACATTTTTGGATCAATACATAACCTTTTTTTATGTGTGTTTCTGCTTAAAGCCGCCTCATTTAATATACAGTTGACTCATTAACATTGAATTGATGGCGAATGGCACTCTAGCTCACGCCCAGAAGAAGCTTATCTCACACACATATTTTTTCCAGCACGCACAGCTCAGCCCTCTTACATGAGAAAGCACTTCACTGCTATGCTTTGGGGCCCTTTTAAACAGTGACATCAGCCACAAAAGGCACAAAAAAATGCAAAAACCATGGCACTAAACAGACCACAAAAAGGGTTCTGTGTACGGTGTGAGAGCTGATACAAGGAAGCAAAACGTCACCCTGGTCCACCCTAGGTGGGAACACGTGCACGGGGCCACTCAAAGGGTTCACCCCATGCACAAGTCATGTTCACCAATAACCACAAAAGTGCCACCAGTATTGATTTTGGGGTTACAAATAAAGTTAAGCAAGTAGATGAATTCACAAATATGGAATCCATGAATAATAAGGATCTATTGTATATTAACTTTCAAAGGCTTGGGAACATGCTTCCTAATAGCCTAGGTTCTCTCCATAACGCACTACAGATTTCTCACTTTTGAACTTGTCTAATTCTCTAAGATTTACTTATTTATCAATTCAGTGATTTATTTAGCCTATACTCCTGCTACAGAATAGCCACATGCGGCGAGTGGCGCTTTCACTGTGGCTAGTCCAAATGGAGTTGTGCCATAAGGTTCCACAGCAGATTTTGAAGGCTTAGTACACAGAAAGAATATAAACTACCTCATTCATGACTTTTATATTGATTACACATAGAAATGATTAATATGTTAATATAATCGGTTAAATAAAATACACTACTGAAATTAATTTCACCTTATAATGTGGCTACTAGAAAACCTAAAACCATACATGCGGCTTGTGGTTTATTTCTACTGGACAGCACCAACCTACAACATCTCTACGGAAAAGGAACTCCATCATAATATTTGTAGCGTGGAGAAGAACAAAGAACTTAAAATCATTTTATCCTTACAGGGACCATGTAATCCCCTCCTTTTAAGAGGCTAAGGCTCAGGCAGGTGAAGTGCCTCGTCCTGCTTCACACAGGCGGCTGCTGGCACAGGGTGGGGGGTTGGGGGGGGGACACAACCAGAGGATGAACAGATTCCTTTAAGAGCGTGACCCAAGACATTACATGCACCCCGCTTCTGCTTCTTTCTGATTGGTTAAAACAGAGCCACACGGTCTCACACTCCTGCCACAGAGGCTGAGAAATGTGGTCTCTGGCCACATTCAGGTACAACCTGAAGGTTCTATTTCTAAAACCTGATCATGGACATAGTGTGATAATATGCAGATCAATAACAGTTATGGTCATCATTTTGCAAGCTGGCGGACAAAAATATGTTGTTTGCTGTTTATTGCTCTGATGAATGAAATGAGATGAAAAGTCCCATCTTTCCACTGTGGTTGATGAGTTTTAAGTGCTTATCAATGTAAATGGTACTGGTTTCAATGGCAGAAAGAATTCTTGGAGTGGTAGATTTCCAAGCCCTTCCATCTGGGGCCTGTGACTGTTCTCCCAGGAGACCTTGTCAGTGTGAATGTGGATCATCTTATGAATATAGTTCCGAGCCTCTCTAGGACTGAGCCCCCGTCCTGGGAAGAACACGGAATTTAGACCATTGTGCCACTGCCATGACCCTATCCAGCGGGCTCATAACTGCGCAAGCGGTACATCATCTGGTTAGTGCCGTAGCATCCTCGAGGTCTTGTGTCACTGCCTCCATAATTAAACACAGACCATTAGCTCTAACCCACTGCACCCGCATCAATTACGCCCGTTTGGATAACAGCTGCAGAAGCCCTCCTTTTGCGTCTTCCACCTCTCTGGAAATTATCCTGCTTGTCTTGCCCAGGTATGGCTGGAATTGCCTTGGTTTTCATAAGCATTCAAATCAGCGGGCTGCAGTGCCACGATGGAACACAGCTTTGTTCTTCCATACGCTGATTAAAAGGTAATTTAACCTCTTCCAAAGGTGGTCTAGCCAATCCCCAGCAGTATTGACGTTGTGTTAATGAGAAATTGCTCTCCCGAGTGATAAATTAGTCCTCCGAGACGAGTGTGCAAGCCCATCTTGAGTGGATGGCCCAGGCTTGAAAAGCAAACTTGGTAGGCGCGTCACCATCGGCCCGGCTCAGTTAAATCCACGGGGACTCGTGCTCTGTGTCTGAAATCCTGGAGCTGGGCACACTTGTAGCCTCCTCGGTAATGCAAGCTGTCCCAAGGAGCTGGTTCCCTTGCACGTGCTAGGCAAAGGCGACTGCAGCTTGGAGGGGAGAGGGCGGCTTAATCCGCCTCAGTGCTTGGAGATAAGAAATTCAACTGACGGAAAGGAGAGAACCAGGCCCAAGAGTCTCAGACTGTGGGAGGGCTCTGAGCATTCACGTCATCTCGTGCTTTCCTTTTACATACAAGAAAACGGAGGCCGAGAGGGATGAAGTATTTTGGCCAAAGCTGCAAAATGCATTTTCCCTGACAACCAGGACACTCTAGTCGCCCTACCACACCACTGCTCAGACACAGGCTGTCACGTCACCCGGAGACCCTCAGGTGAAGAAAGCATTCGTCCCACGTGAGACTCTGAGCCTCCCTTCCGCTAGCACAGCAGAAATAAAGCTCAATCCACAAGGTCAGGCGAGCAAGACACACCACTTTGTTTTCTGTCTTGTCTTTTCTTTTTTTCAAGATTTTATTTGATAAAGAGAGAGAGAGAATGAGAGAGATTGAGCATGAGACGGGGAAGGTTAGAGGGAGAAGCAGACCCACGGCCGATGCGGGACTCGATCCTGGAACTCCAGGATCATGACCTGCGCTGAAGGCAGTCGCTCAAGCAACTGAGCATCCCGTGTGCCCTTTATCTTCTATAAAGTAACCAGCCCCATCCTGCCAAGCTTGATCTCACCACCCTGAGATCATGACCTGAGCTGAAATCAAGAGTCAGATGCGTGCTCGCTTCGGCAGCACATATACTAAAAAAAGAGTCAGATGCTTAACTGACTGAGCCACCCTGGCGCCCCTATTAATAGTATAATATAATAAATAAGAAAAATCAATGTATTAATTACATGACATATAATGTAATAATATGTATGTTCATTTATGTAGGTTCACCTGGGGTTTTATTTGGACCCTTGCACCAGATTTACATGTATCCATATTAATTTCATCTGGTTATATTTCACCCATTGCTTCAAGAGTTATGTTGTTTTATGTCTCTATTCTCCATTGAAAGTATTTGTTATTTTTCTGAGATTATCTCCTGTATATCTGATATGTGGCTTCTACACGCCCTCCCAAGCTATGGATAAGAAATAGTGAATAGAATAAGGTTGAGAAATGCCTTCCTGTTGTATCAGAAACCTCTATTACTTAGCAATCTTGTTCATTCTTCAAACAGTGGCAACTTAATTTTAATAGCAATCAGCTTATGATTCTCCATATCATCTTTAGGGTTCTAAGAACAGAACATACCATATGTTGACTGAAGCTCGCATCCACTGCCATCTATCTCTTGGCTCTGATCTACCAATCAAGGGAAAAAACTAAGCATATTGATTTCTTATATCCATAGTAATGCTATTTAACACGGATTCTTAATGCTTGTCATGGCCTAGAGTATAAGGCGTGTGTTGAGTTTGTGTATCTGAGGGCGGACCAGGGGCTCCATCCACCTAAGGCGGGGGCCGGGGCGGAGGGAAGTTGTTGATGGCCCCTCTGGTGGGGGAGGGGAGAGCAGGTCAAGGAAACAGAGGGCTGTATGCAGAGGGCTCCCAGCAAAGGGAAGCGGCTGGGAGGTGAGAAAGGGAGTCTGTTGCCTGGTAGTATCCGTAATGATAGCAATAATACTAGTATCTCTAATATCAATCAAACATATTACGTGTCTAGCACGTAAATGCTTCACATGGATGCACCCATCCATTCCCCTAACGACTTTGAAAGGTGACAGCTATTATCATCTCCACTTTGCGGATGGAGAAACTGAGGCACAGAGCAACGAAGAAACATGCCCAACATCGCAAAACTAGTAATAGAGATAACCAGGATTTGAACCCGGCCATCTGATGCTCCCTCCTAAGCATGCAAACCGCTCACCCCAGGATACACAGTGTGCCACTGTACTACAGTCTACCTACTATTATTATTGGTGTGTGCACACACAGGCACACACACACACAACCACGACCACAAAGTGAACTGTCGTTGCCTTTCTTATGTGCTCATAAAGGAGCTGACTGTGGGAATCTCTCTTTGTGCTTATTTGGAAACAATTCTTTGAAGAAAAGGACATTTGGGTCGTGCCCGTGCTTAGGGTGACCAACTTGTCCCAGTTTCCCTGGCACTTCACCAGTTTTAGCGCAGGAAGTCCCATGTCCTGACTGTATGTTTGGTTATTTCTTCCCACTGAATACACAAGGGGGCATTGTAACCATTCAGTCGTGCACTCCTCAAACATTTATTGGGCACCTAATCAGAGGTGCGAGTGCTGCCCAAGAACCTAGCGAGGAGGACGAGATGGCATGACAGGAACGTGAGGAACCTTCCATGATCCCCCATCGGGAAGAGTAAAATACATATATGAACGAACACTTATGTGGCCGTGTGTGCCAAGTGCTACACCAAGCACCATCCATTTAGCATTTAACCCTCATGAACACCCCACGGCACAGCTATTCTCACAAGTGCCCTCACTGTACAGAAGCAGAGGCAAAGAGGAGCTGCGTACCCTGCATATCACACAGCCAGCGAGTGGCCCAAAGCCAGATTTGAAGCCGGGCAAGGCCCTCCTGGGACTTGTAGTCCATAGGACTACCGTGGTAGGCTTCGAGAAAGGGACCTGAACCCCGTTGACACCTCTGTATGCCCTTAGCCTCTTGCCAGCCCTGCTTAGAGGTTTGTTCCTAGCTCCCCCATTGAATTTAAAAGACACTACTGATTCCCCAGGACCCTGCCTGCAGAGATTTTTATGTAACTGAGCCACTTTGACCCGGACATCAGGGTTTCTTTGTAAAGATTTTCTGTATTTACTTCTATGAGGGAGAGACAGAAAGAGAACTCCAGCGAGAGGGAGAGAGAGCAGGGGAAGGAACAAAGGGAGAAGGAGGGAGAGAATCCCAAGCGGACTCCACGCTGAGCACGAAGCCTGACGCGGGGCTCGATCTCACCACCCCGAGATCACGACCGCAGCTGAAATCAAGAGTTGGATGCTCAACCGAGCCATGCGGGTGCTCCATGGACATCACGGTTTTTTAAAGCTCTCTCGGGATCTAACGGACAGTTGGGTCTGAGAACAAGGCAGCGAGACCGTCCCATGTGGCAAGCGGGGTTGAGTCTTCTAACCAGTGCTTCTCAGTGCTAACGGGCGCCTCTGTCAGCCAAGAACTTGATTACAACGCGGGTTCTGCTTCGGGTGGTTTGGAGTGGGGGTGGGAGAGTTTCAGCATTTCTAACCAGCTCGCAGGATGCTGATGTTATTGGTTTATAAATCGCACTTGGGGTAGAAAGAATTTTGAGGCAAAGGGTAGTCCATAGACCTACTGAGTCAGAATCTGCATTTCTTTCTTTTTTTTTTTTTTAAGATTTTATTTATTTATCGGAGGAGGGGGAGAGCGAGCACAGGCAGACAGAATGGCAGGCAGAGGCAGAGGGAGAAGCAGGCTCCCTGCTGAGCAAGGAGCCCGATGTGGGACTCGATCCCAGGACGCCG